>NC_053024.1:196845071-197205365 GCF_003073215.2 Triticum urartu | reverse complement strand
GCCAGTTGCTGTTTTCTGCATGTTTTTTACATCAAGGAAATCAATATCAAAAGGAGTCCAAATGCAGCGAAACTTTTTGTGGATTTTTTTTGGACCAGAAGACATCCAATGGGCCGGAGAAGCGCCTCAGGGGTGCTCCGAGTGGAGCACTCCAGGGGCGCCCAGGTGGATTGTGCCCACCTCGGGTGCACCCCGGACCGCCTCTTTACTCTATAAATACCCCCAATATTCCAGAAACCCTAGGGGAGTCGACGAAAATCAATTCCAGCCGCCACAAGTTCCAGAAACACCAGATCCAATCCAAACACCATCACAGAGGGGTGCATCATGTCCATTGGTGCTTCTTCGATGATGCGTGAGTAGTTCTTTGTAGACCTACGGGTCCGTAGTTAGTAGCTAGATGACTTCCTCTCTCTCATTTGATTCTCAATACAATGGTCTCTTGGAGATCCATATGATGTAACTCTTTTTGCGGTGTGTTTGTTGTGATCCGATGAACTTTGAGTTTACGATCAGATCTATCTTTTTATCCATGAAAGTTATTTGAGTCTTATTTGATCTCTTATATGCATGATTGCCTATAGCCTCGTATTTCTTGTCCGATATTTGGGTTTTGTTTGGCCAACTTGATCTATTTATCTTGCAATGGGAAGATGTGCTTTGTGATGGGTTCGATCTTACGGTGCTTGATCACAGTGACATAATTGGAACCAAAATGTATGTATCGTTGCCATTAAGGATAACAAGATGGGGTCTATTTCTACATAAATAGATCTTGTCTACATCATGTCATCATTCTTATTGCATTACTCTGTTTCCCCATGAACTTAATACACTAGATGCATACTGGATAGCGGTCGATGTGTGGAGTAATAGTAGTAGATGCAGGCAGGAGTCGGTCCTGGACGTGATGCCTATATAATGATCATTGCCTAGATATCATCATGATTATTTGAAGTTCTATCAATTGCCCAACAGTAATTCATTTACCCACCGTTTGCTATTTTTTCTCGAGAGAAGCCACTAGTGAAAACTACGGCCCCCGGGTCTCTTCTTTATTATATTTGCCTTTGCAATCTATTTTCCTTTGCTTTTATTTTTAGATCTATTAAACCAAAAATATAAAAATACCTTGCTGCAATTTATTTTATTTGGCGTTTGATCGATTAACTTATTACAACTCTCTCACGCCCGTTTGCCAATTTCTGGCGCCGTTACCCGAAAGGTATTGGCAACCCCTTCAATACGTTAGGTTGCGAGTATTTGTTGTTTGTGTGCAGGTGCTGTTTATGTAGTGTTGGTTGGTTCTCCTACTAGTTCGATAACCATGGTCTCATCACTGAGGGAAATACCTACCGTCACTGTGCTGCATCATCCCTACCTCTTTGGGAAAATACCGACGTAGTTCTAGCAGACATCAAAAGGAATTTCTAGCAGCGTTGCCGGGGAGGCATCATCAACATCTACTAGGTTCCTAATCACAAATCTCATCCCCTTGCAATTTACATCATTTTCCATTTTTCTCTCATTTTCCTCTCCCCCCACTTGACAAAAATTTGCCGTTTTATTCGCCTTCTTTCTGTTTGCCTTTTTCATGTCAGTTCTCTTGTTTGCTTGTGCTGTCATGTGTCTATTATTTGCTTGCATCTTCCCTTGCTAAAAATCTATTGATATGGATCCTCATCCACTTGCTAATCTTTTTAAAAGACCAAATTATGATGAACATATTGCTAATAAGTTGAGTGCGCTAGATTACCTTTATGAAGTTTTGCTTAATATTCATGAATCTGAAAATTGTGATTAAGTGTTAAAAGAAGGAATTTATGAAGTGATTCATGATAGCTCCTTGTTTGAAAAGCATGATTGCAATGATGTTATTATAAATTCTATTAATGTCAATTGTGATAATAATATGCAAAACCCCAAGCTTGGGGATGCTAATATTGCTATGTCCACTACTTATTGCAATGATCATGATTGGGGTGATAATGTTTCTTATGATCTTGATAGTTTATTTAAGCTTCATGATGAATATGTTGCAATAATATTGAAAGTGGGTTCGTAAGAGTGCCAACTCTAGGTAAAAATAATCCCACGTATTTGGTAAGTGTTCACTCTTGTGAATTTTTTGATAAAAGTGGCTTGGAGAGTGTCAACTTTGCATGTATGTGGATCATGAAGAGAAAATGTTATGTGATAAATATATTGTTGAATTTGAATTTGAATATGACCCTACATATAATTATTATGAGAGAGGAAAATATGGTTGTAGAAATTTTCATGTTAGTAAATTACCTCTCGTTATTTTGAGATCGTCAATGTTTTATTCCTCTTCTTTACATATGTTAGATGTTTCTTGTCTTGATAATTTGTTTTCCTATAAAATTCCTATGCATAGGAAGTATGTTACACTTAAATACGTTTGTCATATGTTTCATGATGTTCTCCTTGTGTTTCAATTCTTATCTTTCATGTGAGCATCATTGAAATCTTAAGCCTATCTTAATGGCTATAAAGAAAGAGATTGTTGGGAGGTAACCCAATGAATAAAATTTATTTTTGTCTTTTGCTTCCTATTCTTGAGTGTTTGCACAATCATGTTACTGTTATGATTGTGTTTTTAGTGTTTTAATTAGTGTTTGTGCGAAGTAAAGCCTTTAGAATCTTCTTGGGTGATAGTTGACTTGATCTTGCTGAAAAACAGAAACTTTCGCGCTCATGAAAATAATTTTAATTTTTAATAGAAGTGTAATAAAATACCAATTATTTTTGCAAAGATTAATATATAAATTTCTCAGCCCTTCCTAATTTTTTAGAATTTTGGAGTTATAGAAGTATTCGAAATACCCAGATTGCTACAGACTGTTCTGTTTTTGACAGATTTTGTTTTCTTTGCGTTGTGTGCTTGTTTTGATGATTCTATGGTTTTCTTTGAAGAGTTGTTTCCATATAAAAGTTGGAATACAGTAGATATAATGCAAGAATAAAATATGAATTGGTTTGCAACAGCACTTATAGTAGTGATTTGTTTTCTTATACTAACGGATCTCATAAAGGTTTTGTTGAGTTTTGTGTGATTGAAAGTTTTGGGTGATGTTACGATGGATCAAGGAATACAGAGTAAGAAGAGCCTAAGCTTGGGGATGCCCATGGCATCCCAAGCTATTATCCAGAGAGAAGCAAGCAACTAAGCTTGGGGATGCCCCGAGTGGCATCCCCTCTTTCTTCTAACGACCATCTGTATTTTATTTGAAGCTATATTTTTATTCGTCACATGCTATAAGTTTTGCTTGGAGCGTCTTGTATGATATGAGTCTTTGCTTGTTTTTCTTTGTGTTTTAAGTCTTGAATCCTTGCTGGACACACCTATTTGAGAGAGCCAAAATTATGCCATGACTTGTTAGAATTGCTCACTATGCTTCACTTAATTTTTATGAGCTATGGAATTGCTCTAGTGCTTCACTTGTATCTTTTTTAGCACGGTGTGCTTTGTTATTTTTGAAGAAATGCTCTCATGTTTCACTTAGATTTATTTTAGAGTTAGTAATTTTTTTAAGAAATTCTCTCTTACTTCACTTAAATTAATTTGAGAGAAAGAAATATTATGCTCATGATCTTCACTTATATTTGTTTGAGCTTATCAAAAGCAACACATGAAAATTAGTCCCAAAGTGGTAGATATCCAAGAAGGATATAATAAAAACTTTCATGAAGATCATTGGACAGAATAAACTTGATTCCTTGTAGTAGTTTTGAGATATGATGATGTGATATGTGAGTCATGTTGATGAGTAAATATGCTTTAGTAAGAATATTGGTGTTAAGGTTTGTGATTCCCTATGCAAGCACGAATGTCAATAGTTATGAAATGAAATTACATCCTACTTGTGGTGCATTATTCGGTGTTAGTTATGCTTAATGCTCGCTTATGAGATTTTTCATTTCTTGGTTGGTTGCTTCTCAATCTTGTGCTAGCCTTCATTTGCATGATCAGTACTTGTGCATCAAAATCCTTTAAACCAGTTTTTCCCACATGAGTCCATTGTACCTACCTATATGCGGCATTCTTTTGCCGATCTAAGCAAATTTTTATGTGCCATCTCTAATTTTCAAAATAAACTTCACTTTTGTGTGCTCGTACCAGTCATAAAACGGTAGGGGTGGCTGATATATTTCCATGCTAGATGTGTTATTCTCACGATGAGTATTTATTCACTTTTCATTGCACGAGAGTAAGGCAAAGGTATTAGGGATGCCCAGTCTCAAAATGAAAAATGAATTTACTTTATGTTGACAAATAATAAATTCCTCGAAAAGTGTTGGTATGGAAGGCACCCGTGGATACGGCTAGACATGGAAAATGAAAGTATGGATGAAAAAGGAATAAACTTTAATTTCTGTTTGGGAACCGCCTATGATATATCTAGCGTGGGAAGTATTGGGAACTTCTCGATCATTCTCCTTGACAGGAAAAGCATGCCTCCCAAAATGTCTTTATCTCTATGTTTTCCGCTTTGAGCTCTAGCACCTATACAAATCCCTACTTCCCTCTGCGAAGGGCCTTTCTTTTACTTTATGCAATTTTTATTTTTAATTTCCGTCTCCATATTATCTTATAAAGCACCAACTAGGGGGCACTACGATCGTACTTGAGCATTGGGTGTAGCTAATATGCGAGTGTCTTTCATGAATGGATCAATAATTGAGCATGATGGGCTAGGGATAACTTATTTTAGCGTTGATATTTTGAAAGACATGGTTGCTTGTTGACATGCTTGAGTATTTAAGTCTCATGTCAAAAGTAGACTATAGCTTTGAACCATATAAAAGTCCAAATGTCCATGCTATAAAGAAAAGAATATGAGAAGACATGTTAGGAAACATTACACATCAAAAATTCTGTTTTTTATCATTTACCTACTCAAGGACGAGCAGGAATTAAGCTTGGGGATGCTGATACGTCTCCAACGTATCTATAATTTTTGATTGTTCCATGCTGTGATATTATCATTCTTGGATGTTTTATAATCATTTTATATCATTTTTTGCTACTAACCTATTCACACAGTGCCAAGTGCCAGTTGCTGTTTTTTTTTCATGTTTTTACATCGCAGGAAATCAATATCAAACGGAGTCCAAACGCAGCGAAACTTTTTATGGATTTCTTTTGGACCAGAAGACATCCAATGGGCCGGATAAGCGCCTTGGGGGTTATAGGATCGAAAGTATGTCTAGAGGGGGGATTAGACTACTTGACCAAATAAAAATCTAGCCTTTTCCCAATTTTAAGTCTTGGCAGATTTTAGCAACTTAGCACAATTCAAGCAATCAACCTACACATGCAATTCTAAGAGTATAGCAACGGAATGTAAATCATTGCATATGAAGGTAAAGGGAGGAGTTTGGAGGGACCAAACACAATGTAGACACGGGGATTTTTGGCATGGTTCCGATAGGTGGTGCTATCGTACATCCACGTTGATGGAGACTTCAACCCATGAAGGGTAACGGTTGCGCAAGTCCACGGAGGGCTCCACCCATGAAGGGTCCACGAAGAAGCAACCTCGTCTATCCCACCATGGCCATCGCCCATGAAGGACTTGCCTCACTTGGGTAGATCTTCACGAAGTAGGCGATCTCCTTGCCCCCAACAAACTCCTTGGTTCAACTCCACAATCTAGACGGAGGCTCCCAAGTGACACCTAACCAATCTAGGAGACACCACTCTCCAGAAGGTAATAGAAGGTGAGTTGATGATGAACTCCTTGCTCTTGTGCTTCAAATGATAGTCTCCTCAATACTCAACTCTCTCTCTCTCTCATAGATTTGGATTTGGTGGAAAGATGATTTGAGTGGAAAGCAACTTGGAGAAGGCTACAGATCAAGATTCTTTTGGTTGGATGGGAATATCTTGGTCTCAACACATAACTAGGTGGTTCTCACTCAGAAAATGAATGGTAGAAGTGTAGGCATGTTCTGATATCTCTCTCCATGAATGAAGGAAGGGTGGAGGGGTATATATAGCCTTCACACAAAATCTAACTGTCACACACAATTTACCAAACTCGGTGAGACCGAATACTCAAACTTGGTCAGACCGATTTAGTTCAAAATGTGAACGTTAAGCTTTTCGGTGGGACCCACATATCAACTCGGTGGGACCGATTTCATTAGGGTTAGGGCATAACGTAATCTCGGTGAGACCGATCACATGAACTCGGTGAGACCGATTTCTGTAATAGGCAAACAGAGAGTTGGTCAGACGAACTCGGTGGGACCGATCGCTCATTTTGGTGAGACCGAAACATTACGAAAAGGAAACAGAGAGGTTGCATTGCGAACTTGGTGGGACTGATCGCTCATCTCGGTTAGACCGAAACGTTACGAAGGGAAACAAAGAGTTTGCAATCCCATCTCAGTGAGATTGTGATCCCTATCGGTGAGACCAAACTGATTAGGGTTTCTGGCTATGGCTATGTCGAATGAACTCGGTGGTGCCGAATAGATCAAATCGGTGGGGCCAAGTTTGACTTTTGTTTTGGGACATATGTGGATATGAGAAAGTGGTTGAGGGATTTTCAAGCATATCACTAAGCATTTTAATAGTATTGGTTTTTCCTATGGACTCAATGTGATCTTGGATCACTAAAATGAAAATGTAGAGTCTTGAGTTTTTGCCAACATGTGTCCTTAGCATTTTGAGGGGTCCACATTCCTAGTCCATGTCATGCCAATCATTGAACTTTCTGAAATGATCATCTTGAAAGAGCAATAGTTCAATCAGCTATATGTTGTTAGGAATTACCACTGGTGCGCATCGGTCCTAAACAAATGGTTTTTAAGCCCTTTTCACGACAGCATTTGGAACCGTCGCCAAATGAGTGTGGGCGATAGGGGGGGTCCTTCCCACACGACCCAGAAACCGTCGGGGATAGGGAGCCTTGATTGTCCCTATATAACCATTTTGGATATCTCGAATATCCCAAACGCTTCATACTTGCTACTCGTTTGTGCTTGCATTGCCATCGCAGTCAGAGTTTTGTGTTTCTGCCTAAAACCAGGCAGATTCTAGGCACGAGAGTTTTCCAGGCAGATTCTAGGAACGGGAGTTTTACGATGCCTGGCACATCACAAACAGTTCATGATTATAAACCATGTACGATAGGTAGACAATCACACACATTCAGTTTTCCCGCACCGTATGTGATAGTGTCTGACATCACACACGCTTTGCAAATGGCAACTGTGTGCATGCTTGCACACGTTTCCTCTCTGTGAACCGTCTCGGATTATGGTCTATATCGCAAACATTTGTGTTTTACCAACCGTGTGTGTCGTAATGACTTGCACTACTGTAGGATGCTGCTAACACGACACTACGATCAGAGACACTTTCACGAAAATGTGTGTGATGCATTAATCACAAACGGGGATGTAAAAAAACCATCAAATAAGGTGCAAAACGTTTGCAATGGAGGATGCATCAAACACGGTTCAGATTTTAGTTGCATGGGCGATCCAGGGCATACGGTTCAGTCCAATGAACTGTTTGCGATGAGGCCGAAAAAAAGAAACGGGCAACATGATGAAGGCGTGTGTGATATAGAGCATACGGTTCACTCGGATGAACCGTTTGTGATTGGGCAACACAAAACAAACGGGTAGCTAGATGAAGGTGTGTGCGATATACAGCATACAGTTCACTCAGATGAACTGTTTGTGACTAGGCAACACAAAAGAAACGGGCAGCCGGATGAAGGTGTCTGCGATATAGAGCATACGGTCCACTCGGATGCACTGTTTGTGATTAGGCAACACAAAAGAAATGGTCAACCAGATCAAGGTGTGTGTGATTGAGGGCATACGCTTCAGAAGGATTATCTGTTTGCGATTAGGCAACAGAACAGAAATGGGTAAACCAGATCAAAGTGTCTGCGATTGATGGCATACACTTCACATGGATGAACTGTTTGCGATTAGCCATAATAAACTGAAATAGTTAGATAGATCAACGTGTGTGCGCTAGACGGGCACACCCATTCTAATTAAAAGAAGTGTGTGCGATGGTAATAACGAGCGCGCACGGTTGTTGGAACAAGACATGTGCTGACATTGCCTACTGCGGTGCACCCTATGGTGCAAAGGCCACGTACGCGGCCGAGAAGGCGTACGTGCCCACGTTACGCCGTCCGGGAATAGTGCCGCACTTATAACCGTCAGTAAATTTTGAGCATGCGTCCCATCACAATTTTCTTTTAGAAGAACAGGGGGGCCGCGTCCCGTCACATTCCAAATTGCAAACCTGTTCACACTGATCAAAACCTAAACAGTTTCCCACTTAGGAGCATATTACTACGCGGTTATAAATACTACTAGTCCAAGATGACTGCACATTCCTCCTCAACTCCTCATCCACAAAAAGTGAAAAACAAACAAGTCATTCATCATCGTTCCCTTGCATCCGCCATGGCCAGCGTGAGTTCTGGGTTGAGAGATTGCTACCAGGGAGAGGCGAGCGTGGAAGCAGGAGCATGAGAGATGTCCCGCCTCACCGCGAAAGCAGCCTACATGTCCCGCTACATGGCCGTAGCAGCAGAGAGGTCCTGCCGTGTCGACGAAGCAGCACGGAGGACCCGCCGCATCGTCAATGTAGCAGACTGGTCCGGCCGCACCACGGAAGCTAAAGAGATGTCCCGCCGTGCCGTGAATGCAGCAAAGATGTCCTCTCGCGCCGTGGCGGGTAGGCGAGGACTCTTACAGGCGCATGCATGCCCTCATCCTTAGGCAGATGGATCAGATCTCCAGGTGGGCGAGGTTGAAGGATGACCTGAAAGCCTCGTTTGAACAGTCTACTGACATCATCCGGCAACTAAATGAGAGAAATGCGAAGCTCCGGGCCGAGCACGACCTGCTGAGGGTGAAGATCGTCGGAAGTTTGGAGCAGCAGGAGTAGACCACTGCCTTGTTGAAGAGGACCGGTGTCATCATCGAGAAAATTATGCACGAGAATGGCATGCTGCTCATCGAGCACATAAGGCTGGTGGAGGAATCCGTGGATGCTCTCAACTAGCATCTTGAGGTCAAGAAAGAGCTCGTCGCCGCTTGCCACGGAGACAAGTTCCCGCGGCCTGCAGCAACGCATCAAGAAAGTAGAGATCAGCAAGCCAGATCGTTGTCTTCCTTCTTCTTTTGCCCTTGTGTATTTCGGGCATAGCCGCATGTGGCTTTTTTAATTATGTTTCTAAATATGTAAGACAATTATTGTCCACTATCATCATCCTTATATTTATCATGAATGCTATAAGTCACAGTCGATGCTATATAGGTCCGTCGGATTTTCATTTCAGATTTTCATTTTGTCTCTTAAATCTCAGTCTAGTGAGACATATATTCACGCCGTAGAACATGTGCTCGAGCGCCATTAATGGAGATGTTGGGACGGAGGTGCGCGGCGGGTAGTTGTCAAAGGGCTCTCCTCCCGATGAGCACGCGCAGGGGTCTGATCGCACGCCTCCCGTACTCAAATAGCTACCCTGCACGGCACCTCCTAGGCAATAAAAAAAGGGGACGCGTGGCCGCACGTAATTGGTAAGTCGAATGCCCACGGTTTCAATAATACTTGTGCTTCCGATTTGTACCGTGACAGCACTTGTTCGAAAATGACTTTGTTGATTGTTAATGTGTGCGCCATCACAAATCGGACAGAAAAATTACCACAGCATGTTGGTGCCATGTCATGAGACCATGCCAAGTTTCATGATTTTCAGGCATGTTTTGGAATTACATGAATTAAAAAACCAAGTTTCTCAATCTTTCCGGCCGAGCCACGACGCCCAGATGTTTGAATTTCACTCCCATCTCTTGCATGGGACCTAGAAATTCACCTAAGGACACACATGTGATTTTTCAAACAACTTTGCTGCACTGGAGCATGTGCTTTTAATTCAAATTTGAAGTATGCACATTAAATGCCTAGAAACTCAATTAATGTATAAAAAAGGCCAAACGAACCCGGAATAATTCCAAAATTTAGCACGGTACTTCTATTTGGTCTAATCTGGCTGTGTAAAAAAAGGCGTGAGAAGGCAGTGTACGTATGTCGTTTCACACACGGAGGTGACATGTTCCCTCTCGGAACCATGAGCCTTCTTGAGGGAAGCTCCTATTTGTAAGAATCTTAGACCAATGCTTGGCCCAATTCGGCTAAAAAAATTATCGCAGCATGTTGGTGCCATGTCATGACACCATGCCAAGTTTCATGATTTTCAGGCGTGTTTTGGAATTACATGAATTAAAAAACCAAGTTTCTCAATCTTTTTGGCCGATCCACGACGCCCAGATGTTTGAATTTCACTCCAATCTCTTGCATGGGACCTAGAAATTCACCCAAGGACACACATGTGACTTTTCAAACAACTTTCGTGCACTGGAGTCTGTGCTTGTAGTTCAAATTGGAATTATGCACATTAAATGCACACAAACTCAATTAATGTATAAAAAGGCGAAACTAACTCGGAATAATTCCAAAATTTAGCACGGTACTTCTATTTGGTCTAATCTGGCTGTGTAAAAAAAATTAAGGCAGGAGAAGGAAGTGTACGTATGTCGTTTCGCACACGGAGGTGACATGTTCCCTCTCGGAACCACACGCCATCTTGAGGGAAGCTCATGTTTGCAAGAAGCTTACACCAAAGCTTGTCCCAATTTGGCCAAAAAATACCGCAGCATGTTGGTGCCATGTCATGAGACCATGCCAAGTTTCATGATTTTCAGGTGTGTTTTGGAATTACAGGAATTAAAAAACCAAGTTTCTCAATCTTTTTGGTCGAGCCATGACGCCCAGATGTTTGAATTTCACTCCCATCTCTTGCATGGACCTATAAATTCACCCAAGGACACACATGTGATTTTCCAAACAACTTTGGTTCACTGGGGCACGTGCTTGTAGTTCAAATTTGTACCAAACACATTAAATGCGCAGAAACTCAATTAATATATAAAAAAGACCAAATGAACACAGAATAATTCCAAAATTTAACATGATACTTCTATTTGGTCTAATATGCATGTGTAAAAAAATTAAGGCGGGAGAAGGCAGTGTACGTATGTCGTTTCGCACACGGAGGTGACACGTTCCCTCTCGGAACGAGGAGCCTTCTTGAAGGAAGCTCTGGTTTGCAATAAGCCTACTCCAACGCTTGTCCCAATTCGGCCAAAGAAATTACCACAACATGTTGGTGCCATGTCATGACACCATGCCAAGTTTCATGGTTTTCAGGCGTGTTTTGGAATTACATGATTTAAAAAACAAAGTTTCTCAATCTTTCCGGCTGAGCCACGATGCCCAGATGTTTGAATTTCACTCCCATCTCTTGCATGGGACCTAGAAATTAACCCAAGGACACACATGTGCTTGTAGTTCAAATTTGAATTATGCACATTAAATGCCCAAAATCTCAATTAATGTATAAAAAAGGCCAAACGAACACGGAATAATTCCAAAATTTAGCACGATACTTCTATTTGGTCTAATCTGCCAGTGTACAAAAAATAAGGCGGGAGAAGGCAGTGTACGTATGTCGTTTCACACACGGAGGTGACACGTTCCCTCTCGGAACCAGGAGCCTTCTTGAGGGAAGCTCCGGTTTGAAAGAATCTTACACCAAAGCTTGTCCCAATTCGGCCAAAAAATTTACTGCAACATGTTGGTGCCATGTCATGACACCATAACAAGTTTCATGATTTTCATCCATGTTGAGGATTTACAGGAATTAAAAAACCAAGTTTCTCAATCATTCCGGCCGAGCCACGACACCCAGATGTTTGAATTTTATTCCCACTTCTTGCATGAGACCTATAAATTCACCAAAGACACACCTGTGATTTTTCAGCAAACTTTGGTGCATTGAAGCATGTGCTTGTAGTTCAAATTTGAATTATGCACATTAAATGCCCAGAAACTCAATTAATGCATAAAAATGCCAAACGAACCCGGAATAATTCCAAATTTAAACACGTCACTCATGTACTAGTTGCACGTTCACTGTACGTAAATGTTCTAGCAATTCAAACACCATCCTTTCCCTCCGTAACACCATTTTGTCTTTTAAAACAAAATGAAAAAAATCAGGTATACCTCAAATAGTTTACTAGAAAGAATCGTGTGGGATGTAATATAGAATATCTTGGCGTGCCGTCTTGTCCGGCTTATGCAGGAAGCTTTGACTCTACAGTCCACCGCCCCCGCTTGAACCACAGTTGTGCACCAGTTTCTCGCGGCATCGAGCGAAATGTTTTTGCCACCATGGAAATATCTATCTCCCCGCCCCCTCCCTCCTACCAAAAGCCACACTTCCATTGTTCCTCCTTACTTTCCACGTTCAAACCTTCACTGCTGCTTACTGGCAGCTCAGCCTCCTCGCCGGTGACACTTCTTCTTACAGCACCGCCTCCTTGCCAGCTACCTTTCTTCTTGAAGCGCCGCCTCCTCGCCGGTGAACCTCCTTCTTGCAGCGTCGCCTCCTCGCCGGCGACCCTTCTTCTTGCAGCACCGCCTCCTCGCCGGCGACCCTTCTTCTTGCTGCGCGGCCTCATCGATATGGTAAGGTAATCCACACCCCACCCACACCATCCTCCTCCTTTCCCGTCCCACATGCCCCGACTGACGGAGCGACACCTTCCACCAAAATCACGGCCCCCCTCCTCCAATTAAGCGCCGCCCACTGATGTCTACTACACAACCTTCTTCTTGTAGACATTGTTGGGCCTCAAAGCGCAGAGGTTTGTAGGATAGTAGAAATTTCCCTCAAGTCGATGACCTAAGGTTTATCAATCCGTGGGAGGCGTAGGATGAAGATGGTCTCTCTCAAGCAACCCTGCAACCAAATAACAAAGAGTCTCGTGTGTCCCCAATACACCCAATACAACGGTAAATTGTATAGGTGCACTAGTTCGGCGAAGAGATGGTGATACAAGTGTAATATGGATAGTAGATATAGGTTTTTGTAATCTGAAAATATAAAAACAGCAAGGTAACTAATGATAAAAGTGAGCACAAACGATATTGCAATGTGTTGAAACAAGGCCTAGGGTTCATACTTTCACTAGTGCAAGTTCTCTCAACAATAATAACATAATTGGATCATATAACTATCCCTCAACATGCAACAAAGAGTCACTCCAAAGTCACTAATAGCGGAGAACAAACAAAGAGATTATGGTAGGGTATGAAACCACCTCAAAGTTATCCTTTCTAATAGATATATTCAAGAGTCCGTAGTAAAATAACATGAAGCTACTCTTTCCGTTCAATCTATCATAGAGTTCATACTAGAATAACACCTTAAGACACAAATCAACCAAAACCCTAATGTCACCTAGATACTCCAATGTCACCTCAAGTATCTGTGGGTATGATTATACGATATGCATCACACAATCTCGGATTCAACTATTCAACCAAAACAAAGAACTTCAAAGAGTGCCCAAAGTTTATACCGGAGAGTCAAGACAAAAACGTGTGCCAACCCCTATGCATAAGTTCACGAGGTCACGGAACTCGCAAGTTGATCACCAAAACATACATCAAGTGGATCACATGATATCCCATTGTCACCATAGATAAGCATGTGCAAGACATACATCAAGTGTTCTCAAATCCTTAAAGACTCAATCCGATAAGATAACTTCAAAGGGAAAACTCAATCCATCACAAGAGAGTAGAGGGGGAGAAACATCATAAGATCCAACTATAATAGCAAAGCTCGCGATACATCAAGATCGTACCACCTTAAGAACACGAGAGATAGAGATCAAACACATAGCTACTGGTGCATACCCTCAGCCCCGAGGGTGAACTACTCCCTCCTCGTCATCGGGAGCACCAGGATGATGAAGATGGCCACCGGAGAGGGATTCCCCCCTCCGGCAGGGTGCCGGAACGGGTCTAGATTGGTTTTCGGTGGCTACAAAGGCTTCTGGCGGCGGAACTCCCGATCTCTTCTGCTCCCCGATGTCTTTAGGGTATATGGATATATATAGGCGAAAGCAGTCGGTCAGGGGAGCCACGAGGGTCCCACAAGGGTAGGGGGCACGCCCAGGGGGTAGGGCGCGCCTTCCTGCCTCGTGCTCATGAAGACCTAGGGCATTTTGAGGAAGCCCGTCATTGGAATATACAAGCCAAGTTCTATAATGAAAGATTCCCACTAGTATATGAAAGTGACAACATAGGAGACTCTCTATCATGAAGATCATGGTGCTACTTTGAAGCACAAGTGTGGTAAAAGGATAGTAGCATTGCCCCTTTTCTCTTTTTCTCTCATTTTTTGTTTTTTTTGTTTGGGCCTTCTCTTTTTTTATGGCCTCTTTTTTTCTTTTCTTTTTTTCTTTTTTGTCCGGAGGCTCATCCCGACTTGTGGGGGAATCATAGTCTCCATCATCCTTTCCTCACATGGGACAATGCTCTAATAATGATGATCATCACACTTCTATTTACTTACAACTCAAGAATTACAACTCGATACTTAGAACAAAATATGACTCTATATGAATGCCTCCGGCGGTGTACCATGATGTGCAATGACTCATGAGTGACATGTATGAAAAAAATTATGAACGGTGGCTTTGCCACAAATACGATGTCAACTACATGATCATGCAAAGCAATATGACAATGATGGAGCGTGTCATAATAAACGGAACGGTGGAACATTGCATGGCAATATATCTCGGAATGGCTATGGAAATGCCATAATAGGTAGGTATGGTGGCTGTTTTGAGGAAGGTAAATGGTGGGTTTATGGTACCGGCGAAAGTTGTGCGGTACTAGAGGCTAGCAATGGTGGAAGGGTGAGAGTGCGTATAATCCATGGACTCAACATTAGTCATAAAGAACTCACATACTTATTGCAAAAATCTATTAGTTATCGAAACAAAGTACTACGAGCATGCTCCTGGGGGGATAGATTGGTAGGAAAAGACCATCACTCGTCCCCGACCACCACTTATAAGGAAGACAATCAATAAATAAATGATGCTCCGACTTAATCACATAACGGTTCACCATACGTGCATGCTACGGGAATCACAAACTTTAACACAAGTATCTCTCAAATTCACAACTACACAACTAGCATGATTCTAATATCACCATCTTCATATCTCAAAACAATCATCAAGTATCAAACTTCTCATAGTATTCAATGCACTTATATGCAAAAAAATTATTACGCCTAAAAGCAAATTGCCATGTTGTTCTAAAGGACTCTCAAAATAATACAAGTGAAGCATGATAGATCAATTATTTTTATAAAATAAAACCACCACCGTGCTCTAAAAAGATACAAGTGAAGCACTAGAGCAAATGACAAACTACTCCGAAAGATATAAGTGAAGATCAATGAGTAGTCGAATTATGCAACCATGTGAAGACTCTCTAACATTTAAGAATTTAAGATATTGTTATTTTATTAAAACATAAAGCAAAACTAAATAAAATATAATGATGCTCCAAGCAAAACACATATCTTGTGGTGAATAAAAATATAGCTCCATGTAAAGTTACCGATGAACGAAGACGAAAGAGGGGATGCCTTCTGGGGCATCCCCAAGCTTAGGCTCTTGGTTGTCCTTGAATATTACCTTGGGGTGCCTTGGTAATCCCCAAGCTTAGACTCTTGCGACTCCTTATTCCATAGTCCATCGAATCTTTACCCAGAACTTGAAAACTTCACAACACAAACTTAAAAGAAAACTCGTAAGCTCCGTTAGTATAAGAAAATAAATCACCACTTCAAGGTACTATAATCAACTCATTATTTATTTATATTGGTGTTAAACCTACTGTATTCCAACTTCTCTATGGTTTATAAACTCTTTTACTGGCCATAGATTCATCAAAATAAGTATACGACACATGAAAAACCAAATCTGTGAAAAACAGAACAGTCTGTAGTAATATGTAACTAAAGCAAACTTATGGAACCCCCAAAATTATAAAATAAATTTCTGGACGTGAGGAATTTATCTATTAATCATCTGCAAAAAGAATTAACTAAATAGCACTCTCCAATAAAAAATGGCAGCAATTATCATGAGCGCTAAAGTTTCTGTTTTTTACAGCAAGATCAACAAGACTTTCCCCAAGTCTTCCCAACGGTTGTACTTGGCACAAACACTAATTAAAACATAAAAAACTCTATCATAACATAGGATAGATAAATATTTATTACTAAACAGGAGCAAAAAGCAAGGAATAAAAATAAAGTTGGGTTGCCTCCCAACAAGCGCTATCGTTTAACGCCACTAGCTAGGCATGATGATTTCAATGATGCTCACATAAAAGATAAGAATTGTGACATAAAGAGAGCATCATGAAGAATATGACTAGCACATTTAAGTCTAACACACTTCCTATGCATAGGGATTTTGTGAGCAAACAACTTATGGGAACAAGAATCAACTTGCATAGGAAGGTAAAACAAGCATAACTTCCGGATTTTAAGCACATAGAGAGGAAACTTGATATTATTGCAGTTCCTACAAGAATATGTTCCTCCCTCATAATAATTTTCAGTAGCATCATGAATGAATTCAACAACATAACCATCGCATAAAGCATTCTTTTCATGATCTACAAGCATAGAAAATTTACTACTCTCCACATAAGCAAAATTCTTCTTATTAGAATAGTGGGAGTATCATAAGAAACTCGAATACTATAAATTGTTTCCACATTGAAAGAATAATGTTCAGAAAAAGGGTAATCATAATCATGACAAGTTTTATAAATATAATCATCACTACTTTTTATAGCATAAGTTTCATCACAATAATCATCATAAGTAGCAACTTTGTTCTCATCATAATCGATTGAAACCTCTTCCAAGATAGTGGAATCATTACTAAATAAAGTCATGACCTCTCCAAATCCACTTTCATAATTATCATAATAAGATCCAACACCCTCCAAAATAGTGGGATCATTACTTCCTAAAGTTGACACTCTTCCAAACCCACTTTCATCAATATAGTCATCATAAGTAGGGGGCATGCTATCATCATAACAAATTTGCTTATCAAAACTTGGGAGGCTAGAAATAACATCTTAATTAAACATAGCATCCCCAGCCTTGGGAAAACATTAACTGCAGCAAATATATTCTCAAACATGTCATTATCATGAAACATAGCATCCCCAAGATTGGGCCTTTTCATATCATAAGCATAATCATTCTCATCATTAATAATATGGATATCACCAATAGTATAACAATTTATCATCACAATGAGTAATAGGAGCAACATCATTTGGGAGGGATACATTTTTACCTGTGCTTCTCCGTCTTTTCTTTTTCTTCTTCACATCATGTGTGGGTTCAATCCTATTTTTGGAGCTCCTTATTGATGAGATTGGTTGAATAGAAGGCTCCTCCTTGTTACCTGATTCATCATAAGAACTAATAGGAGGATATTGGGAAGCCTATTCCCTTTCATTAGTATTCTCTTCATCCTCTATTTGTTTTCTTTTGTTTATGTAATTGGCAATATAAGGATTTTCAATGCAATTCACCGCACAATACATAAAAATTTCTTCTAGATCAATATCGAGGAATTTCTCAAGGTTATATTCTGGAATATGCTTAGTTATACGTTTCATTTCTTAATAACCCAAAAGCAAACTAAGTTCATTATGATGTGGAAGGGAAATCAAATCATCACAATTTTTGGACACGATATGGTCATGGAACAATTTGCATCGGAGAATTAAATGACCATGTTCATTGTAAAGTTCACAAGTATGGTGAAGAAATATTAAATTTTTAGCACAAACATCTAGCCTCTCTTGCAACCACTTAGTTTCCAAATACTTGTGCCTCTTGCAAAATCTATTTTCCCTAATCGGTGTGTACTTGCAAACTCTATGCACTCCACAAAAGTTGACATGCTTATAAGAGACATTTTCATCATGACTAGTGCAATCATCATTAGTACTATGGATTTTCAAGGAGTTCATACTAACAACATTGCAATCATGCTCATCATTCAAAGATTTAGTGCCAAACATTTTAGAGACTTCTTCTTCTAGCATTTGAGCACAATTTTCCTTTCCATCATTCTCATGAAAGATATTTAAAATGAAGGGTATGAGGCAAACTCAATTCCATTTTTTGTAGTTTTCTTTTATAAACTAAACTAGTGCTAAAACAAGAAACAAAAAGATTCGATTGCAAGATCTAAAGATATACCTTCAAGCGCTAACCTCCCTGGCAACGGCGCCAGAAAAGAGCTTGATGTCTACTACACAACCTTCTTCTTGCAGACATTGTTGGGCCTCAAAGTGCAGAGGTTTGTAGGAAAGTAGAAATTTCCCTCAAGTCGATGACCTAAGGTTTATCAATCCGTGGGAGGCGTAGGATGAAGATGGTCTCTCTCAAGTAACCCTGCAACCAAATAACAAAGAGTCTCTTGTGTCCCCAACACAACCAATACAACGGTAAATTGTACAGGTGCACTAGTTCGGCGAAGAGATGGTGATACAAGTGCAATATGGATAGAAGATATAGGTTTTTGTAATCTGAAAATATAAAAACAGCAAGGTAACTAATGATAAAAGTGAGCACAAACGGTATTGCAATGTGTTGAAACAAGGCCTAGGGTTCATACTTTCACTAGTGCAAGTTCTCTCAACAATAATAACATAATTGGATCATATAACTATCCCTCAACATGCAACAAAGAGTCACTCCAAAGTCACTAATAGTGGAGAACAAACGAAGAGATTATGGTAGGGTATGAAACCACCTCAAAGTTATCCTTTCTAATAGATATATTCAAGAGTCCGTAGTAAAATAACATGAAGCTACTCTTTCCGTTCAATCTATCATAGAGTTCATACTAGAATAACACCTTAAGACACAAATCAACCAAAACCCTAATGTCACCTAGATACTCCAATGTCACCTCAAGTATCTGTGGGTATGATTATATGATATGCATCACACAATCTCAGATTCATCTATTCAACCAACACAAAGAACTTCAAAGAGTGCCCGAAAGTTTGTACCGGAGAGTCAAGACGAAAACGTGTGCCAACCCCTATGCATAAGTTCACGAGGTCACGAAACTCGCAAGTTGATCACCAAAATATACATCAAGTGGATCACATGATATCCCATTGTCACCATAGATAAGCACGTGAAAGACATACATCAAGTGTTCTCAAATCCTTAAAGACTCAATTCGATAAGATAACTTCAAAGGGAAAACTCAATCCATCACAAGAGATTAGAGGGGGAGAACATCATAAGATCCAACTATAATAGCAAAGTTCGCGGTACATCAAGATCGTACCACCTCAAGAACATGAGAGAGAGAGATCAAACGCATAGCTACTGCTACATACCCTCAGCCCGAGGGTGAACTACTCCCTCCTCGTCATGGGGAGCACCGGGACGATGAAGATGGCCACCGGAGAGGGATTCCCCCGCTCCGGCAGGGTGCCGGAACGGGTCTAGATTTGTTTTCGGTGGCTATGGAGGCTTCTGGCGGCGGAACTCCCGATCTCTTCTGCTCCCCGATGATTTTAGGGTATATGGATATATATAAGCAAAAGTCGGTCAGGGGAGCCATGAGGGGCCCACGAGGGTGGGGGCGCGCCTCCCTGCCTCGTGGCCACCTCGAAGCTTCCCTGACGTCCACTCCAAGTCTTCTGGATTGCTTCTGTTCCAAAAATAACTCTCTTGAAGGTTTCATTCCATTTGGACTCCGTTTGATATTTCTTTTCTTCGAAACACTGAAATAGGCAGGAAGACAGCAATTTGGGATGGGCCTCCGGTTAATAGGTTAGTCCCAAAAATAATATAAAATTGTAAAATAAAGCCCATAAACATCCAAAACAGATAATATAGTAGCATGGAGCAATCAAAAATTATAGATACGTTGGGGATGTATCACCCACAGCCATTTTACACGCAGTATAATGTGGAGCTGAGTAGCATGCGGCCACACGCGCGAACGAGGTCGCTATGGCTGCCATGCGTGTCAACCGCCAGATCTTGGAGGATCACCTCGTCTTCAAGGCCACCGTCGACACCACCGCGCGGTTTTCTACTTTAAAATACAATTCGTGATGTTTTCTCGAGGCCACCGCCAGTGCCTTCTAGTGATTTGTCCTCTGTAATGTTAATATGCAATTTCATGTTCAGTTAACAGTTTGATCCTCTGAAATGTAATGTTCAGTTAACACTTTGGTCCAACAATTGCTATATTGCATAGTACTATTCTCAAGCATTTTTTGTTTTGTTAACTGTCTTATCTTCTAGTACATGTTTCTATTCTGCAATGTCGTGCTGAGTTAACAATTTTGGTTCATTTGGTCTGCTGTCCATTTAACTGTTTGGTTCAGTTCTGCAATTTGATTTTCATTTGCTGTGGGTACAATTTTGCATTGTTATGCATGTGACACCAATCGAATTTGGTTGTACTCAATACATATTCTACTGATAGTATGGCAACTCTCAGTTAACCTGATCAAGATCTTCCTTATGTGTGTTGTAGGGAAACAATGGGAGACACTGTGATTTGCCATCAGGGTTTGTTCAAGCAGGGTCCTTTGGCTAATAGCACATTATTGTGTAGTTGCATGAATCATTCTTACATTTAGGTTTCTTAAACATGTAGGTCTTGCTGTCAGAGGTTTAGACCCACTGTTCGACCCATTTTGCATATGGGGAAATGAGATGTCCATGAATATCAGTCAAGTCAAGAAACTCGGAAAGATTGTTAGGATGAAGGAACTTGCGACGAATAACAACAAGATCTTTGTTTGCACAATGAAGAAGACATTAGTCTACTATAGGATGGTACCAACTCTTTTACCTTGTTTTTACCCCTTGCGCCATTTCAAAATTTACAACAACGATTTATGCATAGCTTTGTTTTCAGTACTTTTCAAAGCAGTTCACCGATGATTACCTCTCAAACCACCTGCATGGTCAAGAGGCAAGGAAGGTATTCATTCAACATCCACGGTACAATATTGAAGTCTTGTTGAACAGGACAAAGGTTGGGCGGGCAATTATCCATAGCCACTAGCCTAAAGTTGCAAGGACATTCAACATCATTGAAGGCTTCTTTCCAAAGGTTTCCCAGATGAGATTCATCTGTCTATTTACCATGTATGATGTTACTTTCCAAAGGTTTTTGATGCTGCATGTGAAACTTGGTGCTCTTGTGTAATGGCGTAAGTGATTGCTGAAGCTGTCTCATGTAATTCGATTATGAATTCCTGGTTGCTTTTATATGGATATGAAATATCTGGCATGTTTTATAAGAAATATCAGTGTGATTAGTACATGGATTATCAATAATAGGCTAATTATACTACTTATTGGGGTTTTCTATTGCAAATGGTTACTCAGACAGCACCGTGGGTGATGAACTCAAACAACCCGGACGGTTTCTAGAAAGTAGGCATGTTCGATCAACTAACAATCACACAGGGCTTCTGGCAGTGAACTGTTTGCGTTAGGCCACCTTGCACAAATGTTTCCACACAAAGAACTGTGTGGGATGTACATACCTATGGAAATGATTTTCTGGGATTCACCATGTGGGATGTACATACCTACGGAAATGATTTCTGGGATTCACCGTGTGGGATGTACATACCTATGGAAATGATTTTTGGGCTTCACCGTGTGGGATGTACATACCTACAGAAATGATTGGATTTCCATGCCTTTCTTGATCACACACGGCCCCAGCCTGGGTCCCAGGAGAGCCTATTGAGGGAGTCGTGGACTAAGGGGTCCTCAGGCGTCTGGCCTATTAGCCATGGGCCGGACTGATGGACCGTGAAGGTACAAAGACCGAAGACTGCACCCATATCCGGATAGGACTCTCCTTGGCGTGGAAGGCAGGCTTGGTGACCAAATATGTGGATTCGTTTCTTTGTAACCGACCTGGTGTAACCCTAGATCCTCCTGGTGTCTATATAAACTGGAGGACTTAGTCCGGAGGGATACTCATTATCATAGCCATACAAGCTAGACCTCTAGGGTTTAGCCATTACGATCTCGTGGTAGATCCACTCTTGTAATACTCATATTTATCAAGATCAATCAAGCATGACATAGGGTATTACCTCCATAGAGAGGGCCCTAACCTGGGTAAAACATTGTGTCCCCTGTCTCCTGTTACCATCAACCTTAGATGCACAGTTCGGGACACCCTACTCGAGATCTGCCGGTTTTGACATCGACATTGGTGCTTTCATTGAGAGTTACACTATGCTATCATCAAGAGGTTCGATGGATCCTTCAACCATCTACAATGATGCTACCCAATGGGGAATTTTCCTCCCCGGACAGATCTTCGTGTTCGGCGGCTTCGCTCTGCGGGCCCACTCGCTTGGCCATCTGGAGCAGATCGAAAGCTACGCCCCTGGCCATCAGGTCAGATTTGGGAGCTTGAACTACGTTGCGGACATCTGTTGGGACTTGATCTTTGCCGGATTCGAGGCCGCGGCTATTACTCTTGGCCACCCCGAGGGACGTGACCTAAATCTGTCATTGGACTGCATCCAGGAGACAGGTCCCATAACCGCTCTGGCCTTAGATCCGGAGCAGACTGCGCCATCCAAGGACGGGAAGCTCAACCCCGCCACAGAGACCATGGATTCCCCGGCGTTGGAGCCGCACATAGACTTGATCTCACACGATACCTGTGCCACCGGAACTCCGGACTCGTCTCTGGTCGTAAGTTCCGAACCATGTGAGCCCGCGGATGCCGAACTTGATCGTTTATCGATCTTGGAATTCAGCGCCGCAGGCATCTTCCAGCACTCGCCTTTGGGTGATATGCGAAACTCATTGAATAACCTGTCCTTGGCGGGGGACTCATAGTCGAACTATGTTCGGTTCGAACTAGGGGCTGATGATGGAGAATCTTGCTTACCACCTGCCACCCACTCGATAGCCACTGCTGAGGACTTAACCGACATGCTCGATTACGACTCCGAAGACTTCGACGGTATAGACGACGATGCTGAAGAAGAGCAGGGCCAAAACCCGCCACTCACCGGACGCGGGACGGTCACTTCTTCATACAATGTATACATGGTGGATACACCTAAAGAAACTAACGACGATGACAAAGAAGATCCAGTTGAGGATAAACCTCCTGAGACACAGCCCAGATGCCGGCGTCAGCGGTGCCACTCTAAGTCACATCGCGCAAAAGACAGTAATATTGGCACGGGAGAAAACAACACCCCGGACAATGCCGACAACAATGAAGCCCCTGTTGGGGCAACATCCGAATAGGACGAACTGGAAGACGGGCACAATAGCCCGCATGAACAGTCCATCCACAAAGACTCGGAGGACAGTAATTATCGTCCGCTCTCTGAGGATGAGGAGAGCCTCGGCGATGAGGATTTCATCATGACTGAGGAACCTCTTGAGCAGGAGCGCTTTAAACGTCGGCTATTAGCTACAACAAGGAGCCTGAAAAAGAAATAGCAGCAGCTTCAAGCTGACCAAGACCTGCTCAAGGATAGATGGATAAACATCCTAGTGGCCGAAGAATACGGCCCCAAGCAGACAACCAAGGGTTACCCAAAGCACAGATTGCTACCTCAGTTCGATGAGGAGGCGCCGGCACTTGTAGCATGCGGTCAGGACAATGCGGCTAACCGACCACTATGCAGTCGGGATAAAGCGGCAGCTCAAGCCGAACAGCAGCCCGCCTCACCCCAAAGAAAAAATAGAGACAAAACAGCTTGGGGTCATACATACGACCCTCGGCAGAACCTGGACAGTAGAGCACGACACAACAGGTCGATCTACGGATCGCGAGGACGTTCCTCGACACGCAACGTCGGCTACCTATTCGGACGGGACAAGTCTAGTTATGTCCGGGCCGAAAACTGCAGACAGACTCCATCTAAGCTACGTCGCGATGTGGCCCAATATAGAGGCACCGCACACCCACTCTACTTCACTGACGAAGTAATGAAGCATGAATTCCCAGAGGGGTTTAGACCCGTGAATATCGAATCATATGATGGAACAACCGATCCCGTGGTATGGATCGAGGATTTTCTTCTCCATATTCACATGGCTCGCGGAGACGACCTTCATGCCATCAAATACCTCCCACTAGAACTCAGAGGACCAGCAAGGTACTAGTTAAATAGTCTGCCTGAAAACTCTATCGGCAGCTGGGAGGATCTGGAAGACGCTTTCCGCGACGACTTCCAAGGTACATATGTCCGGCCACCAGACGCCGATGACTTAAGTCACATCATCCAACAGCCCGGAGGGTTAGCCAGAAAGCTCTGGACTAGGTTCTTAGTTAAAAAGAACCAAATCGTAGACTATCCGGACGCGGAAGCCCTAGCGGCCTTTACACACAGTGTCTGGGACGAGTGGCTCGCCCGCCACCTCGGTCAGGAAAAACAAAAATCCATGTCAGCCCTTACCGCTCTGATGACCCGCTTTTGCGCGGGAGAAGACAGCTGGCTCGCTCGTAGAAGAAACAGTGCCAGCGAGCCGGGCACTTCCGGAGTTCGACACGGCAACGGGAAACCACCACGCAATAAGCACAAACGTGGAAATAGTAATGAGGGAGCGCACGACACAGCGGCCAACGCCAGATTCAGTGGCCCCAAACCCGGTCAACGAAAGAAGCCATTCAAGGCAAACAGAGACAGACTATCCAATTTGGATAAGATATTGGATAGGCCCTGCCAGATTCATGGCCACCCCAATAAACCAGCTAAGCACACCAACAGAAGCTATTGGGTCTTCAAACAGGCCAGCAAGTTAAACGCCGAATACAAGGGGGAGAAGCCGCCCAGCGATGGCGACGACGATGAAACTCGCCAACCAAACACCGGGGATCAGAAGCAGTTTCCCCCGAAGTAAAGATAGTGAACATGGTGCACATGGCACCGGCCTCTATAGGGGAACGCATGGAGCGCTCTCTCCATGCAGAAGATCACACGACGGCTATCTCAGCCGAACTACACAACGGGGGCATTACACTGCATACCTCTTCGGCCATTAAGCCACCGGTCTCCATTCAACATGACCGTTCAAATCCCATACATGACTAGCAGTTCGGCTTCCGCCGTTCGCCGCATATACCTAGAAAATCTGTACCGCGCATACATAACTACGCACGTAAAATACCCCGGGCACCGGCGGAAGCACAATACGGACGGACCTGAAAGTACTCCCATAACCTTCCTTTTTAACTATTTCTTCTTCTTCTTCTTCTTGTTTCCCTCCACAGGTGGCTCAATGGCTGGCCTCGGACTCTATCAGAGTTTGGGTTCGTACACTCACCCAAGGGTTATTTCCGTCAAGGAGCCCCTTCACCGAGGACAGGCGGCGCAGACGTGCGACGGGAGGTCCAAAATAACTTTTTGTAGACCGCACTCTCTATTTCGAGCCTGTAAAGTGCCTTTTTCCTCCGCCTTCGACCCCTGGCATATCAAATAGCAGGGGTTGCGGCTTTGTTATCTATATACATGATTGGCACATCACTTAGATCCCAGTAAAAATAATTGATTCTTTTCTAAAGAACCAAGTTTTGCCCCTACGGTTGTTTCAAACATACACCTAGGCATAACTTGCGAGGGGCTCGGTATGGGAACAAACGAATTGCTGACAAGTCGGGGCAGCTCTATAGCGTACTTCGGCGTCGCGAGTTCGGCCTTATATGCATCAGCTCTGAATCATGTCTTGGGTCAATAGTTGGGTTCCCCGGCTCATATGATTGCTATCCTACGTTCCGCTCTATCGGCTAGGGTAGTAAAGGGAGAACTACTGCGATTGTGCTTCCGGTGTGGCGCCCTTTGCGTTGTGAATTTCACAGGGTCTGTTAAGCCATCCTTCCAGCATGGTTTTCTCATAAATTTTACAGGACAAGTCTATTTCCATTTTTTGAAGGGTTTCCTCATAAATGAGGTTCAATCCGCTGCCGCCATCCATGAGTACCTTGGTAAGATGAAAGCCGTCCACTATTGGACTGAGGACCAATGCGGCTGGTGCTCGGGCTGTTCGGAATTTAGGTTCATCACTGGCGTTAAAAGTAATAGCCGTGTCACTCCATGGGTTTATTGTTGCTACTTGGTAGACTTCGGCAAGGCTGCGGAGTGTTCTTTTTCGCATATTATTTGATGCGAAAGTCTCAAAGACTGTTAATACCGTACTGGTGTCTCTGGGGTGGCTTTCTGTGGCTTCTGGAATTAGAAGATCTTCGCCAATTTTTCCACCTGCCGGAGTATCCAACATGCTCTAAGGCTATGAGTTGGTGTGGCTCCCTCTGCGTTGTGAATTTTACAGGGTCTGTTAAGCCATCCTTCCAGCACGGTTCCGTGCCCTGTAGAGGGCTTTTGCTTTTTGGTATTGAACCCGGGTGTGTGGCGATGATGCACCCTTTTATTTCGGACTGGGTTTGTATTCAAGGCCGGATTGTCCCAAAATTTTATTTCGATTTTCCAGGCGCTTTCCATCGCACAGTACTTTCGTACTATGGACGCCAAGTCAGCGAAGCGTGTAATATCATGGCGACTTATGGCGTTGAGGATTCCCTTGTCCGTGCAATTATTGCAGAAGAATGAAATTGCGTCTTCCTCGCGGCAGTCCTTTATCCTGTTCATAACCAGGAGGAATCTGGCCCAGTAATGATGTATTGTTTCTTCGCGCTCTAGCCTAATTTGGGATAGATCGCTTATGTACGGGTGGGTGGGTGGAATCAAATCCGAAACCTCACCCAATCTGAGACCCAGGGGCCAAGGAGTTTCCGAACTCGGAAGTTTGGATTCTTGGATGTTGTCCAATGAATCTAGCCCGTCGCCTGATTTAAGTTCAGGTCTTGAGTGATGTCCTCCCCTCCGCGGGTATTCGGCTTGGAGGGATCGGGAATCCGGACATAGCTAGTCCTTAAGATAGATGAAGGGTTGCCGCACTGTCCCTCTACCACGACAATGTGATGGGTGACCTGGGGAGAGTTAATCTCTCTCAGATCGGGTTTAGGCCCAATCTGGTCGTAATCCGTAGCGACTCCCAGGGCGGCGAAGCGATCCAAGAGCTTGTTTAGGGAAGAGAGCTCCATTGGATCTAGCTGCTCGGCGAATTCCGAGCTGACGTGAAGATTGCTTTCGATGACGCGAGAGGTCATTGTCGGCGCAGCAGCCGAACGGGCGGTCATAAGGAAACCACCTAGCCTGAGAGTCTGGCCGACAGCCAAAGCTCCCTTAGCAACAGTGCCGTCTTTAAAGATGGGATGAGGCATCCTTCCTGATGGCGACGGCACAGAGGAACTCCCAATGAAAGCACCAATGTCGGTGTCAAAACCGACGGATCTCGGGTAGGGGGTCCCGAACTGTGCGTCTAGGCGGATGGTAACAGGAGGCAGGGGACACAATGTTTTACCCAGGTTCGGGCCCTCTTGATGGAGGTAAAACCCTACGTCCTGCTTGATTAATATTGATGATATGGGTAGTACAAGAGTAGATCTACCACGAGATCAAGGAGGCTAAACCCTAGAAGCTAGCCTATGGTATGATTGTTGTTCCTACGGACTAAAACCCTCCGGTTTATATAGACACCGGAGAGGGCTAGGGTTAAAAAGAGCCGGTTACAATGGTAGGAAATCTACATATCCGTATCGCCATGCCTGCCTTCCACGCAAAGGAACCTCCCTTCCGGACACGGGATGAAGTCTTCAATCTTGTATCTTCATAGTCCAGGAGTCCGGCCGAAGGTATAGTCCGGCTATCCGGACACCCCCTAATCCAGGACTCCCACAGTAGCCCCCGAACCAGGCTTCAATGACGACGAGTCCGACGCGTAGATTGTCTTCGGCATTGCAAGGCGGGTTCTCCAAATTTCGTGTACCTGTTGAATAATGTCCGGCTTCTTGTAGCGCTCCTTGGCTTCTACGCCCAATAATGGCCGTCTTCCACGTGTCAAACGAATACGAAAAGTCAGGGTGTTTTTTTATATTTACACCCCTAGTCACGTGAATGAGCCGCCTATTTAAGGGGACGAGGATTTAGATCCAAACCACACCTTCTGCCCTCCGCGAGTATTCATCAGAGCGTATCCGACAGAGGTCCATTCTATCATGGCTGGCCACCGCAGCTCCTCCTCTCGCCCTTCCAGCCCTCAGCCTGGAGATTGGAAGAGGTGCTCCATCCCGCACAGTGAGCTAGCAACGCTCAGACCAAGGGATTTCTCCCCCCGGCCTATATGGTCCTGGTTCGAGCCGGACCCGCCACCTATAATGGTGGAGAGCAAGTGGAGAGCGCCCCCAATCCCTCCAAAGGAGAGCGGGTATGCCTTGGCCCTTACTTAATAAGAGGGCTCGGGTTTCCAATTCATCCGTTTGTCCGAGGGCTCCTGGAGTTCTATGGCCTCCAGCTGCACAACCTCACGCCTGCCTCCATATTGCATATCGCGGGCTTCATAGCCCTTTGCGAGCTGATTTTGGGCTGCGAGGCTCATTTCGCGCCGTGGAAAAGGCTATTCTGCCTTGTTCCCCGTTCTAAGAATGGGTCAATATATCAAGTGGGCGGAGCCGAAGTGTGGCGCATCGCCGGGACCAGATATCTATCCGGAACACCAAAGAAGGCGTCCGAAGACTGGCCTTCGGAATGGTTTTATATAGATGACGTCCCGCTGTCGGATCCTGTCCGGATCGGCCTCCCTGAGTTCGACAGTGCTCCCCTAAAGAAGCGCCTAAGCTGGCGTCCATGGAGCCCTCAGAGGGAAAGTGACAAGGACGTTCTTTACCTGATGGGCCGGATAAGATTGTTAGCTCATTCCGGACTGACCATGACCGGGGTCATGGCCGCATGCATCATGCGAGGGGTGCAGCCGCTTCAGTATAGAGGCCGCCCCATGTGGGACTTCAACGGGGAGGACGACGCCACCCGCCATGGCCGTAAGGGGCCGGATTCGGCTGCCACTCTAATAAAGATCTTGTCCACTTTGTACAAGGGAGAAGAGGAGGAATTTCTCCGCGTTAACCCACAGGGTGGATTTTCTATGTACAATCCCCCAAATTGGGTAAGTGGACACTTTTACTTGCCCATACGTTTTATATTCCCATTGTTAAATATTCAGTCTAACAACTTCAACGCAGGAACTGCGCCAGGCTATTAAAGAAATAAACAGCCCTCCTCCACAACCCGAGGATCCGGGACGGTTCCTCGACCCGGCCTCTCAAGAGGATCCGGACTTATCTATGGAGCTGATTGATGGCGTGTTTCATCAATTGAGCAAGTACAACGCCTTGGTGGCCATTACTGCCGATTATCCAGGGCTACTCCCAGCCTCACAGGTAACCGAGACCGAAGTCCCAGCAGGGGAGGTCCTTGAGACGGGAGGCCGAGCCTGCGGCGACTAGCCAACGAGGGGCGGCAAGGCCCCACGGGCTGAAAAGAAGTGCGGTCCGGACTGAGACGCCGGCGCAAAGGTATAGTGCGCCATCTTATTCCCAGGTGTTATTCCTTCGAGGCATACTAACGCTCGTGCTCTCTTCAGGACGAAGAGACCTCGCCAGACTATATCCGGAGAGGTTGCCAATCGCGCCTCCACCAGCCAGGCTCCAAAGCCTGGTCCGGAAGCGAAGGCGAACACGAGGCGCGCACCGGATGCTCCTCCGACAAAGGATGCGAACAGGCTGTCTGCCACCAATTCCGAGGTGGAGAGTGCCATGAACCACAGGCGTCGCCGGACAGTTCTTTGCGACGCTTGTTACTCCCAAGAGGCATTGGATGCCTTCAATTCGGGAGATGCGTACCTCTGTGCCGCTCAAAATGGTCTAGCCAGAGCCACAGAGCAATATGTAAAAGACATACGGGTAAGAAAATTTTGGTAATTATATATATACCAGTAGCCCCCGAGACTTGAAACAGTTAGAATAACTGATTTAAGGATCATTTGTTATGCAGGTTCTTACAGAAAAGAATACCCTACTGTCCCAGGAGCTGGAAGAGTGGAAAGCCCAACTTGAGGCCGCACAAGCCACAGCAGGGGAGCCCAAGGAGACCCCCTCTGGTAATATATGCTTCGAAAGACAAGTATTTTGCGAACTGCAGCGTGGGTGCAAATCAGACAAATGAAATTGCAGATGGTGCTGGATTAAATCCGGAAGAGCAACAACTCCGACGCCAGCTGAAGGCTGGTGAGAGCGTGCTGACAAAGGTGAGGCGGGAGAAGAACGATCTCCAAGATGCCAACACCAAGCTGGGCTTTGAACTGAAGGATGTTCGTGCCCAGCTATTGGACTCCATGAAGGAGAATCAGCGGCTTCGACGCGGCATATATAGTAAGTGCTTAAACGAACTTTGGAAAAAGAGTTCGGCAAGGAAGTCGACTAACAGAATAATGTGTGTAGGTATGCTAACATGTCGTCCTGCAGAGGAAATGCCCGGTTCTACGGGTGACCTTCTTCCCGAGCTCTCACAACTGCACGAGCGAGTTCGACAGGTGATGCAAAGCGTCGCCCAGGCCTTGTGGCCTTCCATCTCCATGCCCGAAGGCCATGGAGAGCTTGTAGAGAAGCTGAAGGGAGTGCAGCGGCGCTTCCGATTGTGGAAGATGTCGGCCTGCCGTCAAGGCGCCAGGGAGGCCTGGGCCATGGTGAAGACGCGGTACACGAAGGCTGACCCAAACCACATGGCCGAGATCGGACCCGTAGGGCCCGATGGGAAGGAGATCCCTGTGAGCTTAGTATATGGCCAAGTCGAATTGGCCGCAAAGTATTCCCTACAGGACTGTAAACTAGACAACCTGTTAGATGGTATTGAAGAGGAATACAATCAGTCAGATTGACATGTGTAATGCCTTCTAGCTGGATTGTAGATCGTTTGTCATGGCCGGCCTTTTCGCTTCAACCTCGGGACCTGACGGTCCGGAGTGTGTCCGAATACCCTCGCGGTTATATAAGAACCGGGGTATGCATGGAGACCAGGTGTAGGGGTCATTAGTGTTTGAACAGCAAGTGCCCAACTAGTTATGTTATATTACATGGTTAGTAAGAAACATCTTCCAGGGAGAATAGTTCCGTTAGGGGTTCCTTTCCCTGGGAGGCATGCCCTAAAGTGCATGTCCATTCTGCGAAAAGAGACACAGGAAAAACATCTGAGGGCGTATAGATAAATAAGTGAAAAAAAGATCATCTTTAGTTAACCGACCAAATATTCCCTTAAGAACGCTAGCTTTCGGCTTCACCCAGTCTAAGGTACACATCCGGCTGACCCGGCAGTAACAATCGCAGAGGTGCTCCCTCTACCACCTAGCCAGACAATCGGGAACATAGGGGTAAGCACAGGAGCCAGGAAACCCAGCGTGGCCAAAACTTAAGTCATATCGATGCATATAATGGTGAATAAAAGGTACATGCGGAAGTGTGACACATGTGTTGGGCATGAAGCCAGTATAAATAATCTTCTGTTTAAGGAAGCCCCCAGGTTTAATGAGCGCAGATAGCGCATCACTGTATGAGCCTTTAAAGGCTATAAGAGAGAGAGAGAGGAGAAGGAGAGAAATGTAAGACAGAAAGTATATAAAAAATGGACAGAGGAAGGAGACGAACACAGAGTCCGGTGCTAGGCGTAGAATCTTCGGAGACGGGCTGCGTTCCATGGGTTCGGCTCGAGTCTGTTATCCGATGGATCTCGCAGGCGTAGAACTAATTCGCCAACGTTGTAATTTTTGGCCCGTACTTCTCTGCTTTGGTATCTTCGAGCCTGCTGTTGATAGAATGCGGAACGGGCTTTTGCCAAGTCACGCTCTTCCTCCAAGGCATCCAAGCTGTCCTGCCGATCGAGCTCGGCTTCTCTTTCTTCGTACATGCGCACTCGAGGTGAGTCATGAATTATGTCACAGGGCAAAACTGCCTCCGCGCCGTACACCATGAAGAATGGTGTGTATCTGGTGGTGCGATTCGGCGTGGTCCGCAGCCCCCAGAGTACGGAGTCGAGCTCCTCTACCCAGTGCGTATTAGATTCCTTAAGGGACCGCACTAATCTGGGTTTGATGCCACTCATGATAAGACCATTTGCGCATTCGACCTGGTCGTTAGTTTGTGGGTGATGGACGGAAGCATAATCGAGCTTGATGCCCATGTTTTTGCACCAGAGTTTTACCTCGTCGGCCGTAAAGTTCGTGCCGATATCAGTGATGATGCTGTGGGGGACGCCGTAACGGTGTACAACCCCGGATATAAAGTCTATCACCGGTTCGGACTCGTCCATCTTAACAGGCTTGGCTTCTATCCATTTGGTGAACTTATCCACCATGACCAGTAAGTATTTTTTTCTTGTGGGTTCCGCCTTTAAGGGGTCCAACCATGTCAAGCCCCCAAACCGTGAAGGGCCAAGTGATGGGGATAGTTTGGAGGGTGGTTGGTGGCATATGGCTTTGGTTTGCAAAAAGCTGGCAACCGACGCATCATTGGACTAAGTCCTGGGCGTCTTCTCGGGCCGTCGGCCAATAAAAGCCTATACGGAAGGCCTTGCTTACAAGGGACCAAGCTGTAGCGTGATGAGCACCGAGTCCGGCATGAATTTCAGCCAGGAGGTTCTGCCCTTCCTCTTTGGAGATGCACCTTTGAAGGACTCCAGTAGCGCTTTTCTTAGAAATCTCTCCCTCATGGACTTTATAGGCTTTAGATCGCCGCACTATGCAGCGTGCCTCATTTTGGTCCTCGGGGAGTTCCTGCCTAGTAAGGTAGGCGAGGAATGGTTCTGTCCATGAGGCGATGACGGCCATTATTACGTGGGCTGAAGGTGTTATTTCATTGGCGGAGCCTCCAATTACGTCAGAGTGTTTGGTGTCGGGCTGTGCGGTTAGGTCTGGGCTGTTATTGCCGGGTTCCCCTTCCCATACTACGGATGGCTTGAACAGCATTTCCAAGAAGAAGTTGGGGGGGGACTACTGTTGGAAATATGCCCTAGAGGCAATAATAAAATCATCATTATATTTCCTTGTTTATGATAATTTTCTATTATTCATGCTATAATTGTATTATCCGGAAATCGTAATACATGTGTGAATACATAGACCATAATGTGTCCCTAGTGAGCCTCTAGTTGACTAGCTCGTTGATCAACAGATAGTCATGGTTTCCTGGCTATGGACATGGGGATGTCATTGATAACGGGATCACATCATTAGGAGAATGATGTGATGGACAAGACCCAAACCTAAGCATAGCACAAAGATCGTGTAAGTTCGTTTTGTGAGAGCTTTTCTAATGTCAAGTATCATTTCCTTAGACCATGAGATTGTGCAACTCCCGGATACTATAGGAGTGCTTTGGGTGTATCAAATGTCACAACATAACTGGGTGGCTATAAAGGTGCACTACGGGTATCTCTGAAAGTGTCTGTTGGGTTAGCACGAATCGAGACTGGGATTTGTCACTCCGTATGATAGAGAGGTATCTCTGGGCCCACTCGGTAATGCATCATCCTAATGAGCTCAATGTGACCAAGGGGTTGGGCACGGGATCATGCATTACGGTACGAGTAAAGTGACTTGCCGGTAACGAGATTGAACAAGGTATTGGGATACCAACGATCGAGACTCGGGCAAGTAACGTACCGATTGACAAAGGGAATTGAATACGGGATTGATTAAGTCCTCGACATCGTGGTTCATCCGATGAGATCATCGAGGAGCATGTGGGAGCCAACATGGGTATCTAGATCCCGCTGTTGGTTATTGACCGGAGAGGCATCTCGGTCATGTCTGCGTGTCTCCCGAACCCGTAGGGTGTACACACTTAAGGTTCAGTGATGCTAGGGTTGTAGAGATATTAGTATGCAGTAACCCGAAAGTTGTTCGGAGTCCCGGATGAGATCCGGACGTCACGAGGAGTTCCGGAATGGTCCGGAGGTAAAGATTTATATATAGGAAGTCCAGTTTCGGCCAGCGGGAAGGTTTCGGGGGTTATCGGTATTGTACCGGGACCACCGGAAGGGTCCCGGGGGTCCACCGGATGGGGCCACCTATCCCGGAGGGCCCCATGGGCTGAAGTGGCGTGGGAACCAGCCCCTGATGAGCTGGTGTGCCCCACCCAAGGGCCCAAGGCGCCTAGGGTTGGAAACCCTAGGGGGCCGTTGCCCCCCGAGGGGGCATGCGCCCCCCTGGTTGGAAACCCTAAGGGGGTCGTTGCCCCCAGGCCCCCCCCTTTTAGATGGGATCTCCAAGGGGGCATGCGGCCCCCTAGCCCCTATATATAGTGGAAGGGAGGGAGGGCAGCCGCACCTTGCTCTTGGCGCCTCCCTCTCCCTCCGTAACACCTCTCCTCCCCGCTTGTGCTTGGCGAAGCCCTACCAGGATCCTGCTGCATCCACCACCACGCCGTCATGCTGCTGGATCTTCATCAACCTCTCCTTCCCCCTTGCTGCATCAAGAAGGAGGAGACGTCTTCCCAACCATACGTGTGTTGAACACGGAGGTGCTGTCCGTTGGGCACTTGGTCATCGGTGATTTGGATCACGGCGAGTACGACTCCATCATCCCAGTTCACTTGAACGCTTCCGCTCCCGATCTATAAGGGTATGTAGATGCACTCCTATTCCCCTCGTTGCTAGAATACTCCATAGATTGATCTTGGTGATGCGTAGAAATTTTTTAATTTCTGCTATGATCCCCAACAGTGGTATCAGAGCTAGGTCTATGTGTAGTTACTACGCACGAGTAGAACACAAAGTAGTTGTGGGCGTTGATATTTTCAATTTGCTTGCCATTACTAGTCTTATCTTGATTCGGCGGCATCATGGGATGAAGCGGCCCGGACGAACCTTACACGTACACTTACGTGAGACTGGTTCCACCGACTGACATGCACTAGTTGCATAAGGTGGCTGGCGGTTGTCTGTCTCTCCCACTTTAGTCAGATCGGATTCGATGAACAGGGTCCTTATGAAGGGTAAATAGAAATTGGCAATTCACGTTGTGGTTTTGGCGTAGGTAAGAAACGTTCTTGCTAGAAACCTATAGTAGCCACGTAAAAATTTGCAACAACAATTAGAGGACGTCTAACTTGTTTTTGCAGCAAGTGTTTTGTGATGTGATATGGCCAAAGGTTGTGATGAATGATGAATGATATATGTGATGTATGAGATTGATCATGTTCTTGTAATAGGAATCACGACTTGCATGTCGATGAGTATGACAACCGGCAGGAGCCATAGGAGTTGTCTTTATTTATTTATGACCTGCGTGTCAACATAAATGTCATGAAATTACTTTACTTTATTGCTAAAGCGTTAGCCATAGTAGTAGAAGTAATAGATGACGAGACAACTTCAAGAAGACACGATGATGGAGATCATGATGATGGAGATCGTGGTGTCATGCCGGTGACAATGATGATCATGGAGCCCTGAAGATGGAGATCAAAGGAGCAAATGATATTGGCCATATCATGTCACTATTTGATTGCATGTGATGTTTATCATGTTTTACATCTTATTTGCTTAGAATGATGGTAGCTTAAATAAGATGATCCCTCATAATAATTTCAAGAAAGTGTTCCCCCTAACTGTGCACCGTTGCGAAGGTTCGTTGTTTTGAAGCACCACGTGATTATCGGGTGTGATAGATTCTAACGTTCGAATACAACGGGTGTAAGACAGATTTACACACGCAATACACTTAGGTTGACAGGACGAGCCTAGCATGTACAGACATGGCCTCGGAACACAGAAGACTGAAAGGTCGAGCATGAGTCGTATAGAAGATACGATCAACATGAAGATGTTCACCGATGTTGACTAGTCCGTCTCACGTGATGATCGGACACGGCCTAGTTAACTCGGATCATGTTATACTTAGATGACTGGAGGGATGTCTATCTAAGTGGGAGTTCATTTAATAATTTGATTAGATGAACTTAATTATCATGAACTTAGTCTAAATCTTTACAATATGTCTTGTAGATCAAATGGCCCACGTTGTCCTCAACTTCAATGCGTTCCTAGGGAAAACCAAGCTGAAAGACGATGGCAGCAACTATACGGACTGGGTCCAAAACCTGAGGATCATCCTCATAGCTGCCAAGAAAGACTGTCCTAGAAGCACCGCTAGGTGACGCACCCGTCCCACAGAACCAAGACGTTATGAATGCTTGGCAGACACATGCTGATGATTACTCCCTCGTTCAGTGCGGCATGCTTTGCTGCTTAGAACCGAGGCTCCAAAAGCGTTTTCAGAGACACGGAGCATATGAGATGTTCGAAGAGCTAAAAATGGTTTTTCAAGCTCATGCCCGGGTGGAGAGATATGAAGTCTCCGACAAGTTCTTCAGCTGTAAGATGGAGGAAAATAGTTCTGTCAGTGAGCACATACTCAAAATGTCTGGGTTGCATAACCGCTTGACTCAGCTGGGAGTTAATCTCCCGGATGACGCGGTCATTGACAGAATCCTTTAGTCGCTTCCACCGAGCTACAAGAGCTTTGTGATGAACTTCAATATGCAGGGGATGGAAAAGACCATTCCTGAAGTATTTGCAATGCTGAAATCAGCAGAGGTAGAAGTCAAAAAGGAACATCAAGTGTTGATGGTGAATAAAACCACTAAGTTCAAGAAAGGCAAGGGTAAGAAGAACTTCAAGAAGGACGGCAAGGGAGTTGCCGCGCCCGGTAAGTAAGCTGCCGGGAAGAAGCCAAAGAATGGACCCAAGCCCAAGACTGAGTGTTTTTATTGCAAGGGAAGTGGTCACTGGAAGCGGAACTGCCCCAAATACTTAGCGGACAAGAAGGCCGGCATCACGAAAGGTATATGTGATATACATGTAATTGATGTGTACCTTACCAGTACTCGTAGTAGCTCCTGGGTATTTGATACCGGTGCGGTTGCTCACATTTGTAACTCAAAGCAGGAGCTGCGGAATAAACGGGGACTGGCGAAGGACGAGGTGACGATGCGCGTCGGGAATGGTTCCAAGGTCGATGTGATCGCCGTCGGCACGCTACCTCTACATTTACCTACGGGATTAGTTTTAAACCTCAATAATTGTTATTTAGTACCAGCTTTGAGCATGAACATTGTATCAGGATCTTGTTTAATACGAGATGGCTACTCATTTAAATCCGAGAATAATGGTTATTCTATTTATATGAGAGATATGTTTTATGGTCATGCTCCGATGGTGAATGGTTTATTCTTAATGATTCTCAAGCGTAATTCTACATATATTCATAGTGTGAATACCAAAAGATGTAAGGTTGATAATGATAGTCCCACATACTTGTGGCACTGCCGCCTTGGTCACATAGGTGTCAAACGCAGGAAGAAGCTCCATGCAGATGGACTTTTAGAGTCTCTTGATTACGAATCATTTGACATGTGCGAACCATGCCTCATGGGTAAGATGACCAAGACTCCATTCTCAAGAACAGTGGAGCGAGAAACCAACTTATTGGAAATCATACATACTGATGTGTGCGGTCCAATGAGTGTTGAGGCTCGCGGTGGCTACCATTATGTTCTCACTCTCACTGATGACTTGAGTACATATGGGCATGTCTACTTAATGAAACACAAGTCTGAGACCTTCGAAAAGTTCAAGGAATTTCAGAGTGAGGTTGAGAATCAACGTGACAGAAAAATAAAGTTCTTACGATCAGATCGTGGGGGAGAATAATTAAGTCACGAATTTGGCACACACTTAAGGAAATGTGGAATCGTTTCACAACTCATGCCGCCTGGAACACCTCAGCGTAACGGTGTGTCCGAACGTCGTAATCGCACTCTATTGGATATGGTGCGATCTATGATGTCTCTTACCGATCTACCGCTCTCATTTTGGGCCTATGCTTTAGAGACTGCCGCATTCACTTTAAATAGGGCTCCGTCGAAATCCGTTGAGACGACACCGTATGAATTATGGTTTGGGAAGAAACCTAAGCTGTCGTTTCTAAAAGTTTGGGAATGCGATGCTTATGTCAAGAAACTTCAACCTGAAAAGCTCGAACCCAAGTCGGAAAAATGCATCTTCATAGGATACCCTAAGGAAACCATTGGGTATACCTTCTACCTCAGATCCGAAGGCAAGATCTTCGTTGCCAAGAATGGATCCTTTCTACAGAAGGAGTTTCTCTCGAAAGAAGTAAATGGGAGGAAAGTAGAGCTTGATGAAGTAATGTCTCTTGAAGCAGAGAGTAGCGCAGCTCAGGAAAATGTTCCTGTGGTGCCTGCACCAATTAGATAGGAAGTTAATGATGATGATCAAGATACTTCGGATCAAGCTCCTACTGAACTTCGTAGGTCCACAAGGACACGTTCCGCACCAGAGTGGTACGGCAACCCTGTCTTGGAAATCATGTTGTTAGACAACGGTGAACCTTCGAACTATGAAGAAGCGATGGCGGGCCCAGATTCCGACAAATGGCTAGAAGCCATGAAATCCGAGATAGAATCCATGTATGAAAACAAAGTATGGACTTTGACTGACTTGCCCGAAGATCGGCGAGCCATAGAAAATAAATGGATCTTTAAGAAGAAGACAGACACGGATGGTAATGTGACCATCTATAAGGCTCGACTTGTCACTAAGGGTTATCGACAAGTTCAAGGGGTTGACTACGATGAGACTTTCTTACCCGTAGCGAAGTTGAAGTCCGTCCGAATCATGTTAGCAATTGCCGCATTCTATGATTATGAGATATGGCAAATGGACGTCAAAACGACATTCCTTAATGGCTTTCTTAAGGAAGAATTGTATATGATGCAGCCAGAAGGTTTTGTCGATCCTAAGAATGTTAACAAGGTGTGCAAGCTCCAACGCTCAATCTATGGGCTGGTGCAAGCATCTCGGAGTTGGAACATTCGCTTTGATGAGATGATCAAAGCGTTTGGGTTTATGCAGACTTATGGAGAAGCCTGCGTTTACAAGAAAGTGAGTGGGAGCTCTGTAGCATTTCTCATATTATATGTGGATGACATACTGTTGATGGGAAATGATATAGAATTATTGGAAAGCATAAAGGCCTATTTGAACAAGTGTTTTTCAATGAAGGACCTTGGAGAAGCTGCTTATATATTAGGCATCAAGATATATAGAGATAGATCGAGACGCCTCATCGGTCTTTCACAAAGTACGTACCTTGACAAGATATTGAAGAAGTTCAATATGGATCAGTCCAAGAAGGGGTTCTTGCTTGTATTGCAAGGTGTGCGATTGAGCACGGCTCAATGCCCGACCACGGCAGAAGATATAGAAGAGATGAGTTTCATCCCCTATGCCTCAGCCATAGGGTCTATTATGTATGCCATGCTATGTACCAGACCTGATGTAAACCTTGCCGTAAGTTTGGTAGGTAGGTAGGTACCAAAGTAATCCCGGCAAGGAACACTGGACAGATCTGGAATACTCTAAGTCACAAACCGGATACGTGTATATTTTGAATGGTGGGGCAGTAAGCTGGTGCAGTTGCAAGCAAAGCGTCGTGGCGGGATATACATGTGAAGCAGAATACATGGCAGCCTCGGAGGCAGCCCAAGAAGAAATCTGGGTGAAGGAGTTCATCACCGACCTAGGAGTCATACCCAATGTGTCGGGGCCGATGACTCTCTTCTGTGACAACACTGGAGCTATTGCCCTTGCCAAGGAGCCCAGGTTTCACAGGAAGACCAGGCGTATCAAGCGTCGCTTCAACTCCATTCGTGAAAGTGTTCAAAATGGAGACATAGAAATTTGTAATGTACATACGGACCTGAATGTAGCAGATCCGTTGACTAAACCTCTCCCTAGAGCAAAACATGATCAACACCAGAATTCCATGGGTGTTCGATTCATCACAATGTAACTAGATGATTGACTCTAGTGCAAGTGGGAGACTATTGGAAATATGCCCTAGAGGCAATAATAAAATGATTATTATATTTCCTTGTTCATGATAATTGTCTATTATTCATGCTATAATTGTATTATCCGGAAATCGTAATACATGTGTGAATACATAGACCACAATGTGTCCCAAGTGAGCCTCTAGTTGACTAGCTCATTGATCAACAGATAGTCATGGTTTCCTGGCTATGGACATGGGGATTGCATTGATAACGGGATCACATCATTAGGAGAATGATGTGATGGACAAGACCCAAACCTAAGCATAGCACAAAGATCGTGTAAGTTCGTTTTGTGAGAGCTTTTCTAATGTCAAGTATCATTTCCTTAGACCAAGAGATTGTGCAACTCCCGGATACCATAGGAGTGCTTTGGGTGTATCAAACGTCACAACATAACTGGGTGGCTATAAAGGTGCACTACAGGTATCTACGAAAGTGTCTGTTGGGTTGGCACGAATCGAGACTGGGATTTGTCACTCCGTATGACGGAGAGGTATCTCTGGGCCCACTCGGTAATGCATCATCATAATGAGCTCAATGTGACCAAGGGGTTGGTCACGGGATCATGCATTACGGTACGAGTAAAGTGACTTGCCGGTAACAAGATTGAACAAGGTATTGGGATACTGACGATCGAGTCTCGGGCAAGTAACGTACCGATTGACAAAGGGAATTGAATACGGGATTGATTAAGTCCTCGACATCGTGGTTCATCCGATGAGATCATCGAGGAGCATGTGGGAGCCAACATGGTTATCCAGATCCCGCTGTTGGTTATTGACCGGAGAGGCGTCTCGGTCATGTCTGCGTGTCTCCCGAACCCGTAGGGTCTACACACTTAAGGTTCAGTGACGCTAGGGTTGTAGAGATATTAGTATGCAGTAACCCGAAAGTGGCTCGGACTCCCAGATGAGATCCCGGACATCACGAGGAGTTCCGAAATGGTCCGGAGGTAAAGATTTATATATAGGAAGTCCAGTTTCGGCCAGCGGGAAGGTTTCGGGGGTTACCGGTATTGTACCAGGACCACCGGAAGGGTCCCGGGGGTCCACCGGATGGGGCCACCTATCTCGGAGGGCCCCATGGGCTGAAGTGGCGTGGGAATCAGCCCCTGATGGGCTTGTGCGCCCCACCCAAGGGCCCAAGGTGCCTAGGGTTGGAAACCCTAGGGGGTTGTTGCCCCTGAGGGGGCATGCGCCCCCCTGGTTGGAAACCCTAAGGGGGCCGTTGCCCCCAGGGGCCGCCGCCCCTTTTAGATGGGATCTCCAAGGGGGCATGCGCCCCCCTAGCCCCTATATATAGTGGAAGGGAGGGAGGGCAGCCGCACCTTGCTCTTGGTGCCTCCCTCTCCCTCCGTAACACCTCTCCTCCCGGCTTGTGCTTGGCGAAGCCCTGCCGGGATCCTGCTGCATCCACCACCACGCCGTCGTGCTGCTGGATCTTCATCAACCTCTCCTTCCCCCTTGCTGGATCAAGAAGGAGGAGACGTCTTCCCAACCGTACGTGTGTTGAACACGGAGGTGCTGTCCGTTCGGCACTTGGTCATCGGTGATTTGGATCACGGCGAGTATGACTCCATCATCCCCGTTCACTTGAACGCTTCCGCTCGCGATCTACAAGGGTATGTAGATGCACTCCTATTCCCCTCGTTGCTAGAATACTCCATAGATTGATCTTGGTGATGCGTAGAAATTTTTTCATTTCTGCTACGATCCCCAACAACTACATCGCGTTTTGCGCCGATGCGCGCCAGGACATCTGCCGCCTGATTATTTTCCCGGGCTATATGGTGAAATTCGAGCCCTTCGAACTGAGCTGACATTTTTAGGACGGCGTTGCGATAACCTGCCATTTTTGGATCCTTGGCATCAAAGTCTCCATTTATTTGGGATATTGCGAGGTTCGAGTCCCCGTGCACCTCTAGGCATTGAATGCCCATGGATACTGCCATCTGGAGACCATGTAAAAGGGCCTCATATTCGGCTGCATTGTTGGAGTCTGTGTACATTATCTGGAGTACGTATTGAACTGTGTCTCCTGTGGGGGATGTCAAAACGACGCCAGCCCCTAGACCGGCTAACATTTTGGAGCCGTCGAAGTGCATGACCCAGTTTGAATATGTGCCGTACTCTTTAGGGAGTTCGGCCTCCGTCCATTCTGCGACGAAGTCGGCCAAAACTTGCGACTTGATAGCTCGTCGTGACTTGTAAGTTATGTCGAACGGGAGGAGCTCAATGGCCCATTTTGCAATCCGGCCCGTCGCGTCGCGGTTGTTTATAATATCGTTAAGTGGCACTTCCGAGGCTACTGTTATTGAACACTCTTGAAAGTAGTGTCATAGCTTCTGGGATGCCATAAATACTGCGTACGCAATTTGATAATGTGGGTACCGTGACTTGCATGGAGTAAGGACAGTGGACACTTAGTAGACCGGCTTTTGAAGGGGGAATTTGTGTCCGTCTGTTTCTCGTTTGACGATGAGCACTGTGCTTACGACCTGATGGGTTGCTGCAATGTATAATAGCATTGGTTCGCCAATGTTTGGCGCGGCCAGGACTGGGTTTGTTGCCAAGATGGCTTTTATTTCGTCGAGTCCGGCCGTGGCTGCATCCGTCCACTCGAAGTGTTCTGTGCGCCGAAGGAGGCGGTAAAGGGGTAGGGCCTTTTCTCCCAAGCGGGAGATAAAGCGGCTTAGAGCCGCCACGCATCCGGTTAATTTTTGTATTTGTTTGAGGTCCTTTGGGATATCCAATTATGACAGAGCTTGGATCTTGGCTGGATTTGCTTCAATTCCTCTACCGAATACAATGAATCCCTAGAGCTTTCCGGCTGGAACGCCGAAAACACATTTTTCCGGGTTGAGCTTGATGTCGTATGTTCGGAGGTTACCGAATGTTAGCCTCAAGTCGTCTACTAGAGATTCGACGTGTCTTGTTTTAACGACCACATCATCTACGTATGCCTCCACTGTTTTGCCGATCTGGTTTGCTAGACATGTCTGAATCATGCGCTGATATGTTGCGCCGGCGTTTTTGAGCCCGAAGGGCATTGTGTTGAAGCAGAATGGGCCGTATGGTGTGATGAATGCCGTTGCGGCTTGGTCTGACTCTGCCATCTTTATTTCATGGTAGCCGGAGTATGCGTCGAGGAAACACAATGAATCGTGTCCTGTGGTAGCGTCGATAATTTGATCGATGCGGGGAGAGGGAAGGGATCCTTTGGGCAAGCCTTGTTAAGGTCTTTAAAATCAACGCACAGGCGCCATGATTTGTCCTTCTTTGGTACCATCACCAGGTTTGCTAGCCAGTCCGGGTGTTTTATATCTTTGATGAATCCGGCCTCTAGTAGCATGGCTAGTTCCTCTCCCTTGGCCTGTCTCTTAGGTTCAGAAAAATGTCAAAGAGCCTGTTTGACTGGCTTGAATCCTTTTAGGATATTTAAGCTGTGTTCGGCCAGCCTGCGTGGGATTCCTGGCATGTCTGAAGGGTGCCAGGCGAAAATGTCCCAGTTCTCTCATAGGAACTCTCATAGTGCGGCGTCTACATCAGGGTTTAACTGTGCTTCGATGGAAGCTGTTTTATTGGGGTCCATTGGATGGACCTGGAATTTGACTATTTCGTCCACCGGTTTAAAGGAGGTGGACTTGGATCATTTGTCGAGTATCACATCGTCCCTATTCACCGTGGAGCGTAGCGCAGTCAGTTCCTCAGCCGCTAGGGCTTCGGATAGTGCCTCGAGGGCCAGTGCGGCTGTCTTGTTTTCGGCGCGGAGTGCTATGTCCGGATCACTAGCGAGAGTGATGATTCCGTTAGGCCCGGGCATCTTGAGCTTCATGTACCCGTAATGGGGTATTGCTTGGAAGATTGTAAATGCTTCCCACCCTAGCAGAGCATGATGTCCGCTACTGAACGGGGCCACTTGGAACGTGACCTCTTCGGACCTGTAATTATCCGGCGTGCCGAACACCACATCTAGTGTGATTTTTCCTGTACAGCGCGCTTCCCGACTGGGGATTATTCCTCTAAAGGTTGTGCTGCTTCGCTCAATGCGGTTCCAGTCTATTTCCATTTTTTGAAGGGTTTCCTCATAAATGAGGTTCAATCCGCTGCCGCCATCCATGAGTACCTTGGTAAGACGAAACCGTCCACTATTGGACTGAGGACCAATGCGGCTGGTGCTCGGGCTGTTCAGAATTTAGGTTCATCACTGGCGTTAAAAGTAATAGCCGTGTCACTCCATGGGTTTATTGTTGCTACTTGGTAGACTTCGGCAAGGCTGTAGAGTGTTCTTTTTTGCATATTATTTGATGCGAAAGTCTCAAAGACTGTTAATACCGTACTGGTGTCTCTGGGGTGGCTTTCTGTGGCTTCTGGAATTAGAAGATCTTCGCCAATTTTTCCACCTGCCGGAGTATCCAACATGCTCTAAGGCTATGAGTTGGTGTGGCGCCCTCTGTGTTGTGAATTTTACAGGGTCTGTTAAGCCATCCTTCCAGCACGGTTCCGTGCCCTGTAGAGGGCTTTTGCTATTTGGTATTGAACCCGGGTGTGTGGCGATGATGCACCCTTTTATTTCGGACTGGGTTTGTATTCAAGGCCGGATTGTCCCAAAATTTTATTTCGGTTTTCCAGGCGCTTTCCATCGCACAGTACTTTCGTACTATGGACGCCAAGTCAGTGAAGCGTGTAATATCATGGCGACTTATGGCGTTGAGGATTCCCTTGTCCGTGCAATTATTGCAGAAGAATGAAATTGCGTCTTCCTCGCTGCAGTCCTTTATCCTGTTCATAACCAGGAGGAATCTGGCCCAGTAATGATGTATTGTTTCTTCGCGCTCTTGCCTAATTTGGGATAGATCGCTTATGTACGGGTGGGTGGGTGGAATCAAATCCGAAACCTCACCCAATCTGAGACCCAGGGCCAAGGAGTTTCCGAACTCGGAAGTTTGGATTCTTGGATGTTGTCCAATGAATCTAGCCCATCGCCTGACTTTAAGTTCAGGTCTTGAGTGATGTCCTCCCCTCCGCGGGTATCCAGCTTGGAGGGATCGGGAATCCGGACATAGCTAGTCCTTAAGATAGATGAAGGGTCGCCGCACTGTCCCTCTACCACGGCAATGTGATGGGTGACCTGGGGAGAGTTAATCTCTCTCAGATCGGGTTTAGGCCCAATCTGGTCGTAATCCGTAGCGAATCCCAGGGCGGCGAAGCGATCCAAGAGCTTGTTTAGGGAAGAGAGCTCCATTGGATCTAGCTGCTCGGCGAATTCCGAGCTGATGTGAAGATTGCTTTCGATGACGCGAGAGGTCATCGTCGGCGCAGCAGCCAAACAGGCGGTCATAAGGAAACCACCTAGCCTGAGAGTCTGGCCGACAGCCAAAGCTCCCTTAGCAACGGTGCCGTCTTTAAAGATGGGATGAGGCATCCTTCCTGATGGCGACAGCACAGAGGAACTCCCAATGAAAGCACCAATGTCGGTGTCAAAACCGACAGATCTCGGGTAGGGGGTCCCGAACTGTGCATCTAGGCGGATGGTAACAGGAGGCAGGGGACACAATGTTTTACCCAGGTTCGGGCCCTCTTGATGGAGGTAAAACCCTACGTCCTGCTTGATTAATATTGATGATATGGGTAGTACAAGAGTAGATCTACCACGAGATCAAGGAGGCTAAACCCTAGAAGCTAGCCTATGGTATGATTGTTGTTCCTACGGACTAAAACCCTCTGGTTTATATAGACACCGGAGAGGGCTAGGGTTACAAAGAGCCGGTTACAATGGTAGGAAATCTACATATCCGTATCGCCATGCCTGCCTTCCACGCCAAGGAAAGTCCCTTCCGGACACAGGATGAAGTCTTCAATGTTGTATCTTCATAGTCCAGGAGTCCGGCTGAAGGTATAGTCTGGTTATCCAGACAACCCCTAATCTAGGACTCCCTCAGTGCCCATCAAGGTACGATGTTCCTCTGAGACGGACGCCTGTCGCAACATGTTCGTCAATATATCCGGCGCCTCTGGATCTCCGGAGGCTGCTATAGGAGTACGGCCTCCCTTTGAAGGGATCCATTTATTCGTATCTGGCTCTAGACCGAAATGTTCGGGCCCTTTATTGTTGGTCCCCGGACCCTGGGCCACCAAAGTATCACCTCGGGTTGTTTCTTCATCATCCCTCGCACCACTTGTTGATCGGGAGAGACCCTCCGCGACGACACCTCGAAGTCATCTGCCCTGTTGGGCAAGGAGATTGGTGGAGGCGTCTCGCTTTCCATCATTTCCGGGAGAAGATCCCCTGAGGAAGAGGATTGTTGAAGAAGACTGTGTGCGGAACTGCAAAAAAAACATATATTCTAGACGTTACAAGAAAGGGGCGGGACGTGTTTAAAACACCCTTGTTCACTTACGATTTGGCCTGAGGCTTGTCCTCATCATGGGACTGCGTGATGACGTTGTCCTCCAAGCCCGAGCCACCCGACGAAGGCATTTTGCCTCGCTTAGGAGCCTTTTCCTCCCAATCTTCGGAGGCGGCCCTTTTCTTCCCATGGGGGGGAAGAGACGTTGACTTCCCCATCATTTTTGTCTTCAGACGATGGAATCTTGTCTGGCGCACCTTCGGTATGGGGGGCCATCTTTGGTCCTCTCTCCCTTGCCTTCCTTCACAGGCATCTGGTACGGTGCAGGGGCTAGCATCCTTGTTAATACATGATCCGCTGAACCTTCGGGAAGAGGGGGCGGACACCTAATCAGCTCCGCTTTCTTTATCCAGCCCTGGAAGGAGATAGTTTGCTCAGTAATGTATTACAACATACTTAAAAAAAGGGTGTTCGGAAGTCAAGTGCATATCGGGGTATCTGGACGGTCACAGTCGAGGCTTGTGTCCAGCCAGTGTGTTCGTTTTCCGAAAAACAACTTCCACATCCCTTTGTATGTAATGCCAAAAGAAGTGTTGGAGGGTTCGTGGTCCTTCTGGATTGAACTCCCACATACAGAGAGGCCTACACTGGCATGGTAGGATTCGACGAATCAGCATTACTTGAATCACACTGACAAGATCGATGTCCCTCTCGAGGAGGGTTCAGATGCGGCTTTGTAGAGTCCGCACTTCATCAACTGATTCCCAATCCAGCCCCTTGTTCGCCCATGATGCAAGCTGTAACGGTGGGCCAGGGAGAAACGTGGGTGCAGCTACCCACTTGGTTCTGCAGGGCTCCGTAACGTAAAACTACTCTTGCTGCTATTGATTGGAAGTTTCGGTAAAAGAGCCTTTTGGCCAAGGAGTGTTGGTGAGCTGGCTGACTACAGCACCGCCGCACTCTATCTATTCCCTGTCGACTACCTTTGGTTTCACACTGAAGGTCTTGAGCCATAAGCCGAAGTGTGGGGGGATTCGGAGGAAGGCCTCGCACATAATGATGAACACTGAGACATGGAGGAAAGACTTTGGGGCTAGATCGTGAAAATCTACTCCATAATAGAACATTAGCCCCCGGACGAAGGGGTGAAGAGCGAGCCCTAGCCCTCGAAGGAAGTGTGAGATGAATACGACCCTCTAGCTAGATTTGGGGGTCGGCATAACCTGCCCTTGAGCAGGAAGCCTATGGTGGATTTCTGCGGCCAGGTATCTGGCCGCTCGAAGCTTCGCTATATCCTCCTCTATAATGGAGGAAGCCACCCATCGGCCTTGAGGGCTGGGTCCGGACATAATGGGGAAGCTTGAAGCAAAACCTTGGATGCTAGGACTCGGGGTTGGAGAGGCTGAGGAGAAGTTTGGCATAAAAAAGGATGGCCCTTGGTTCCTTTATAAAGGCAGCAGGAATTAAACGCCTCCTCTTGAGCCTCAAAGTCTGCCTATTCCTAAGCAATCTATCCAACGGAACAGTTGGGTTACCCACGCTCATGTTAATGAGAATCCCGCAATAAGGGGACACGATCTCTGTTTCGACAAAGTGTGCCAATAGCAACCGCGCCTCGAAATGTGGAATGGCGGGACAGGAAACGGTTCGAATAATCGGGCGAGCGTGACATCACATTATAAAAGTTGTCATCAGATTGGACTCGTGGAATATTATATTCTCTCCACGATTGTGTGTGATGTTGTGTTACAGGTCCGGACATGTTCTAATATGTCCGAAGACTATCTTGGAGTTCGGAGGAAGGAACCCGCCTTGCAATACCGAAGATAGATCTACGCGCCGGATATCTTTTCATTGAAGCCAGGTTCAGGGGCTACTGAGGGATTCCTCGACTAAGGGGTCCTTAGGCATCCGGCCTGTTAGCCATGGGCCGGACTGATGGGCTATGAAGATACAAAGACCGAAGAATGCACCCGTATCCGGATAGGACTCTCCTTGGCATGGAAGGCAGGCATGGCGACCAAATATGTGGCTTCCTTTCTTTGTAACCGACCTGGTGTAACCCTAGATCCTCCCGGTGTCTATATAAACTGGAAGACTTAGTCCGGAGGGATACTCATTATCATAGCCATACAAGCTAGACCTCTAGGGTTTAGCCATTACGATCTCATGGTAGATCAACTCTTGTAATACTCATATTTATCAAGATCAATCAAGCAGGACGTAGGGTATTACCTCCATACAGAGGGCCCGAACCTGGGTAAAACATTGTGTCCCCTATCTCCCGTTACCATCGACCTTAGACGCATAGTTCGGGACCACCCTACCCGAGATCCACCGGTTTTGACACCGACACCTATCCCGGACAATTTTTGGGTCATGTGGGAAGGACCCCCCTATCGCCCACACTCACTTGGCGACTGTTTCAAATGTCGTCGCGGAAAGGGGTTTTAAACCGTTTGTTTAGGATGTCGCTGTACCAGTGTTGCACAAGGTAATTTCGCCCTAATTTAATTGCTGCTATTTAAAATTATACCTAATCTAAACTTGAAAGTAGGCTATAGATTTATTCATATCCATCAGGTTCAAACAACCAATGCATTATTTGATTCACAGGTACATACGTTTAAGAATTACATAAGCACCAAATAAAGAATGATGTACCAGGGTTCTATACTTGTACTATTATAGATAGTAAAGAAAGAGGCGACAGACATTCCAGTTGCTGAACAAGGTGAAGCGGAATGGCCCTATTGTGCTCTCCTGGATGCAGAAGGCATGCGGGACTCTAGTCCAACCCCTTGTGATGGTCGGCCGCCAATCATGTAGTTTGAGAGGTAATCTTGAGTAAACTGCTTCAGGATCCACTGCAAAAGGAAAAAGATTCAGATATTGTCATCTAACACAACTCATTACGGGCTGTAAAGAGAAGGCTACAGGGTTCTTACTTACCATCCCGCAGTTCACTATTGTCTTGCATAAAGTGTAAACAAATAGTTCGATTGACATCTTTTGACCCATTTTAATAACAATCTTTATTAGTTTCCTCACTGCATGCTGGTTCATGGATATCTCATTGCCCCATATGCAGAAAGGGTCGAAGTGTGGATCTTTGGCAATGATATATGTACCTAAAAGCACCAAGTTAATATTGGAAGCTAAACAACAATTGAAAAATGATGTAGTACAACACTCCATCCATCCCATTATATAAGATTTTATTACATGTATATCTAGACATCATCAGAACATTAAGGTAACACTCTTCCTTGTTGCTATGTAGCCTGGGATTGCATATTTAGTCATTTGGTACAATGATTGTTGTTAAACAACAATTGAAAAATGAAAAGGCATGTTAACTACAATATCCTTAACAACAACCAAATGTCGTAATTCATAGTGGTATTGTTGAAACTGTTATTGATGAAATTGAACTGCACGGCAAATAGTTGCACATATAGAGCATCACATTGTGAAGAACTGAAATAAACAAGTCATAAGGACATCTCTAGGCGATCATTAAAAAGTTAAAGGACTAAAACCCTTAGTGGATATATATATGTCGATCCCCTAAACTTAAGGTTGTAAACTTTAATTTGATCAAGTTCAAAGCAGGTTCAACCGAAAGTAGCATATATTAAAACATAAACATATATAGGTTTGCATAATCGAACATAAAACATAAATTTAAACTAAGCTAAACTACTTTTGGTCGAAGTAGAGGCCGAGCCAATCCTCGATGGCCTTCGCGCCGCTGTCGCCGCCGCCTTCGACCTCGTCATCAAAGGAGAGTGCGATAACCTCGCCGCCCTCCGTGCCGGCAAAGATCGCCTGCTCCGCTTCCACGAGCTCTAGGTGCTGCCGGCGGAGCAGATATTTTTGAGATTGCGAGGGAAGCAGAGGCGGAAGTAAAATGCCAGGGTACTGAAAATTTGAATCAAGGGACTGAAGCAGAGCGGGAGTAACAGACATCGCACACGGTCCGCACATACTAATCATGTGCTATCAAACATTAAAACCTTCCCGGCAGTATATATTTTTGAGATTACGAGGCAGTAATATTTCTGAGATTGCGAAGGATGCAGAGGCGGGAGTTTTTGGGGAGCGGGCTTGTGTGCTTGACACGTCGGCTGTGGACTGTAGTCGACGCACCTTCTCGCGTAAGCCATAGGCGTACTATACACTAACGGTGCTCCAAGATATTTTGTACTACATCTCACACGGTTGGTGATAATAAACTGTGTGGGATCTACTTGATTTGAATTACAAAATGGGGTCACAACGGCAATGGATGCTGTTTGAATTGCTAGACCTTTTATCTGTAGTGAACATGCAACTATATGTGTGTCGTAAAAGAATTGGAATTATTCAGGGTTCGTTTGGACATTTTATACATTAAACTGGTTTTCTAGCCATTTCAGGTGCACAATTGAAAATTAAACTACATGCACATGCTCCAGCGCATACAAATTGGTTGAAGAATCAAATTTGTGTCCTTCAGTGAATGCTTAGGTCCCATGCAAGCAATGGGAATGAATTTTTGGGGTTCGTTTGGCCTTTTTTATACATTAACTAGGTTTTCTAGGCAATTTATGTGCATAATTCAAATTTGAACTACAAGTACATGATCCAATGCACCAAAGTTGGTTGAAAATCACATTTGTGTCCTTGGGTGAATTTCTAGGTCCCATGCAAGAGATGTGAATGAATTTCAAACACCAGGGCACTGTTGATTTGCCGGCAAAATGTTCATATACCTCGTTTTTAAATTCTAGTAAATCCAAAACTCGTTTGAAATTCATGAAACTTGGCATGCTATCATGGAGCGGCATCAACATGCCGTGGTGAAAAATTTGTCCCATTTGGGGTAGGTTTGGGTATAAGCTTCTCACAAACCAGAGCTTCTCACAACAAGCATGATGGTTTCGATAGGGAACGTACCACCTTTGGGGACGGGACGATATCTGTTACCTCTTATTGCTTCCAAAAATTTTCTAGTGTCAACATAGCACAACAGGAGTGTTGTTTTTAATCTTGGAATTTTTCGGGGTTCGTTTGGCATTTTTTATACATTAACTGGGTTTTCTAGGCATTTTATGTGCATAATTCAAATTTGAACTACAAGCACATGCTCTAATGCACTAAAGTTGGTTGAAAAATCACATGTGTGTCCTTGTGGCAAATTTCTAGGTCCCATGCAAGAGATTGGAATGAATTTCAAACACCAGCGCATTGTTGATTGCTGGCAAAACATTGAGGTGTCTGGTTTTTAAATTCTAGTAAATCCAAAACTCGTCTGAAATTCATGAAACCTGGCATGCTATCATGGAGCGGCATCAACATGCTATGGTAAAAAATTTGTCCCATTTGGGGCAGGTTCGGGCATAAGCTTCTCACAAACCAGAGCTTCTCACAACAAGAATGATGGTTTCGATAGGGAACGTACCACCTTTGGGGATGGGACGATATCCGTTGCCTCTTATTGCTTTCCAAAATTTTCTAGTGTCAACATAGAACAACAGGAGTGTTGTGTTTAAACTTGGAATTTTTCGGGGTTTGTTTGGCCTTTTTATACATTAACTGGGTTTTCTAGGCATTTTATGTGCATAATTCAAATTTGAACTACAAGCACATCCTCCAGTGCACTAAAGTTGGTTGAAAAAGCACATGTGTGTCCTTGGGTGAATTTCTAGGTCCCATGCAAGAGATGGGAATGAAATTCAAACACAAGGGCACTGTTGATTGCCAGCAAAACATTGAGATGCCTAGTTTTTAAATTCTACTAAATCCAAAACTCGTCTAAAATTCATGAAACATGGCATGCTATCATGGAGAGGCATCAACATGCCGAGGTAAAAAAATTGTCCCATTTGGGCAGGTTCGGGTATAATCCTCTCACAAACGAGAGCTTGTCACAACAAGCATGATGGTTTCCATAAGGAACATACCACCTTTGGGGACAGGACGATATCTGTTGCCTCTTATTGCTTTCAAAACTTTTCTAGTGTCAACATAGAACAACAGGAGTGTTGTGTTTAATCTTGGAATTTTTTGGGGTTCGTTTGGCCTTTTTTATACATTAACTGGGTTTTCTAGGCATTTGATGTGCATAATTCAAATTTGAACTACAAGCACATGGTCTAATGCACTAAAGTTAGTTGAAAAATGACATGTGTGTCATTGGGTGAATTTCTAGGTCCCATGCAAGAGATGGGAATGAAATTCGAACACCTGGGCACTGTTGATTGCCGGAAAAACATTGAGATGCCTTGTTTTTAAATTCTAGTAAATCCAAAACTCTCCTGAAAATCATGAAACTTGGCATGCTATCATGGAGCGGTATCAGCATGACGTGGTAAAAAATTTGTCCCATTTGGGGCAGGTTCGGGCATAAGCTTCTCACAAACCAGAGCTTCTCACAACAAGCATGATGGTTTCGATAGGGAACGTACCACCTTTGGGGATGGGACGATATCCGTTGCCTCTTATTGCTTTCCAAAATTATCTAGTGTCAACATAGAACAACAAGAGTGTTGTGTTTAATCTTGGAATTTTTCGAGGTTTGTTTGGCCTTTTTATACATTAACTAGGTTTTCTAGGCATTTTATGTGCATAATTCAAATTTGAACTACAAGCACATGCTACAATGCACTAAAGTTGGTTGAAAAATCACATGTGTGTCCTTGGGTGAATTTCTAGGTCCCACGGAAGAGATGGGAATGAAATTCAAACACCAGGGCACTGTTGGTTGCCGGCAAAACATTGAGATGCCTGGTTTTTAAATTCTAGTAAATCCAAAACTCGTCTGAAATTCATGAAACATGGTTTTGATAGGGAATGTCCCACCTTTGGGGACGAAATGATATCCATTGCCTTTTATTGCTTTCAAAAAATTTCTAGTGTCAACATAGAACAACAGGAGTGTTGTGTCAATTTTTGTGATTTGTCGGGGTTTGTTTGGACATTTTTATGCATTAACTAGGTTTTCGAGGCATTCTATGTGCATAATTCGAATTCAAACTACAAGCACATGCTCCAATGCACTAAAGTTGGTTGAAAAATATAATATGTGTCCTTGGGTGAATTTCTAGGTCCCATGTAAGAGATGGGAATGAAATTCAAACACCATGGCACTGTTGATTGCCGGTAAAACATTGAGATCCCTAGTTTTTAAATTCTAGTAAATCCAAAAATCGTCTAAAATTCATGAAACTTGGCATGATATCATGGAGCGGCATCAACATGCCGTGGTAAATTTGTTTTACAATTTGGGGCAGGTTCGGGTATATGCTTCTCACAAACCAGAGCTTCTCACAACAAGCATGATGGTTTCGGTAGGGAACGTCCCACCATTGGGGACGAAATGATATCCATTGCCTCTTATTGCTTTCAAAAAAAATTCTCGTGTCAACATAGAACAACAGGAGTTTGTGGCAATTTTTGAGATTTTTCGGGGTTCGTTTGGACATTTTATGCATTAACTGAATTTTCAATGCATTTATGTGCATAATTCAAATTTGAACTACATGCCCATGCTCCAGTGCATATAAATTGGTTGAAAAATAAAATATGTGTCCTTAGGTGCATGCTTAGGTCCCATGCAAGAAATGGGAATGAATTTCAAACACCAGGGCACCGTTGATTGCCGGCAAAACATTGAGATGCGTGGTTTTTAAGTTTTAGTGAATCCAAAACTCGTCTGAAATTCATGAAACTTGGCATGCTATCATGAAAGGGCACCCGACATGCTGTGGCATTTTTTGTGTCCATCTTGGGAGAAGGCGCACTCGAATAATGACAGCCAACAAAGGCATTTTGAAAAAAAAATAGTTGCCACTTTAATATCTCAAACATTTGTATAATTCAAGCCGTGTGCGTTCTGTTAACCATTCACGTGACGCCATGTGTCTTGGTTTTAATGGTTGTAGGAGGTGCTGTGCGGACAGCTGCTTGACCTTGACTGAACGGGAGGCATGCAAGCGTAGTCCGGTGCGTAGGCTGACCGAGAGGCGCGCACGCTGTCCTTCAATGCGCAGGCTCACCGGGAAGCTTGCAAGCTATACGCTGCGCAGGCTCACTGGGAAGCGATCCCTTTGACTTCCATGGCCGCCCACCTTCCTCTCCACTAATGGCGCCAGAGCCGCTATTTAATGAGGGCGGTCTTGTTGTTCGCCTCCCATTCCCCTCCCTCCCGAAGACCTCCACCAACACCATGGCGCAGAATGATCATCTGCCACTACTCTTCATGTTTGGTGAAGTCGACCCCGAGCCAGAGCAGATAGAAAATAAGGAGGAATGGGGCCTCATGGACATGGCCTAGAACGAGATGGCTACGACGGTTGCTGCCCCTGCTCCCATCCCAGCTCCCATCCCCACGCCCACGCCAGCGACCATCCCTGTAGCATTGACGGGCTGGTCGCCGAGCACTATCACGGAGCTGGAAGCCGCGGGCGTCAGCAAGGTCTCCGCGGACCCACACGAGCTCGTGTACATGCCAGCGCTAGCGCCTGTGCCCGTGCGCGCCCTTCCACCCACCATGGCGCCGGCCCCCATGCGTTTGTCTGCACTCGCCGCGCCCGTGCCCATGCCTGTGCGCGCTGATATGTCTCCAACGTATCTATTGTTCCATGCTATTATATTATCTATTCTGGATGTTTAATGGGCTTTAATATACATTTTTATATTATTTTTGGGACAAACCTACTAACAAAAGGCCCAGTGCAAATTGCTATTCTTTTGCTTATTTCAGTGTTTCACAGAAAATGAATATCGAATGGAATCCAAGCGGAATGAAACCTTCAGGAGAGTTATTTTTGAAACAAATGTGATCTAGGAGACTTGGACTGGATGTCAAGAAAGAAGCGAGGAGGCCACGAGGCAGGAGGGCGTGCCCAGGGGGGTAGGCGCGCCCCCCACCCTCGTGGGCCCCTCGCAGCTCCACCGACATACTTCTTCCTCCTATATATACCCAAGTACCCTAAAAACATCCAGGAGCACCACGAAAGCCTATTTCCACCACCGCAACCTTCTGTACCAGTGAGATCCCATCTTGGGGCCTTTTCCGGCGCTCCGCCAGAGGGGAAATCGATCACGGAGGGCTTCTACATCAACACCATAGCCTCTCCGATGATTTGTGAGTAGTCTACCACAGACCTTTGGGTCCATCGTTATTAGCTAGATGGCGTCTTCTCTCTCTTTGGATCTCAATACAAAGTTCTCCTCGATTCTCTTGGAGATCTATTCGATGTAATTATTTTTGCGGTGTGTTTGTCGAGATCCGATGAATTGTGGGTTGCTGATCAAGATTTTCTATGAACAATATTTGATTCTTCTCTGAATTCTTTTATGTATTATTTAATATCTTTGCAAGTCTCTTCGAATTATTAGTTTGGGTTGGCCTACTAGATTGATCTTTCTTGCAATGGGAGAAGTGCAAAGCTTTGGGTTCAATCTTGCGATGTCCTTTCCCAGTGACAGCAGGGGCAGCAAGGCAAGTATTGTATTGTTGCCATCGAGGATAAAAAGATGGGGTTTATATCATATTGCTTGAGTTTATCCCTCTACATCATGTCATCTTGCCTAATGCGTTACTCTGTTCTTGTGAACTTAATACTCTAGATGCATGCTGCATAGCGGTCGATGTGTTGAGTAATAGTAGTAGATGCAGAATCTTTTCGGTCTACTTGTCGCGGACGTGATGCCTATATACATGATCATTCCTAGATATTCTCATAACTATGCGCTTTTCTATCAATTGAAAGATAGTAATTTCTTCACCCACCATAGAATTTTCTATCTTGAGATAAGCCACTAGTGAAACCTATGGCCCCCGGGTCTGTCTTCCATCATATTATTTTCATATCCACTTGCTATTTCCATCGTTGTTTATTTTGCAATCTTTATTTTGCAATCTATAGAACAAAAATACCAAAAATATTATCTTATTATCTCTATCAGATCTCACGTTCGTATGTGACCGTGAAGGGATTGACAACCCCTTTATCGCATTGGTTGTGAGGTTCTTGTTTGTTTGTGCAGGTACGAGGGACTTGCGTGTAATCTTCTACTGGATTGATACCTTGCTTCTCAAAAACTGAGGGAAATACTTATGCTACTTTGCTGCAACAGCCTTTCCTCTTCAAGGGAAAACCAACGCATGCTCAAGAGGTAGCAAGAAGGATTTCTGGCGCCGTTGCCGGGGTGGTTGCACCAAGTCAATTAAAGATTGGATCTCCCGTCAACAAGCCATTTCTGGCGCCATTGCCGGGGAGATCTACGCACAAGTCAAGACATACCAAGTACCCATCACAAACTCTTATCCCTCGCATTACATTATTTGCAATTCGCCTCTCGTTTTCCTCTCCCGCACTTCATCCTTGCAGGTTTATTCACTCTCTTTTCCGTTGGCCTCTTTTCCATTCACCCTTTTTCTTGCTTATTGTGTGTCCGTGTGTTAGATCGTTGGTTTTGCTATCATGGCTAGTCCTTCTATCATTGTTAGTACTCCCGATCATGAAGTTCTCAATTTTAAACAAAGGGAGGGAGAAAATTTAAAAGATGCTTGGTATAGAATTTGCATTGCTCAGAATAGATCCACTAGGAAGCAATCCACTTTCGTTCTTCTTCGCAATTTTTATGTAGGCATCACCCCTTTGAATAGATATATTCTTGATACCATTACCGATGGGAATTTCTTGGGTAGACATACTTTTGATTCTTATAATGGTATGCCAGATTTGTTTGGGCCACCACCTCTCTTGGTTAATGGAACTATTTTAACTTTGCAACATGTGATGCAAAGGCTTGAAATTATTGAAAATAAAGTTACCATGGTATAGTTGATTGAGAATTTGGATAAAAATATTCACAACTAGATTACCCAATATGGATCTAAGGAAGGAGTTACTCTGAATTTTTTTAAAGAAAAAGAACCCATAGTTAACGAAAAGATAGATCAAGATTCCACAAGAATTGATAAACTTGAGGATATTATTAGCAACTTAGGGTCTGCCTTTTCTTCCGTGAAAAATACTCCAAATCCTCCTACTACTAGAGTTGCCAAGTTTATGTATGTGCCTAAAAATAAAGGTGAATCTTCTAGTAAGGAAAATGCGGATCTCAATGCAATAAGTGTTCACCCCAACTTTTTCGCTATCATTAAGGAACCTTTTGCTACAAATGAATTTATTGATTTCTTGCCTAGGAGTTTGATCATTAATAAAAATAAGGAAACTCCTAAGGGTTATAAGTGTTCTATTGAAGAATTGCATACCAAAGATGACAATACCTAGATCTATTCTTGTTTTTATGCCTAGCTAGGGGCGTTAAACGATAGCGCTTTTTGGGAGGCAACCCATTTTTCTTTCTTCTTTTTTGTTCCTATTTAGTAATAAATAATTCATCTAGCTTTTATTTGTATGTGGTTTTATGTTTTTAATTAGTGTTTGTGCCAAGTAGAACCTTTGGGAAGACTTGGGGGAAGTCTTTGCGATCTTGCTGTAAAAAACAAAAACTTTAGCGCTCACGAGATTTGCTGCCGTTTTTTACTAGAGAGTGCGATTAGGTTGATTATTTTTGCAGACGATTAATAGACAAATTTCTCACGTCCACCAATTTATTTAATAATTTTTGGGGTTACAGAAGTATTCGAAACCTACAAATTACTACGTACTATTCTGTTTCTGACATATTCTGTTTTTTGTGTGTTGTTTGCTTATTTTGATGAATCTATGGCTAGTATAGGGGGGTATGAACCATAGAGAATTTTTCATACAGTAGGATTAACACCAATATAAATAAATAATGAGTTCATTGCTGTAACTTGAATTGGTGGTTTGTTTTCTTATACTAACGGAGCTCATGAGATTTTCTTTTGAGTTTTGTGTTGTGAAGTTTTCAAGTTTTGGATAAAGATTTGATGGATTTTGGAATAAGGAGTGGCAAGAGCTTAAGCTTGGGGATGCCCAAGGAATCCCAAGGTAAAATTGAAGGACAACCAAATGCCAAAGCTTGGGGATGCCCCGGAAGGCATCCCCTCTTTCGTCTTCGTCCATCGGTAACTTTACTTAAGGCTATATTTTTACTCACCACATGATATGTGTTTTTCTTGGAGCATCTTGTATGATTTGAGTATTTTCTTTTTAGTTTACCACAATCATCCTTGCTGTACACAACTTTTGGAGACACACACATGAATCGGAATTTATTAGAATACTCTATGTGCTTCACTTATATCTTTTGAGCTAGATAATTTTGCTCTAGTGCTTCATTTATATCTTTAAGAGCACGGTGGTGGTTTTATTTTATATAAATTATTTATCTATCATGCTTCACTTATATTATTTGAGAGTCTTTTATAACAGCATGGTAATTTTCTTTGGCTATAAAATTAGTCCTAATATGATAGGCATGCAAGATGGGTATAATAAAAAACTTTCATAAAAAGTGCATTAAATACTATGAGAAGTTTGATACTTGATGATTGTTTTGAGATATGAAGATGGTGAAATTAGAGTCACGCTATTTGAGTAGTTGTGAATTTGAGAAATACTTGTTCTAAAGTTTGTGATTCCCGTAGCATGCACATATGGTGAACCGTTATGTGATGAAGTCGGAGCATGGTTTATTTATTGATTGTCTTCCTTATGAGTGGCGGTCGGGGACGAGCGATGGTCTTTTCCTACCAATCTATCCCCTAGGAGCATGCGCGTAGTACTTTGTTTTGATAACTAATAGATTTTTGCAATTAGTATGTGAGTTCTTTATGACTAATGTTGAGTCCATGGATTATACGCACTCCCACCCTTCCACCATTGCTAGCCTCTCTAGTACCGCGCAACTTTCGCCGGCACCATAAACCCACCATATACCTTCCTCAAAACAGCCACCATACCTACCTATTATGGCATTTCCATAGCCATTCCGAGATATATTTCCATGCAACTTTCCACCGTTCTGTTTATTATGACACGCTCCATCATTGTCATATTGCTTTGCATGATCATGTAGTCGACATCGTATTTGTGGCAAAGCCACCTTTATAATTCTTTCATACATGTCACTCATGAGTCATTGCACATCCCGGTACACCGCCGGAGGCATTCACGTAGATTCATATTTTGTTCTAGTATCGAGTTGTAATTTTTGAGTTGTAAGTAAATAAAAGTGTGACGATCATCATTATTACAACATTGTCCCAAGTGAGGAAAGGATGATGGAGACTATGATTCCCCCACAAGTCAGGATGAGACTCGGGATGAAAAAGAAAAAAAGAAAAAAAAGAGGCCATAAAAAAGAGAGGAAAAGGCCCAAATAAAAAATGAGAGAAAAAGAGATAAGGGACAATGTTACTATCCTTTTACCACATTTGTGCTTCAAAGTAGCACCATGATCTTCATGATAGAGAGTCTCCTATGTTGTCACTTTCATATACTAGCGGGAATTTTACATTATAGAACTTGGCTTGTATATTCTAGTGTATCCATTGCATGGCAATCCCTACTCACTCACATTGATATCTATTGATGGGCATCTCCATAGCCCGTTGATACGCCTAGTTGATGTGAGACTATCTTCTCCTTTTTTTTCTCCACAACCACCATTCTATTCCACCTATAGTGCTATATCCATGGCTCACACTCATGTATTGCATGAAGATCAAAAAAGTTTGAGATCATCAAAAGTATGAAACAATTGCTTGTCTTGTCATCGGGGTTGTGCATGATTAAATACTTTGTGTGATGAAGATAGAGCATAGCCAAACTATATGATTTTGTAGGGATAACTTTCTTTGGCCATGTTATTTTGAGAAGACATGATTTCTTTGATAGTATGCTTGAAGTATTATTATTTTTATGTCAATATTAAACTTTTGTCTTGAATCTTTCGGATCTGAACATTCATGCCACAATAAAGAAAATTACATTGATAATTATGGTAGGTAGCATTCCACATCAAAAATTCTGTTTTTAACATTTACCTACTCGAGGAAGAGCAGAAATTAAGCTTGGGGATGCTTCATACGTCTCCAACGTATCTATAATTTTTTATTATTCCATGCTATTATATTATCTGTTTTGGATGTTTAATGGGCTTTAATATACCTTTTTATATTATTTTTGGTACTAACCTACTAACAAATGGCCAAGTGCAAATTGCTGTTTTTTTGCCTATTTCAGTGTTCCGCAGAAAAGGAATATCAAACAGAATCCAAACGGAATGAAACCTTCAAGAGAGTTATTTTTCGAACAAACGTGATCCAGGAGACTTGGAGTGGACGTCAAGAAAGAAGCGAGGAGGCCACGAGGCAGGAGGGCGCGCCCAGGGGTGGTAGGCACGCCCCCCACCCTCATGGTCCCCACGCAGCTCCACCGACGTACTTCTTCCTCCTATATATACCCATATACCCTGAAAACATCCAGGAGCAAAACGAAACCCTATTTCCACCGCCGCAACCTTCTGTACCCGTGAGATCCATCTTGGGGCCTTTTCCGGCTCTCTGCTAGAGGGGGGATCAATCACGGAGGGCTTCTACATCGACACCATAGCCTCTCAAATGATGTGTGAGTAGTCTACCGCAGACCTTTGGGTCCATACTTATTAGCTGGATGGCTTCTTCTCTCTCTTTGGATCTCAATACAAATTTCTGCTCGATTCTCTTGGTGATTTATTCGATGTAATTCTTTTTGCGGTGTGTTTGTCGAGATCCGATGAATTGTGCGATCAAGATTATCTATGAACAATATTTGATTCTTCTCCGAATTCTTTTATGTATGATTTAATATCTTTGCAAGTCTCTTCGAATTATCAGTTTGGTTTGGCCTACTAGATTGATATTTCTTGCAATGGGAGAAGTGCTTAACTTTGGGTCCAATCTTGCAGTGTCCTTCCCTAGTGACAGCAGGGGCAGCAAGGCACATATTGTCTTGTTGCCATCGAGGATAAAAATATGGGGTTTATATCATATTGCTTGAGTTTATCCCTCTACATCATGTCATCTTGCCTAATGCGTTACTCTGTTCTTATGAACTTAATACTCTAGATACATGCTGGATAGTGGTCGATGTGTGGAGTAATGGTAGTAGATGCATAATCATTTCGGTCTACTTGTCGCGGACGTGATGCCTATATACATGATCATGCCTAGATATTCTCAAAACTATGCTCTTTTCTATCAATTGCTCGACAGTAATTTGTTCACCCACTGTAGAATTTGCTATCTTGAGAGAAGCCACTAGTGAAACCTATGGCCCCCGAGTCTATCTTCCATCATAATATTTTCCTATCCACTTGCTATTTCCATCGTTGTTTATTTTGCAATCTTTATTTTCCAATCTATAAAACAAAAATACCAAAAATATTTATCTTATTATCTCTATCAGATCTCACTTTCGTAAGTGACCGTGAAGGGATTGACAACCCCTTTATCGCAATGGTTGCGAGGTTCTTGTTTGTTTGTGCAGGTACGAGGGACTTGCGTGTAATCTCCTACTAGATTGATACCTTGGTTCTCAAAAACCGAGGGAAATACTTACGCTACTTTGCTGCATCAAACTTTCCTCTTCAAGGTAAAACCAACACATGCTCAAGAGGTAGCACGCGCCCCTCCACCAACCGCGGCGCTGGCGTTCCCATGCGTTTGGCTGCACCCGCCACGCCCGTGCCCGTGCGCGTGCGCCCCTCAGCGGCATGGGACGCTGCCGTCGACCGCTACCTCTCTGCGGCGCCAGTTGTCGTCCTCCCGTGCCCCGCCCGTCTATCGCACGATGACATGATGTTTGATTTACAAATGAAGAGCATTTTGTGCTGCCTTGAAGACTTCAACACGGCATCCCGAAGGACAACAACGACGGCGCGACACTCCGCCTCCGCCGCTGTCGGTAATAGTTTTTTTGGGGGTTAATACTATATCTCAAATTCTCAATCATATGAATATAAATTCACAGTGTCAATGAATGAAAGATATGGTTTGAACGAACTTGCATTTTTCTCTCTTAATGTGCAGACTTATCAAATGATTTTCTTTTGAAAAAAAGTCAATGGTTTTTAAATATAGAACACTCATCACAAAAAATTTAGTTAGAACACCTGTATGCAAACCGACAGCTTCCCGAGGAAGCCAAGGGAAAATGTGCCGAGCAGGATTTCTGCATCCCTTCAACGCAAACGGTTGTTTGCATGACCCGTGTGCAACCACGTACAAACAATTGGGTAATATTTGCATATCTGTCATTTCGGGTATGTTGCCCTTTGTCAAACTGGAAAGATTGACATTTGTTTATCTAGTAACATTGCCATTTGTCAACCTTGTAACACTGCAATTTGTCAAAATATGCAGCTAAAAATCACTAGCACTATCTATTTTTTGCAACTAAAATCACTAGCACTGTTCATATGGACACCACTAGCAGGCGTGAGTTGATGGACGCATATGCAAATGTACCATTGATTACATACAACAAGTCATCAACCCACAATGACAACGAGGATACACATTGTATTATAGATCATTTCCAACAAAACATTCTAGTAAAGTAAAGTTTTTCTTACACAACAAATAACAAAGTGATGAAATGAACTTCAGCTCTACCACTCGTCGGCGTTGGAAACACTTGCTTTGAACCAGAATTGATTCTCTGGGAAGGGTCAGCTACTGTCAATCTCGAGACTAGTGCAGGACTGATCATCCAGGCTGAAGCGGGCTATGTCAGGACCCATAGTGCGATGGTAGGGAAGCATATCAATGACCGAGGTATAGATACAGTTGCTTCTCATAAATGGTAGTAACGTTGTGTCAACAGCAGCTGGATCCCCTATCACCATCGCTGGATAGTTTTGTCAAGGGAAGAGCGAGCTTCCTCCAAGAATTTCAATACTGAACCAAGGAGAAGGTGTTGGCGCTAGTACACTAGTATCCATCTCGAATACCCTGCAACAAATGTTGGAATAGGTCCGGAGAGTGCGACCGTGAGAGACAACACCTGCTTCCTTAGTAACATCAGCAGTGCCCTGTATACAGACAAGAAGAGGTGATCCATCAGAATAAGTTTCCAAGCGCGACTGATTATATGGGTCCTGCTCGTCCTCATGCTCGTGATCATCAGCATCGTCATCTCCCTCTTGGTTATAAAAATTATAAAGTATAGGTGGTGGATGCTACCTCTTGAGCACTGCGTTGGTTTTCCCTTGAAGAGGAGAGGGTGATGCAGCAAAGTAGCGTAAGTATTTCCCTGAGTTTTTGAGAACATAGGTATCAATCCAGTAGGAGACTACACGCAAGTCCCTTGTACCTACACAAACAAATAAGAACCTCACAACCAATGGGATAAAGGGGTTGTCAATCCCTTCATAGTCACTTACGAGAGTGAGATCTGATAGAGATAATAATAATAAGATAAATATTTTTGGTATTTTTATGATATAGATTGAAAGTAAATATTGCAAAATAAACGGCGGCAGAAATAGCTAGTTGACGGGAGATTAATATAATAGAGAATAGACCCGGGGGCCATAGGTTTCACTAGTGGCTTCTCTCAAGATAGCATAAGTATTACGGTGGGTGAACAAATTACTATCGAGCAATTGATTGATAAGGGCATAATTATGAGAATATCTAGGCATGATCATGTATATAGGCATCACGTCCGCGACAAGTAGACCAAAACGATTCTGCATCTACTACTATTACTCCACACATCGACCACTATCCAGCATGCATCTAGAGTATTAAGCTCATAAGAACAGAGTAACACATTAGGCAAGATGACATGATGTAGAGGGAAAAACTCAAGCAATATGATATAAACCCCATCTTTTCATCCTCGATGGCAACAATACAATACGTGCCTTGCTGCCCCTACTGTCACTGGGAAAGGACACCGCAAGATTAAACCCAAAGCTAAGCACTTCTCCCATTGCAAGAAAGATCAATCTAGTAGGCCAAACCAAACTGATAATTAGAAGAGACTTGCAAAGATAATTAAATCATACATATAAGAATTCAGAGAAGAACCAAATATTGTTCATAGATAATCTTGATCATAAACGCACAATTCATCAGATCTCGACAAACACACCGCAAAAAGAGTTACATCGAATAGATCTCCAAGAAGATCGAGGAGAACCTTGTATTGAGATCCAAAGAGAGAGAAGAAGCCATCTAGATAATAACTAAGGACCGGAAGGTCTGAGGTAAACTACTCACACATCATCGAAGAGCCTATGGTGTTGATGTAGAATCCCTCCGTGATTGATTCCCCCTCCGGCGGAGTTCCGGAAAAGGCCCCAAGATGGCATCTCTTGGGTACAGAAGGTTGCGGCTATGGAAATAGGGTTTCGTGGTGCTGCTGGATGTTTTCGGGGTATGTGGATATATATAGGAGGAAGAAGTAGGTCGGTGGAGCCACGAGGGGCCCACGAGGGAGGGGTGCGTGTCCAGGGGGCAGGCGCTCCTCCCTGCCTCGTGGTCTCCTTGTTGATTTCTTGACGTCCACTCCAAGTCCTCTAGATCTTGTTTGTTCCTAAATTAACTCTCCCAAAGGTTTCATTTCGTTTGATATTCCTTTTCTGCGAAACACTGAAATAGGAAAAAAACAGCAATTTGCACTGGGCCTTGGGTTAGTAGGTTAGTCCCAAAAATAGTATAAAAGTGCTTAGTAAAGCCCATTAAACATCCAAAACAGATAATATAATAGCATGGTACAATCAAAAATTATAGATACGTTGGAGACGTATCAAGCATCCCCAAGATTAATTCCTACTCGTCCTCGAGTAGGTAAATGATAAAAATAGAATTTTTGATGTGGAATGCTACCTAGGATATTTCTCAATGTAATTTTCTTTATTGTGGCATGAATGTTCAGATCCGAAAGATTCAAGACAAAAGTTTAATATTGACATAAAAATAGTAATACTTCAAGCATACTAACAAAGCAATCATGTCTTCTCAAAATAACAAGGCCAAAGAAAGTTATCCCTACAAAATCATATAGTCTCTCTATGCTCTATCTTCATCACACAAAGTATTTAATCATGCACAACCCCGATGACAAGCCAAGCAATTGTTTCATACTTTTGGTGTTCTCAAACTTTTTCAATCTTCACGCAATATATCAGTGTGAGCCATGGAAATAGCACTATAGGTGGAAGCAAATGGTGGTTGTGGAGAAGACAAAAAATGGAGAAGATAGTCTCACATCAACTAGGTGTATCAACGGGCTATGGAGATGCCCATCAATAGATATCAATGTGAGTGAGTAGGGATTGCCATGCAACGGATACACTAGAGCTATAAGTGTATGAAAGCTCAACAAAAGAAACTAACTGGATGTGCATCCAACTTGCTTGCTCACGAAGACCTAGGGAATTTTGAGGAAGCCCGTCATTGGAATATACAAGCAACGTTCTATAATGTAAAATTCCCACTAGTATATGAAAGTGACAACATATGAGACTCTCTATCATGAAGATCATGGTGCTACTTTGAATCACAAGTGTGGTAAAAGGATAGTAACATTGTCCCTTCTCTCTTTTTCTCTCCTTTTCTTATTTGGGCCTTTCCTTCTTTTTTATGGCCACTTTTTCCCCTTTATTTATTTATTTATTTTTCGTCCGGAGTCTCATCCCGACTTGTGGGGGAATCATAGTCTCCATCATCCTTTCCTCACATGGGACAATGTTCTAAATGATGATCATCTCACCTTATTTACTAACAACTCAAAAATTACAACTCAATTCTTAGAACAAAATATGACTCTATGTGAATGCCTCCGGCGGTGTACTAGGATGTGCAATGACTCATGAGTGACATGTATGAAAGAATCATAAAGGTGGCTTTGCCACAAGTACGATGTCAACTACATGATCGTGCAAAGTAATATGACAATGATGAAGCATTTCATATTAAACGGAACGGTGGAAAGTTGCATGGCAATATATCTCGGAATGGCTATGGAAATGCCATAATAGGTAGGTATGGTGGCTGTTTTGAGGAAGGTATATGGTGGGTTTATGGTACCGGCGAAAGTTGCGCGGTACTAGAGAGGCTAGAAATGGTGGAAGGGTGAGATTGCGTATAATCCATGGACTCAACATTAGTCATAAAGAACTCGCATACTTATTTGCAAAAAAATTATTAGTTATCGAAACAAAGTACTACGCACATGCTCCTAGGGGGATAGATTGGTACGAAAATACCATCGCTCGTCCCTGACCGCCACTCATAAGGAAGACAATCAATAAATAAATCATGCTCCCACTTCATCACATAACGGTTCACCATACGTGCATGCTACGGGAATCACAAACTTTAGAACAAGTATTTCTCAAATTCACAACTACTCAACTAGCATGACTCTAATATCACCATCTTCATATGTCAAAACAATCATCAAGTATCAAACTTCTCATAGTATCCAATGCACTTTTTATGATGGTTTTTATTATACCCATCTTGCATGCCTATCATATTAGGACTAATTTTATAACCAAAGCAAATTGCCATGTTGTTCTAAATGACTCTCAAAATAATATAAGTGAAGCATGAGAGATCAATAATTTCTATAAAATAAAACCACCACCATGCTCTAAAAATATATGTGAAGCACTAGAGCAAAATTATCTAGCTCAAAAGATAAAAGTGAAGCACATAGAGTATTCTAATAAATTCCAATTCATGTGTGTCTCTAAAAAAAGTTATGTACAGCAAGGATGATTGTGGCAAACTGAAAAGCAAAGACTCAAATCATACAAGACGCTCCAAGCAAAACACATATCATGTGGTGAATAAAAATATAGCCTCAAGTAAAGTTACCGATGGAAGAAGACGAAAGAGGGATGCCTTCCGGGGCATCCCCAAGCTTAGGCTTTTGGTTGTCCTTGAATTTTACCTTGGGGTGCCTTGGGCATCCCCAAGCTTAGGCTATTTCCACTCCTTATTCCATAATCCATCAAATCTTCACCCAAAACTTGAAAACTTCACAACACAAAACTCAACAAAAAATCTCATGAGCTCCGTTAGTATAAGAAAAGAAATCACCACTTAAGGTACTGTAATGAACTCATTCTTTATTTATATTGGTGTTAAACCTACTGTATTCCAACTTATCTATGGTTCATACACTCCGATACTAGCCATAGTTTCATCAAAATAGGAAAACAATACACGAAAAACAGAATCTGTCAAAAACAGAACTGTCTGTAGTAATCTGTAAGTTTCGAATACTTATGTAACTCCAAAAATTCTTATATAAAATTCTGGACGTGAGAAATTTATATATTAATAATCTGCAAAAATAATCAACCTAATCGCACTCTCCAGTAAAAAATGGCAGGAAATCTCGTCAGCGCTAAAGTTTCTGTTTTTTACAGCAAGATCGCAAAGACTTTCCCCAAGTCTTCCCAAAGGTTCTACTTGGCACAAACACTAATTAAAAGCATAAAATCACATCTAAACAGAGTCTAGATGAATTATTTATTACTAAACAGAACCAAAAAGCAAGAAACAGAAATAAAATTGGGTTGCCTCCCAACAAGCGCTATCGTTTAACGCCCCTAGCTAGGCATAAAAGCAAGAATAGATCTAGGTATTATCATATTTGGTATGCAATCCATAAGTGGCTATCATAATAGAATCATGAGGTAATTTAATTTTCTTTCTAGGAAAGTGTTCCATGCCCTTCCTTAATGGAAATTGGAATCTAATATTCCCTTCTTTCATATCAATAATTGCACCAATCGTTCTAAGGAAAGGCATACCTAGAATAATGGGACATGTAGGATTGCAATCAATATCAATAACAATGAAATCTACAGGGACATAATTCCTATTTGCAATAATAAGAACATCATTAGTCCTTCCCATAGGTTTCTTAATAGTGGAATCCGTGAGAGGAAAATTTAAAGAACAATCATCAAATTCACGGAAACCTAACACACCACACAAAGTTTTTGGAATCATGGAAATGCTAGCACCCAAATCACATAAAGCATAGCATTCATGATCTTTAATTTTAATTTTAATAGTGGGTTCCCACTCATCATAAAGTTTTCTATGGATAGAAACTTCCAATTCAAGCTTTTCTTCATAAGATTGCATTAAAGCATCAACGATATGTTTAGTAAAACCTTTATTTTGATTATAAGCATGCAGAGAATTTAGCACGGATTGCAACAAGGAAATACAATCTATTAAACAACAATTATCATAATTAAATTCCTTGAAATCCAAGATAGTGGGTTCATTGCTATGTAAAGTTTTGACCTCTCCAATCCCACTTTTACCAATTTTAGCATTAAGATCTAAAAACTCTGAATCATTGGGACGCCTTTTAACTAAAGTTGACTCATCTCCAGTTCCATAATTATCAAGATTCATATTGCAAAACAAAGATTTAATAGGAGACACATCAATCACATTTAGATCTCCATCCTTATTATTATCAAAACTAGAAAAACACACTTTTATGAAGCAATCTTTTTTTGCACGCATCCTAGCTGTTCTTTCTTTGCACTCATCAATGGAAATTATAATGGCTTTGAGAGACTCATTGATATCATGATTAGGTGGAATAGATCTAAGTTTCAAAGAATGAACATCAAGAGAAATTCTATCCACGTTCGTAGCCAACTCATCATTCTTAGACAGTTTTTCTTCAATCAAAGCATTGAAACTCTTTTCCGAACTAATAAATTCTTTAATATTAGATTCGAAATCAGAGGGAATCTTATTATAATTTCCAAAAGAATTGTTGTAGGGATTACCATAATTATTAGAGTAATTACTAGGAAACGGCCTAGGATTAAAATTACCTCTATATGCGTTATTACCAAAATTGTTCCTACCAAAAAAATTCACATCCATCGATTCATTATTATTCTCAATCAAAGTAGACAAAGGCATATCATTAGGATCAGAAGGAACACTCGTATTAGCAAACAATTTCCTAAGTTCATCCAACTTTCCACTCAAAACATTAATTTCTTCTATTGCATGCACCTTTTTACTAGTAGATCTTTCAGTGTGCCATTGAGAATAATTAACCATAATATTATCTAGGAGTTTGGCTGCTTCTCCTAAAGTGGTTTCCATAAAAGTGCCTCCCGCGGCTGAATCTAAAAGATTTCTAGAAGCAAAATTCAATCTGGCATAATTTTTTTGTATAATCATCCAAAAATTCAAACCATGTGTAGGGCAATTAGGTATCATTAATTTCATCCTCTCCCAAGCTTGTGCAACATGTTCATGATCAAGTTGCTTGAAATTCATAATATCGTTTCTAAGAGAGATGATCTTAGCGGGAGGAAAATACTTGGAGATAAAGGCATCTTTGCACTTATTCCATGAATCGATACTATTTTTAGGCAAAGACGAAAACCAAGTTTTAGCACGATCTCTAAGTGCAAACGGGAATAGCTTCAATTTAACAATATCATTATCCACATCTTTCTTCTTTTGCATATCACAGAAATCAACAAAGCTATTCAGATGGGTAGCGGCATCTTCACTGGGAAGGCTAGAAATGGATCTTTCATGACAAGATTCAACATCGGTAAGGGGAGCAATCGGAGTGCTAATAAAATCATTATTGTTGGTATTAGAAAAGTCACAAAATTTAGTATTATCTTGAGCCATCGTGACAAACAATCCAACACACAAGCACACAAGAAGCAAGTGAAAAGAGACGAACGGGAAAGAGAAGGGGAACGGAAAAAGAGGGTGAATAAAACTACAAGGGTGAAATGGGGGAGAGGAAAACAAGAGGCAAATGGCAAATAATGTAATGCGAGGGATAAGAGTTTATGATAGGTACATGGTATGTCTTGACTCGTGAGTAGATCTCCCCGGCAACGGCGCCAGAAATCCTTCTTGCTACCTCTTGAGCACTGCGTTGGTTTTCCCTTGAAAAGGAAAGGGTAATGCAGCAAAGTAGCGTAAGTATTTCCCTCAGTTTTTGAGAACCAAGGTATCAATCCAGTAGGATACTAACGCGAGTCCCTCGTACCTACACAAACAAATAGGAACCTCGCAACCAACGCGATAAAGGGGTTGTCAATCCCTTCACGGTCACTTATGAGAGTGAGATCTGATAGAGATAATAATAATAAGATAAATATTTTTGGTATTTTTATGATATAGATTGAAAGTAAAGATTGCAAAATAAACGACGCCAGAAATAGCTAGTTGACGGGAGATTAATATAATAGAGAATAGACCCGGGGGCCATAGGTTGCACTAGTGGCTTCTCTCAAGATAGCATAAGTATTACGATGGGTGAACAAATTACTGTTGAGAAATTATAGAAAAGTGCATAATTATGAGAATATCTAGGCAGGATCATGTATATAGGCATCACGTCCGCGACAAGTAGACCAAAACGATTCTGCATCTACTACTATTACTCCAGACATCGACCGCTATCCAGCATGCATCTAGAGTATTAAGTTCATAAGAACAGAGTAACGCATTAGGAAGGATGACATGATGTCGAGGGATAAACTCAAGCAATATGATATAAACGCCATCTTTTTATCCTCGATGGCAACAATACAATACGTGCCTTGCTGCCCCTGGTGTCACTTGGAAAGGACACCGCAAGATTGAACCCAAAGCTAAGCACTTCTCCCATTGCAAGAAAGATCAATCTAGTAGGCAAAACCAAACTGATAATTCGAAGAGACTTGAAAAGATAACTAAATCATACATATAAGAATTCAGAGAAGAACCAAATATTGTTCATAGATAATCTTGATCATAAACCCACAATTCATTGGATCTCGACAAACACACCGCAAAAAGAGTTACATCGAATATATCTCCAACAAGATCGAGGAGAACTTTGTATTGAGATCCAAAGAGAGAGAAGAAGCCATCTAGCTAATAACTATGGACCCGAAGGTCTGAGGTAAACTACTCACACATCATCGGAGAGGCTATGGTGTTGATGGAGAAGCCCTCCGTGATTGATTACCCCTCTGGCGGAGCTCCATAAAAGGCCGCAAGATGGGATCTCTTGGGTACAAAAGGTTCGGCGGTTGAAATAGGGTTTCGTGGTGCTCCTGGATGTTTTCGGGGTATATGGATATATATAGGAGGAGGAAGTAGGTCGGTGGAGCCACGAGGGTGGGGGCGCACCTAGGGGGCAGGCGCGCCTCCCTGCCTCGTGGCCTCGTCATTGATTTCTTGACGTCCACTCCAAGTACTCTGGATCACGTTCGTTCCAAAAATAACTCTCCCAAAGGTTTCAGTCTGTTTGGATTCCGTTTGATATTCCGTTACTGTGAACCACTGAAATAGGCAAAAAAATAGCAATTTGCACTGGGCCTTGGGTTAGTAGGTTAGTCCCAAAACTAATATAAAAGTGCTTAGTAAATCCCATTAAACATCCAAAATAGATAATATAATAGCATGGAACAATAAAAAATTATAGATATGTTGGAGACGTATCAAGCATCCCCAAGCTTAATTCCTGCTCATCCTCTAGTAGGTAAATGGTAAGAACAGAATTCTTCATGTGGAATGCTACCTAGAATATTTATCAAGGTAATTTTATTTATTGTGGCATGAATGTTCAGATCCGAAAGATTCAAGACAAAAGGCGGTTGCCACGGTACACGAAGAGCCGCCTGGGGAGCAAACAGTTGCCACATAGGTCACACACTGACGATAAAGGCTGAGTGAACCGCATGCGTATATCGCACACACAACTTGATCTGGCTTACCGTTTCTTTTGTGTTGCCTAATCACAAACAATTCATCCGAGTGAACCATATGCTCTATATCGCACACACCTTCATCTAGTTGCATGTTTCTTTTGTGTTGCCTAATCACAAACAGTTCATCCGAGTGAACCGTATGTTGTGTATCGCACACGCCTTCATCTGGATGCCCGTTTCTTTTGTTCCTCCTCATCACAAATATTTAATTGAACTGAATCGTATGACCTTCATCGCACATCCAACTAAAATCTGAACCGTGTTTGATGCATCCGTCATCGCAAACGTTTTTACATTTTTGACGGTTTTCATACACCACCGTTTGTGATTACTGCATCGCACACAGTTTCTCGAGGGGTCTCTGATTGTAGTGTCGCGTTAGCAGAATCCTGCAGTAGTGTACCAAAACCACCTGATAACCCACATGTATAGGGGATCGCAACAATTTTCGAGGGTAGAGTATTCAACCGAAATTTATAGATTCGACACAAGGGGAGCCAAAGAATATTTGAAGGTATTAGCAGCTGAGTTGTCAATTCAACCACACCTAGAGATTAATTACCTGCAGCAAAGTGATCAGTAGCAAAGTAGTTTGATAGTTTTGATAATAGTGACAGCAGCAACGGTAACAGTAACAGTGAGAGCAGTAATTTGTAGCAAGTGTAACAATGATGATAGCAATAGTAACACAGCAAGATCAATAAGGGTAAATTCATAGGCATGGGATCGGTAACTTGTTGGATGATATTCATCATGTGACAGTTATAACCGAGGGAGATACGGCACTAGCTCCAGTTCATCGATATAATGTAGGCATGTATTCTGTCAATAGTCATACGTGCTTTATTAAAAGAACATGCATGGCATCTTTTGTCCTACCCTCCTGAAGGCCTTCTTTTAATAGAGAACTGGAACAAAGCATTAACACATAGTGAATACATGAACTCCTCAAACTATGATCATCACCGAGAGTGGGCCCGGTTGTTGTCACTCCGGGGTTGTCGGATCATAACCGTAGTAGGTGACTATAATTTGCAACATCGGATCTAAAACATGGATATAATGATGAATTCATAAACAGTTCAGATCTGAAATCATGGCACCCGAGCCGAAAGTGACAAGGATTAAGCATAGGAAAGTCATAGAAACATCAATCTAAGAACATAGTGGATACTAGGGATCAAGCCCTAACAAAACTAACTCGATTACATGATGAATCTCATCCAACTCCTCACCGACCAGCGAGCCTACGAACGAATTACTCACTCCTGGTGGGGAGCATCATGGAATTGGCGATGGAGAAGGGTTGGTGATGACGAAGAGCGAAGACCCCCCTATCCGGAGCCCCAAACGGACTCCAGATCTGCCCTCCCGAGGAACAACAGGGCTTGGCGGAGGCTCCATCTCGTGGATCGCGATAATTCTTTTTCCCTGATTTTTTCTGGAAATATGTGAATTTATAGTATCAGGGGGGTCGTCAACGGGGCCACCAGGTGGGTACAACCCACCTGGGCGCTCCAGGAGAGGGGTGTGTGCCCTGGTGGGTTGTGCCCACCCAGGGGCCCCTCTCTGGTGGGTCTTGGCTCCATTAATTCTTATTATTGATATAAAAAATCCTCGCAAAGTTTCATTCCATTTTGAGAACTTTTTTTCTGCACAAAAACAACACCATGGTAGTTCTGCTGAAAACAACGTCAGTCCGGGGTTAGTTTCATTCAAATCATGCAAATTCGCACTACTAGGAAAACCCTTACCAGTAGCGCTGGTTTTTTGGCAATTAGTAGCATGGGCAGGCGCGCTACTGCTACGACGCTACAACTATTTTCTAGCAGTAGCGCTTGTTTGAACTAGTGCTACTTCTATCTGTATCTAGCAGTAGCACGCATTTGTCCATTGCTACTACTAATACTAGTAGTGTGTCCCTTTAAAAAACGCTACTGGTAAGAAGCACTGCTACTACTCCAATACCCCACGCTACTGCTAGTATTTTCTTTTTTTATGTTGCTGTATTCGTATTTTTTCCAGGTTTTATACAGTTACAACATACACATACACTGGAATTATATGAAAAAGGAATGTCTCAACATCATCATCGAAGTGGTACAACATAGTCTCATCATATCAACATAGTCTCAACACAAATGATGTCGATCTCATCATCATCTCGAAATAGCGATGCAAGTTAATGATCACATGTCTCTTACATTGTCACCGTAGACACATGTTTCATCATCTACCTAAACTAGGACATACACGATAAGAGCGATCACGATGATCAAAAGCGGTATGATGTAGTAGTTTTTGCAGCGGCGCTGGTTCTGAATCCTCTGTTGTGCTATGAATCTCAAGTAACTAGCTTCGGCTTCTGCTCTGCTATCAAACCCTTTCTGGCTTCTGCCGGAGAAGCCAGAGACTTGGGCCTGACACTCTCGCCACTCATCATACACACCCGGAACATGCCCTACATACACGGCATACCACTTCCTCGCCATCGTTGATCTATATACCTGTCAGAGATGCACATATATATACCATGAAGCGAATTCAACAAAACAGTTATGAAATAGAAGCAACATATATAGTAAACATAGTTAACAAATTTCATCGTACCGAAAGTAATTAACTAGAGCGCGGCACCATACATCTAATAGTTTCGTCGTACTGATAGATTCGAAGTTTCGTCGCGCAGAAAGTAACAAGTAACTAAACAGACACATTGTTTTTAAGCAGTGCACTCTTCCCATCTATCCATATCCAGAAGGGTGCACCCAAGCTTAGTGAAAGGCGTCATCTCCTGACGTTGTAGGGCAATGCAGGTTCGGACATCAGCTCACGTAGAACATACCATTCTCTTTGAGGACATCTTTGATGATGATGGACGCAATTTCCTGTTGGATTCGATAGAAATCATTTCAAAGTCGATTATCCGGCACGGCTCCAAAGGCTTCGGCCCATCTCTGGATATGGGTATCGGATGAAGATTTCATGCAAAGTGATTGCACATCCCTTCTGTACTACATCATTAGATGGATGACGTAGAATCCATCATTCTCACTTCTTGCCGGTTGTTGGATGCAACAGAAGTCAGTCTTGTGGCTGAAACAAAGCCCGGCCTTATTTGTTTTTTTTTTGCATTGGATGTAGCCACCCCGCATGTTGAAGCCCAGCATAGCTCTGTCCAGAACGTACTTTATGTGTGTGTAATCTTTCTTCTGTATGCTTTCTTCGACGGGTCCAAATATAGAGCGCAGGAGTAATGCGGGTAAAGAACAATGAGAATGGCACGACACCCCCCGCTGTGCAAAATACACGATCAAGTTTAGCCTCCATGCGTGCAAAGTAACTATTGAAATGCACGAAAGGATGTATGTGTTATAGTGCTATCCGCGGATGACTTACCTGGGATGATAAGGTAGGAGAATCGTTTCTTTGTCCTTATTGCTGAGCAAGAATTCTTTGATGTACTGACTCGCATATTGACGGTTGGTGTCATTGATTGACAAGAAGCCCTCATGCCTGTAGTATGGATCCGCGACTGCAAGACTGGTTACTTTCTCTCTCTTGACGATGTAGTTCATGTGCAGCGCATACAGGCAGACGAAGGTAAAATCGAGTGTCCTCATTTGAAACATCTTGAAGATGTAATCAAACCATAGGAAGAAGAGGTCCGTGGGGCATGTGTGGACATACATCTTGCAACTTCTCGGCACATGAACCATATAAAGTGGGTATCCTGGATCATCCGAGGCGAGGTGGCTTCTCTCTGTAGAAAGCACATGGTCATGGAGTCTCCTGATATCCCCTTCTATGGCAGCTAGTGCATTCGCCGGTACCATTGGTTGTCCCGCGACATGGATTAATGGCGCATGTTTCATCGGTACACGGTAAACCTTGGTCGAAGGCGGCTGGGTGCTAGAACCAACATGGCCAGCTTTATTAGATTTTCTCGCCGCCGGTCTCTTCCTCTACTTCTTCTTGGGCTCAGGTGCTGGTGGGTCTATTAGACCCTCCTTGAGCTCCACCCCTAGTATTGTCGGGCTCAGCTTTGGACGACTCTGGCTAATCAGTTGAGCTTTGGTGGAGCCGACATCTGGAGGCGTGTCCTGCGAGGATTGCATGAACAAACACTTGTTGCACTCCCGAGGACGTTCCGGCTCTGGTACATGCATCTCATATTCATATGGTTGACTCATTGTTACTTCATTGTCAAAGGCACTATTGAAATACTGGTTAGGGTCATCGTCGGCCTCCTCCATGTCATGATCCCTATCCTCTTCCATGGGGCAGATGGCATAATCTGCTGGAGGAACGGTTGGCCCTCCTTCCTCATGTCTCTCGATCTCAGCAAGTAGCACAGACGATGGTTGTACTTGTGTAGGTGGTGTTGTGGTCATACCTTCTTGAGGTCCCGTTGGTGTGCTCCCGGCCACCTCGACACGAAGAAGATTTTTCGGCCACAGGATCGGCCAATTTTTGCATTGCCCAAGCTGCATGGGGGTCTCGTCATCCTCTCCATCAGTTTGTATCGAATGAGGAAGACCCTCGTAGCCCACTTTTACACTCGCCACGGAGACCCTTAAGGCGTTATCAGGCATCTGCCGGCGGTGAAACAATCGATCCTTAGGCTTCACTATAGTACCCTTCCCCACATCCACCAACCCGCCCTTCATGTTGTAAAAGCAGGGTGCACGGAGTGGAGTCGGCCTACAAAGGCGTCAGAGATCCAAAAAGAACGGCAACTGAAGATTAATTAATTAGATGATTTGATGAAGGTGCGACGATGCGTATTTACCGTGAGGGCATCGAGCTCAGCCAATGTTGACGGCCCGACATTCAAGCCAGAGACGGAGCTAGGGCTGCTGTGAGAGCTGGGTGCAGGAGCAGGTGCTGGAGGAGGTGTGGGTGTGGTTTCCATACTAAGTATGGGTATGGGTGCGGTGCTCATTGAGTTGCTCCCGGTGAAGCTGGGCATGGGAAAATCACTTGGTGGCGCGTTTAGATTTTGTTGCACCCATGTGACCACTTTTGGAATCAAGCTTGTAAAGGCAGCCACCATATCATCTCTACAAGCAGCGATTATCTCAGCTTTGGTCTCAGCTTTTGCTTTCTGCATCGCCCGCGCCACCTTCTCGTTGATAGTCACTTGACTGAACTTCTTTCTCTGTCTTTTGGCCTCGGGGTCCTTGTTATAATAGTACTTCCAAGTGGCCCCATCCCCGGCACCATGCACACGTCCATATTGCGGCCGCTGGCCGGGCGGGTGTCCCATCATTATGTTCATGGCCCGGTTGAAAGGAGTGTCCCACTTGTACTTTGCCGACGACTGAGTTGACTGAGTCGACGAGTCGCTCTCGGCCGCAAGCTTGTGTTGCTCTCTCTGCAAAATGGAACATGAATCATTTACGAATGCGACTAGAATGTAGTAGACTTCGTTGATCAGAACCTAATATGTAAGGTGGTAAAAAGGATAATTACCAGTAATCTCATGAATTTCCTAGTCGGCCCGTCGGTGAAAAAAAATCTTTTTCTTGGGGTCCCACGAGAATCGGGCCCTGATGAAGTCGTGCTCCTGCTGGTCGGTGAACTTAGCCAATGGGTCTGGGATCCCCTAACGTTCATGTTCTGCGTCCTCCTTAGCCCACATGGGCCTCTTTCCCGTGTAACCACGACTTCCAAGGCGGTGGTACCCCATGTTCTTTGCCTGCAGCTGCTTGCCTCTCTCTGACCTGGCCTTGGCAGCTTCTTCATTGCAAGTCTCCTTGAACCTTTCAAAGTCCTCTATCGTAATTTTCGGATTGTCTGCAACAATCTCGGCGTAGGTTTCATGGTCTACTTGAATTGCCCTTTTCACCCTAGTTTTCCAAGCGCTCAATGCGTTCCTGAACTTCTCTAGGGCTTTGTTGTTGATTTTTTTCATGCCCTCATCATCCCATGGGTCGACATCATCATTCCGACTGGGGAACTGGAATCTTGCGTGCAACCTAGTTAGAAGCAGCTTCCTCAAATGTTCATCCTTCCGTATTTTTGTGGCGTTGATGTTAGCGGTATCCCATAAGATGCATCCTAGTTGGTTTCCGTAACACGCTGATACTTCTCGCGGCTCTATTGGCTCGAACTCGCCAGGGTGGACCGCCGTGACAACCATTCTTCCGGTGCCGAGCTCATTTGTGCGTCGTGTCCTCTTTTCCTTCTGTCCCTCACTGGCTTGGGAGGTCCCACCTTCCGTACTACAGATAGGAACATCATCAGTGCCAGTCTCAGTGCCGGTGTCGTTGGTGGCATCAGTGTCGGCGCCGGTGCCACCACCGTCGTCATCCGTCATGACAAGGCGGTCCGGACACCTATCTTCCCGTCTTTCCTGATCCGCCAGAAAGTCGAGGTAGACGTGTGCTTGACCTAATTGGGACTGAGAACCTCCAGCCTCATCGGTGTCGGTCATGTTTCCTAGGGTTCAATGTCGTAGTGGTTTAATTATCGAGCTTTATATAATAAAGTGAATAATGAAAAAAAAGTGACCTTTGTTTTACCGGAAATGTCGTTTCATTCCCGGAGCGACAAATCTCGAGTACTCGATATGTCCAACTTTCTGGCACAAGTCAAGCCGAAATTCACGGAAAAATTCGGCATGACCTTTGCTAGAAAGTGCACATATAGAGCGCCTGAAATTTGCCGGAATGGAAATGAATCAACATTTCCGTCAAAACATAGGTCACTTTGTTGCTGCTGACATATACACAATCACGAACATTGCTGCCCAACTGATGCAAAAAAGATCTACTATACCAATCTAACAGCTCCACTCCTTGCATCATTATGAACACTTTAACAGCTACATTATGAACACTCCCCCTTGCATCATTATGTGCTGACATATGAAGAGGGAGGGAACAGGGGGTGGCGCACCTCGGGGTCGGGGTCGCCGGGGCAGAGGGGGCCGGGAGGGGGGGTGAGGGCGTCCTTCTCCTCCTCGTCGATCTGCGCCTAGCTTCGATCTGCAGAGAGAGAGAGAGTGACCAAATTTTCAAACACTTCCATTAAAAATCCTCATTTTCAAAATGGACAGCAACTACATAAGTTAATTTTCAAAAACTGAAATTTTCATTTCCATTTTCATTTAAAAACAAACACTAACAACAAATTAAGCTAACTAACACTAACTAACTATCACTGGGCTAACACTAACACTAAGTAACACTGACAGCAATTAACTAACTAGCACTAACAGCAAATTACGCTAACTAACACTAAAAGAAAATTAAGCAAACTAGCCTGTCTAGTGCTCACTGGCGTTGCTGGGCATTGCCGGCTGCTTCACAGAGGGAGGCGGTGAAGGGGTCGGGGTCGATGGCCAGCGTCGGGGTCACCGGGGTCGCTGATCTGCAGAGAGCGGGAGGGTGAGAGAGAGCCAGGGCTGAGGGGTTGGAGAGGAAGGAAGAGGGGGAGGGGGGGCATACCGGAGTGGGATGGGGTCGAGGCAAGGCGGGGCGAGCGTCGACGGCAGCATGGGCGGGGCGGGGCTAGCCTCGGCGGCGTTGTGGGCGGGGCGGGGCTGGCGTCGGCGGCGGTGTGGGCGGGGCGGGGCTGGCGTCGGCAGTGGCGTCAGAGGGGATCGATGAGCGGCGCGAGTGAGAGAGACAGAAAGAGGGGGCTAGCGGACCGGTGCTATAGCTAAATTAGCTATAGCGCTTGTCCATAAAAAACGCGCTACTGCTAGTTTTTTAATTTTTTTCTTTTTCTTAGCTATAGCGCTTGTCCAGAAAAAACGAGCTACTGCTAGTTTTTTTATTTTTTTTATTTTTCTTAGCTATAGCACTGTCCAGGATAAAACGCGCTAGTGCTAACTTTTTTCTTTTTATTTTTCTTTTTTTATTTTTCTTGCATTTCATTTTCCACAACTTATTAGTTCCTTTTTCTTTTTCGTTTCATTTCATTTTGTAAAACGTCCTTTCTTTTTCTTTTTCTTTCATTTGCACTTTTATTTTTCTTCTCTTTCTTTTGCACTTTCCTTCATTTAATTTGGTCTGTCGTTAGAGCAATACAACTGTTACCCTCCGGATAATAATTAGTTTGTCAGCTTGGGCGACGACGACGCTTCAGACTGATCTTCTTCCCTCTTTTGTTCGTTGTCGAATAATTGAGCCCATGGTTGTGACTTTTCCTTCTCCAGGGATTACGATCTTTCGTAGGTAATGTAGCCTTCGTTCTTCTTTTGACATATGTTTCGTCGTCATCAGCATCATCTCCCCTCATCGGATCACCGTACTGGTCATAGTCTTCCTCGTTGGCGACTCCATCCATTCCGGCGATGCTCCTTTTGCTTCTCCTCACGACAACACGGCTGGGATTGATTGGATCAATTAGGAAGAAACATTGTGTCACGTGTTTAGCGTGTACCCATGGCTCATTTTTGGCGATGACGTTGACGGTACCGCTATCATCGGAGTCGGGTATACACATGGTAGTGAAATGTTGGTTTTCTCTGTGTACATTTTTAGCCCATCTGACACGGAACATCGTCGTGCTATGCAATCTAGAGTAGTTAAGCTCCCATATCTCTTTGACCCTTCCGTAATATCTTTCAATTACATTCCCGGTCATGGCTTCCATTGTCACCCCTGAGTTTTGGTCATCACTGTTTATATCTTTCTTCTTCGTGTAGAACGTGTATCTGTTGATATCGTATGCTTGATAAGTCGCGAGGTTGGTCGAGGGGCCATGTGCTAAGGCGTATATGAGTGTTCTGTTCGAACAACCCTCTTCTGGGGGATTAGCCAGAACTCGCTCTTTGAACCAACGCACGAAAGTGGAGTTGTGATCTCTAATAACTTCAACTTCCGTCCTGTGCACCCCACGGTCAGGGTATTTCTTTGCGATGGTCTCTTTGTGCAGTGTCATGAAATCTTCTAGCACATCTAGGTGTTGTAGCACTACTAAGTTTGCCCTGTTAATGTCGTTTTGTTGGCCCGAGCATAACACATTCACATCCCTATGACCGTTGGTGTGACCTTCGCCTTCGAGCCTTCCACATTGCTTGTTGACGGGCAAACCAACAACACAGTCTTTGGTCAGTTAACTCTCACAGAAAGAGATGCACTCTTTGGTCAGATATCCCTAGGCTATGCTTCCATCTAGACGGGACATGTTACGAACGAATCCTTTGATGGCCCCATTCATCCTCTCGAATGGCATCATGCTATGCAGGAATGTCGGCCCTAGGTCGATGATGTCGTCCACTATGTGGACACACAGATGCACCATGACATCAAAGAACGTGGGCGGGAAGTACATCTCTAGCACATTCAGTATGACAACGATCTCTTCCTGTAGCCTATGGAGTTGCTTCACACTGATCGACTTTCGATAGATAGCATCAAAAAAGTGGCATAGGTCAGTAAGCGTCTCACGCACATGTGTGTCCATAATCCCTCTAAGTGTAACCGGGAGTAACTGTGTCATCATCACATGACAGTCGTGAGACTTTGATACGTCTCCAACGTATCTATAATTTTTAATTGCTCCATGCTATATTATCTACTATTTTGGACAATATTGGGCTTTATTTTCCACTTTTATATTATTTTTCAGACTAACCTATTAACCGGAGGACCAGCCCAAAATTGTTGTTTTTTTCCTATTTTAGTGTTTCAGAGAAACAAAATATCAAACGGAGTCCAAATGGAATGAAACCTTCGGAAACGTGATTTTCTCATCAGATAAGATCCAGGAGACTTGGACCCTCCATCAAGAAGGCCACGAGGCGGTCACGAGGGTGGAGGGCGCCCTCCCCCCCTGTAGGGCGCGCCCCCTGCCTCGTGGGCCCCTCGAAGCTCCACCGACGTACTCCTTCCTCCTATATATACCTACGTACCCCAAAACGATTAGGGACGGAGCCAAAAACCTAATTCCACCGCCGCAACTTTCTGTATCCACGAGATCCCATCTTGGGGCCTATTCCGGAGCTCCACCGGAGGGGGCATCGATCGCGGAGGCCTTCTACATCATCATCCAAGCCCCTCCGATGAAGTGTGAGTAGTTTACTTCAGACCTACGGGTCCATAGTTAGTAGCTAGATGGCTTCTTCTCTCTTTTTGGATCTCAACACAATGTTCTCCCCCTCTCTTGTGGAGATCTATTTGATGTAATCTTCTTTTTGCGGTGTTTTTGTTGAGACCGATGAATTGTGGGTTTACGATCCAGTCTATCTATGAATAATATTTAAATCTTCTCTGAATTCTTTTATTTATGATTGGTTATCTTTGCAAGTCTCTTTGAATTATCAGTTTGGTTTGGCCTACTAGATTGGTTGTTCTTGCCATGGGAGAAGTGCTTAGCTTTGGGTTCGATCTTGCGGTGTCCTTTCCTAGTGACAGAAGGGCCGGCAAGGCACGTATTGTATTGTTGCCATCGGGGATAACAAGATGGGGTTTTTATCATATTGCATGAAACTATCCATGTACATCATGTCATCTTGCTTAAGGCGTTACTCTGTTTTTAACTTAATACTCTAGATGCATGCTGGATAGCGGTCGATGAATGGAGTAATAGTAGTAGATGCAGGCAGGAGTCGGTCTACTTGTCTAGGAAGTCATACCTAGATATTCTCATAACTATGCTCAATTCTGTCAATTGATCAACAGTAATTTGTTCACCCATCGTAGAATACTTATGCTCTTGAGAGAAGCCACTAGTGAAACCTATGGCCCCCGGGTCTCCATCACTTTACTATTGCTTTGCTTTTACTTTGCCTTTTACTTTTTACTTTGCATCACTATTCCGAAAATACCCAAAAATATTATTTATCATCTCTATCAGATCTCACTTTCGTAAGTGACCGTGAAGGGATTGACAACCCCTAAGCGCGTTGGTTGCGTTGAGCTATTGTTTTTGTGTAGGTACGAGGGACTCGCGCGTAGCCTCCTACTGCATTGATACCTTGGTTCTCAAAAACTGAGGGAAATACTTATGCTACTTTGTTGCATCATCCTCTCCTCTTCGGGGAAATGCAACGCAGTGCTCAAGAGGTAGCAAGAAGAATTTCTGGCGCCGTTGCCGGGGAGTCTGCGCAAAAGTCGACATACCAAGTACCCATCACAATCCCTATCTCCCACATTACATTATTTGCCATTTGCCTCTCGTTTTCCTCTCCCCCACTTCACCCTTGCCATTTTATTCGCCCTCTCTCTCTCTATCCTCCCTCTCTATTTTCCTATTCTGCCCGTTTTCTTTTTGTTTGCTCATGTGTTGGATTGCTTGTTTGTGGCGATGGCTCTACCTAGATTTGGTGATCTTCACCTTAAAAGGTTAGAGGAGATCGAAAACAACATCAGGAAGTTTATGGTTTTGCAATTTGAGCATAATAATTTCTTTAGAAATGAGCTTAAGGAACAAAAAAAATTCATGAATTATATGAATAAAGAGCTCGATGATATGTCTAAAGAATTTGATGGTATAAGATCCCAAATTGCTCATCTTGAAAAATTAACTGCTGAAATTTCGGATATGCAAGCGACCTTAGTCAATAAGATGGCCGCTAAACCGGATTCCTATGAAAATAAAGATGAAGATCTAAAAGTTATCGATGTGCCCCCTATTAAATCTTTGTTTTGCAATATTAATCTTGATAATGATGGGACTGCGTATGATCCACCTTTACCTAGAAGGCGTTCTAAAAATTTGGAGTATTTAGATCTTGATGATGAAATTGATAAAAGTGGGATTAAAAGAAATAAAACCCTAGATGATGCTAGACCCACTATATTGGATTCCAAGGAATTTAATTATGAAAATTGCTCTTCAATTGATTGTATTTCCTTGTTGCAATCCGTGCTAAATTCTCCTCATTCTTATAGTCAAAATAAAGCCTTTACCGAACATATCGTTGATGCCTTGATGCAATCTTATGAAGAAAAACTTGAGTTGAAAGTTTATATCCCTAGAAAACTTTATGATGAGTGGTAACCTACTATGAAAATTAAAATTAAAGATTATGAGTTTTATACTTTGTGTGATTTGGGTGCTAGTGTCTCTACTATTCCCAAAACTTTGTGTGATTTGCTAGATTTCCGTGATTTTGATGATTGCTCTCTAAACTTGCATCTTCCGGATTCCACTATTAAGAACCCTATGGGAAGAATTAATGATGTTCTTATTGTTGCAAATCGGAATTATGTGCCCGTATATTTTATCATTCTTGATATAGATTGCAATCCTTCTCGCCCTATTATTCTTGGTAGACCTTTTCTTAGAACGGTTGGTGCAATTATTGATATGAAGGAAGGGAATATTAGATTTCAATTTCCATTAAAAAGGCATGGAACACTTCCCTAGAAATAGAGTAAAATTACCATATGAATCTATCATGAGATCCACTTATGGATTGCCTACCAAAGATGGCAATACCTAGATCTATTCTTGCTTGTTATGCCTAGCTAGGGGTGTTAAACGATAGCGCTTGCCGGGAGGCAACCAAATTTTATTTTTATTCATTTCTTTTTGCTCCTGTTTAGTAATAAATAATTTATCCAGCCTCTATTTTGGTTGTGTTTTTTGTGTTTAATTAGTGTTTGTGCCAAGTAGAACCATTGGGAACACTTGGGGAAAGTCTTGTTGAACTTGCTGTAAAAAACAGAAACTTTGGCGCTCACGAGAACTGCTGTCATTTTTATTTGGAAAGTGCTATTTAGTTAATTCTTTTCGAAAATGATTAATAGATAAATTCCTCACGTCCAGCAATTTATTTTATAATTTTTGGGGTTCCAGATCTTGCGCTAGCTACAGATTACTTCAGACTGTTCTGTTTTTGACAGATTCTGTTTTTCCTGTGTTGTTTGCTTATTTTGATGAATCTATGGCTAGTAAAATAGTTTATAATCCATATAGAAGTTGGAATACAGTAGGTTTAACACCAATATAAATAAAGAATGAGTTCATTACAGTACCTTGAAGTGGTCTTTTGTTTTCTTTCGCTAACGGAGCTCACGAGATTTTCTACTTTATGTTTTGTGTTGTGAAGTTTTCATGTTTTGGGTAAAGATTTGATGGATTATGGAACAAGGAGTGGCAAGAGCCTAAGCTTGGGGATGCCCATGGCACCCCCAAGATAATCTATGGACACCTAAAAGCCAAAGCTTGGGGATGCCCCGGAAGGCATCCCCTCTTTCGTCTACTTCTATCGGTAACTTTACTTGGAGCTATATTTTTATTCACCACATGATATGTGTTTTGCTTGGAGCATATTTTATGATTTGAGTCTTTGATTGTTAGTATACCACAATCATCCTTGCTGTACACACCTTTTGAGAGATCCATACATAATTTGGAATTTGATAGAATAATCTATGTGCTTCACTTATATCTTTTGAGCTTTATAGTTTTGCTCTAGTGCTTCACTTATATCTTTTAAAGCACAGTGGTGGATTTGTTTATAGAAACTATTTATCTCTCATGCTTCATTTAGATTATTTTGAGAGTCTTAATAGCATGGTAATTTGCTTAAAATCCTAATATGCTTGGTATGCAAGATTAATAATAAAACTTTCTTATGAGTGTGTTGAATACTAAGAAAATTTTGATGCTTGATGATTGTTTTGAGATATGGAGGTGATAATATCAAAGTCATGCTAGTTGAGTAGTTGTGAAATTGAGAAATACCTGTGTTGAGGTTTGCAAGTCTCGTAGCATGCACGTACGGTAAACGTTATGCAACAAATTTGAAACATGAGGTGTTATTTGATTGTCCTCCTTATGAGTGGCGGTCGGGGACGAGCGATGGTCTTTTCCTACCAATCTATCGCCCTAGGAGCATGCGCATAGTGCCGAGGTTTTTGATGACTTGTAGATTTTTGCAATCAGTATGTGAGTTCTTTATGACTAATGTTGAGTCCATGGATTATATGCACTCTCACCCTTCCATCCTTGCTAGCCTCTTCGGTACCGTGCATTGCCCTTTCTCACATTGAGAGTTGGCACAAACTTTGCCGGTGTTGGAAATATGCCCTAGAGGCAATAATAAATTGATTATTATATTTCCTTGTTCATGATAATCGTTTATTTTCCATGCTAGAATTGTATTGATAGGAAACTCAGATACATGTGTGGATACATAGACAACACCATGTCCCTAGTAAGCCTCTAGTTGACTAGCTCGTTGATCAATAGATGGTTACGGTTTCCTGACCATGGGCATTGGATGTCGTTGATGACGGGATCAATCATTAGGAGAATGATGTGATGGACAAGACCCAATCCTAAGCATAGCACAAGATCGTGTAGTTCGCATGCTAAAGCTTTTCTAATGTCAAGTATCATTTCCTCAGACATGAGATTGTGCAACTCCCGGATACCATAGGAATACTTTGGGTGTGCCAAACGTCACAACGTAACTGGGTGGCTATAAAGGTGCACTACGGGTATCTCCGAAAGTGTCTGTTGGGTTGGCACGAATCGAGACTGGGATTTGTCACTCCGTGTAAACGGAGAGGTATCTCTGGGCCCACTCGGTAGGACATCATCATAATGTGCACAATGTGACCAAGGAGTTGATCACGGGATGATGTGTTACGGAACGAGTAAAGAGACTTGCCAGTAACGAGATTGAACAAGGTATCGGGATACCGATGATCGAATTTCGGGCCAGTATCGTACCGCTAGACAAAGGGAATTGTATACGGGATTGATCGAATCCTCGACATCGTGGTTCATCCGATGAGATCATCGTGGAACATGTGGGAACCAACATGGGTATCCAGATCCCGCTGTTGGTTATTGACAGGAGAACGTCTCGGTCATGTCTGCATGGTTCCCGAACCCGTCGGGTCTACACACTTAAGGTTCGATGACGCTAGGGTTATAAGGAATAGATATACGTGGTTACCGAATGTTGTTCGGAGTCCCGGATGAGATCCCGGACGTCACGAGGAGTTCCGGAATGGTCCGGAGGTAAAGATTTATGTATGGGAAGTCATGTTTTGGTCACCGGAAAAGTTTCGGGTTTTATCGGTAACGTATCGGGACCACCGGGAGGGTCCCGGGGGTCCACCAAGTGGGGCCACCAGCCCCGGAGGGCTGCTTGGGCCAAGTTTGGGAGGGGACCAGCCCCAGGTGGGCTGGTGCGCCCCCCACCAAGGCCCAAGGCACAAGGGAGAGTGGAAGGGGGCAAACCCTAGGCTCAGATGGGCCTAAGGCCCACCTAGTGGTGCGCCCCCCTCTCTCCCCCCTTGGCCGCCCCCCTAGATGGGATCTAGGCTGGCCGCCACCCCTAGGGGTTGAAACCTAGGTGGGGGCGCAGCCCCTCCCCTCCCCCTATATATACTTGAGGTTTTGGGCTGCCATACACACGGTTTTCTGACCTCTCCCTGGCGCAGCCCTACCCCTCTCCCTCCTCGTCTCTTGCGGTACTTGGCGAAGCCCTGCTGGAGTACCACGCTCCTCCACCACCACCACACCATTGTGCTGCTACTGGATGGAGTCTTTCTCAACCTCTCCCACTCTCCTTGCTGGATCAAGGCATGGGAGACGTCACCGAGCTGTACTTGTGTTGAACGCGGAGGTGTCGTCCGTTCGGCACTAGGATCTCCGGTGATTTGGATCACGACGAGTACGAATCCTTCAACCCGTTCTCTTGAATGCTTCCGCATAGCGATCTACAAGGGTATGTAGATGCACTCTCCTTTCCCCTCGTTGCTGGTTTCTCCATAGATAGATCTTGGTGATACGTAGGAAAATTTTGAATTTCTGCTATGTTCCCCAACAGTGGCATCATGAGCTAGGTCTATTGCGTAGATTCTATGCACGAGTAGAACACAAAGTAGTTGTGGCCATTGATTTTGTTTAATATGCTTACCGTTACTAGTCCAATCTTGTTTCGACGGTACTGTGGGATGAAGCGGCCCGGACCGACCTTACACGTACTCTTACGTGAGACTGGTTCCACCGACTGACATGCACTAGTTGCATAAGGTGGCTAGTGGGTGTCTGTCTCTCCCACTTTAGTCGGATCGGATTCGATGAAAAGGGTCCTTATGAAGGGTAAATAGCAATTGGCATATCACGTTGTGGTTTTTGCGTAGGTAAGAAACGTTCTTGCTAGAAACCCATAGCAGCCACGTAAAACATGCAAACAACAATTAGAGGACGTCTAACTTGTTTTTGCAGGGTATGCTATGTGATGTGGTATGGCCAAGAAGAATGTGATGAATGATATGTGATGTATGAGATTGATCATGTTCTTGTAATAGGAATCATGACTTGCATGTCGATGAGTATGACAACCGGCAGGAACCATAGGAGTTGTCTTTATTTATTGTATGACCTTCGTGTCATTGAACAACGCCATGTAATTACTTTACTTTATTACTAACCAGTAGCCATAGTAGTAGAAGTAATAGTTGGCGAGCAACTTCATGGAGACACGATGATGGAGATCACGGTGTCATGCCGGTGACAAGATGATCATGGAGCCCCAAGATGGAGATCAAAGGAGCTATATGATATTGGCCATATCATGTCACTATTATTTGATTGCATGTGATGTTTATCATGTTTTTGCAACTTGTTTACATAGAACGATGGTAGTAAATAAGATGATCCCTCATAATAATTTCAAGAAAGTGTCCCCCCTAACTGTGCACCGTTGCGACAGTTCGTTGTTTCGAAGCACCACGTGATGATCGGGTGTGATAGATTCTAACGTTCACATACAATGGGTGTAAGACAGATTTACACATGCAAAACACATAGGTTGACTTGACGAGCCTAGCATGTACAGACATGGCCTCGGAACACAAGAGACCGAAAGGTCGAGCATGAGTCGTATGGAAGATACGATCAACATGAAGATGTTCACCGATGATGACTAGTCCGTCTCACGTGATGATCGGACACGGGCCTAGTTGACTCGGATCATGTAATCACTTAGATGACTAGAGGGATGTCTATCTGAGTGGGAGTTCATAAGATGAACTTAATTATCCTGAACATAGTCAAAAGGTCTTCGCAATTTATGTTGTAGCTCGCGCTTCAGTTCTACTGTTTAGATATGTTCCTAGAGAAAATTTAGTTGAAAGTTGATAGTAGCAATTATGCGGACTAGGTCCGTAAAATGAGGATTGTCCTCATTGCTTCATAGAAGGCTTATGTCCTTAATGCACCGCTCAGTGTGCTGAACCTCGAACGTCGTCTGTGGATGTTGCGAACATCTGACATTCACATTTTGATAACTACGTGATAGTTCAGTTAAACGGTTTAGAGTTGAGGCACCGAAGATGTTTTGAAATGTCGCGAAACATATGAGATGTTTCGAGGGCTGAAATTGGGATTTCAGGCTCGTTCCCACGTCAAGAGGTATAAGACCTCCGACGATTTTCTTAGCCTGCAAACTAAGGGAGAAAAGCTCAATTGTTGAGTTTGTGCTCAGATTGTCTGAGTACAACAATCATTTGAATCAAGTGGGAGTTGATCTTCCAGATGAGATAGTGATATTTCTCCGAAGTCATTACCACCAAGCTGCTAGAGCTTCGTGATGAACTATAATGTATCGGGGACATATATGATGATCCTTGAGATATTCACGATGTTTGACACCACAAAAGTAGAAATCAAGAAGGAGCATCAATTGTTGATGGTTGGTGAAACCACTAGTTTCAAGAAGGGCAAGGGCAAGAAGGGATACTTCATGAAACGGCAATTCAGCTGCTGCTCTAGTGAAGAAACCCAAAGTTGAACCCAAACCCGAGACTAAGTGCTTCTGTAATAAGGGGAACAACCACTGGAGCAGAATTACCCTAGATACTTGGTAGATGAGAAGGCTGGCAAGGTCGGTAGAAGTATATTGGATATACGTTGTGTTAATGTGTACTTTACTAGTACTCCTAGTAGCACCAGGGTATTAGATACCGGTTCAGTTACTAAGTGTTAGTAACTCGAAATAAAAGCTACGGAATAAACGGAGACTAGCTAAAAGGTGAGATGACGATATGTGTTGGAAGTATTTCCAAGGTTGATCAAATATCGTACGCTCCCTCTACCATCAAGATTGGTTTTTGCGTTGAGCATAGACATGACTGGATTATGTCTATCGCAATACGATTATTCATTTAAGGAGAATAATGGTTACTCTATTTATTTGAATAATACCTTCAATGGTCTTGCACCTAAAATGAATGGTTTATTGAATCTCGATCGTAGTGATACACATGTTCATGCCAAAAGATATAAGATAGTAATGATAGTGCCACCTACTTATGGCACTGCCACGTAAGTCATATCGGTATAAAACGCATGAAGAAGCTCCATGTTGATGGATCTTTGGGCTCACTCGTTTTTGAAAAGTTTGAGACATGCGAACCATGTCTATTGGTGTATATGCATGAAGAAACTCCATGCAAATGGACCGTTTGGACTCACTTGATTTTGAATCACTTGAGACATGCAAATCATACCACATGGGCAAGATGACTAAAAGCCTCGTTTTCAGTAAAAGGGAACTAGAAAGAAACTTGTTGGAAGTAATACATTTTGATGTGTGCAGTCCAATGAGTGCTGAGGCATGTAGTGGATATCGTTATGTTCTTACTTCACAGATGATTTGAGTAGATGTTGGGTATATTCACTTGATGAATCATGAGTCTGAATTATTGAAAGGTTCAAGTAATTTCAGGGTGAAGTTGAAAGATCGTCGTGACAAGAGGATAAAAGACCTATGATATGATCATAGAGATGAATATCTGAATTACGAGTTTGGCACAGAATTAAGACATTGTGGAAATTGTTTCACAACTAATACAGCCTAGAACACCATAGTGTGATGGTGTGTCCGAACATCATAACTGCACCCTATTGGATATGATGCATACCATGATGTCTCTTATCGAATTACCATGATAGTTTATGGGTTAGGCATTAGAGACAACCACATTCACTTTAAATAGGGCACCACGTAATTCCGATGAGATGACACCGTATGAATTATGGTTTAGAGAAACCTAAGCTGTCATTTCTTAAAAGTTTGGGGCTGCGACGCTTATGTGAAAAAGTTTCAGGCTGATAAGCTCGAACCCAAAGCGGATAAATGCATCTTCATAGGACACCCAAAATAGTTGGGTGTACCTCCTGTCTCAGATCCGAAAGCAATAAGGGATTGTTTCTAGAATCGGGTCCTTTCTTGAGGAAAAGTTTCTCTCGAAAGAATTGAGTGGGAGGATGGTGGAGACTTGATGAGGTTATTGAACCGTCTCTTCAACTAGTGTGTGGCAGGGCACAGGAAGTTGTTCTTGTGTCACCTACATCAATTGAAGTGGAACCTTATGATAGTGATCATGAAACTTTAGATCAAGTCACTACCAAACCTCGTGGGATGACAAGGATGCGTACTACTTCAGAGTGGTACGTGATCCTGTCTTGGAAGTCATGTTGCTAGACAACAATGAACCTACGAGCTATGGAGAAGCGATGGTGGGCCCGGATTCCGGTAAATGGCTCGAGGCCATAAAATCCAAGAGAGGATCCATGTATGAAAACAAAGTGTAGACTTTGGCAGAACGGCTCGATGGTCGTAAGGCTGTTGAGTACAGATGGATTTTAAAAGGAAGACGGACAATGATGGTAAGTATCACCATTAAGAAAGCTCGACTTGTCGTTAAGATGTTTTCCAACAAGTTCAAGAAGTTGACTACGATGAGACTTTCTCATTCGTAGCGATGCTAAGAGTCTGTTGGAATTATATTACCGATTACTGCATTATTTATGAAATCTTGCAGATAGGATGTCAAAACATTGTTTCCTCGATGATTTTCTTGAGGAAAGGTTGTATGTGATACAACCGGAAGGTTTTGTCAATCCTGAAAGATGCTAATAAGTATGCAAAGCTCCAGCAATCCTTCTAAGGACTGGAGTAAGCATCTCGGAATTGGAATGTATGCTTTGATGAGATGATCAAAGATTTTGGGTGTATACAAAGTTTATGAGAAACTTGTATTTCCAAAGAAGTGAGTGGGGGCACTATAGAATTTCTGATGAGTATATGTTGTTGACATATTGTGGATCAGAAATGATGTAGAATTTATGGAAAGCATATAGGGTTATTTGGAAAGTGTTTTTCAATGGAAAGCCTGGATTAAGCTACTTGAACATTGAGCATCAAGATCTATAAGGATAGATCAAAACGCTTAATGGTACTTTCAAATGAGCACATACCTTGACATGATCTTGAAGGTGTTCAAGATGGATCAGTCAAAGAAGGAGTTCTTGCCTGAGTTGTAAGGTATGAAGTTAAGACTTAAAGCTCGACCACGGCAGAAGAAAGAGAAAGGACGAATGTCGTCCCCTATGCTTTTGTCATAGGCTCTATACGGTATGCCATGCTGAGTACCGCACCTGATGTGTGCCTTGCCACATGTCTGGCAAGAGGGTACAAAGGTGATCCAGGAGTGGATCACTAGATAGCGGTCAAAATTGTCCTTGGAGTAATAAGGACATGTTTCTCGATTATGGAGGTGATAAAGAGTTCGACGTAAAGGGTTACATTGATGCAAGCTTTAACACCTATCCGAATGACTCTGAGTAGCAAACCGGATACGTATAGTGGAGCAACCATTTGGAATAGCTCCAAGTGGAGCGTGGAAGCAGCATTTATAATATGACCTAGAGATTTGCGAAGTACATATGGATTTGAATGTTGCAGACCCGTTGACTAAAACCTCTCTCACAAGCAAAACATGATCAAACCCAGAGCTCATTGAGTCTTAATCACATGATGATGTGAACTAGTTTAGTGACACTAGTAAACTCTTTGGATGTTGGTCACATGGCGATGTGACCTGTGAGTGTTAATCATATGGCGATGTGAACTAGATTATTGACTCTAGTGCAAGTGGGAGACTGTTGGAAATATGCCCTAGAGGCAATAATAAATTTATTATTATTATATTTCCTTGTTCATGATAATCGTTTATTATCCATGCTAGAATTGTATTGATAGGAAACTCAGATACATGTGTGGATACATAGACAACACCATGTCCCTAGTAAGCCTCTAGTTGACTAGCTCGTTGATCAATAGATGGTTATGGTTTCCTGAACATGGACATTGGATGTCGTTGATGACGGGATCACATCATTAGGAGAATGATGTGATGGACAAGACCCAATCCTAAGCATAGCACAAGATCATGTAGTTCGCATGCTAAAGCTTTTCTAATGTCAAGTATCATTTCCTCAGACCATGAGATTGTGCAACTCCCGGATACCGTAGGAATACTTTGGGTGTGCCAAACGTCACAACGTAACTGGGTGGCTATAAAGGTGCACTACGGGTATCTCCGAAAGTGTCTGTTGGGTTGGCACGAATCAAGACTGGGATTTGTCACTCCGTGTAAACGGAGAGGTATCTCTGGGCCCACTCGGTAGGACATCATCATAATGTGCACAATGTGACCAAGGAGTTGATCACGGGATGATGTGTTACGGAACAAGTAAAGAGACTTGCCAGTAACAAGATTGAACAAGGTATCGGGATACCGACGATCGAATCTCGGGCAAGTATCGTACCGCTAGACAAAGGGAATTGTATACGGGATTGATCGAATCCTCGACATCGTGGTTCATCTGATGAGATCATCGTGGAACATGTAGGAACCAACATGGGTATCCAGATCCCGCTGTTGGTTATTGACCGGAGAACGTCTCGGTCATGTCTGCATGGTTCCCGAACCCGTAGGGTCTACACACTTAAGGTTCGATGACGCTAGGCTTATAAGGAATAGATATACGTGGTTACCGAATGTTGTTCGGAGTCCCAGATGAGATCCCGGACGTCACGAGGAGTTCCGGAATGGTCCGGAGGTAAAGATTTATATATGGGAAGTCCTGTTTTGGTCACCGGAAAAGTTTCGGGTTTTATCGGTAACGTACCGGGACCACCGGGAGGGTCCCGGGGGTCCACCAAGTAGGGCCACCAGCCCGGGAGGGCTGCTTGGGCCAAGTGTGGGAGGGGACCAGCCCCAGGTAGGCTGGTGCCCCCCCCCCCCACCAAGGCCCAAGGCGCAAGGGAGAGTGTAAGGGGCAAACCCTAGGCTCAGATGGGCCTAAGGCCCACCTAGTGGTGCGCCCCCCTCTCTCCCCCCTTGGCCGCCCCCCTAGATGGGATCTAGGCTGGCCGCCACCCCCCTAGATGGGATCGAGGCTGGCCGCCACCCCTAGGGGTTGAAACCTAGGTGGGGGCGCAGCCCCTCCCCTCCCTCTATATATACTTGAGGTTTTGGGCTGCCATACACACGGTTTTCTGACCTCTCCCTGGCGCAGCCCTACCCCTCTCCCTCCTCGTCTCTTGCGGTGCTTGGCGAAGCCCTGCTGGAGTACCACGCTCCTCCACCACCACCACGCCGTTGTGCTGCTGCTGGATGGAGTCTTCCTCAACCTCTCCCTCTCTCCTTGCTGGATCAAGGCATGGGAGACATCACCGAGCTGTACGTGTGTTGAACGCGGAGGTGCCGTCCGTTCGGCACTAGGATCTCCGGTGATTTGGATCATGACGAGTACGACTCCTTCAACCCGTTCTCTTGAACGCTTCCGCATAGAGATCTACAAGGGTATGTAGATGCACTCTCCTTTCCCCTCGTTACTGGTTTCTCCATAGATAGATCTTGGTGATACGTAGGAAAATTTTGAATTTCTGCTACGTTCCCCAACAGCCGGTGCATCCAAACCCCGTGATATGATACGCTCTTTCACACATAAACCTCCTTATATCTTGCTCAAAACAGCCACCATACCTACCTATTATGGAATTTCCATAGCCATTCCGAGATATATTGCCATGCAACTTTCCATCATTCCGTTCATCATGACACATTCATCATTGTCATATTGCTTAGCATGATCATGTAGTTGACATAGTATTTGTGGCAAAGCCACCATTCATAATTCTTTCATACATGTCACTCTTGGTTCATTGCATATCCCGGTACACCGCCGGAGGCATTCATATAGAGTCATCTTTGTTCTAGTATCGAGTTGTAATCATTGAGTTGTAAATAAATAGAAGTGTGATGACCATCTTTATTAGAGCATTGTCCCAGGTGAGAAATAAAAAAAAGAAAGGCCATAAAAAAGAGAAGGCTCAAAAAAAGAGAAAGGCCATTAAAAAAAGGCCCCAAAAAATGAGAGAAAAAGAGAGAAGGGACAATGTTACTATCCTTTTACCACACTTGCGCTTCAAAGTAGCACCATGATCTTCATAATAGAGAGTCTCTCATGTTATCACTTTCATATACTAGTGGGAATTTTTCATTATAGAACTTGGCTTGTGTATTCCAACAATGGCCTCCTCAAGTGCCCTAGGTCTTCGTGAGCAAGCAAGTTGGATGCGCACCCACTAGTTTCTTTTGTTGAGCTTTCATACATTTATAGCTCTAGTGCATCCGTTGCATGGCAATCCCTACTCCTTGCATTAACATCAATCGGTGGGCATCTCCATAGCCCATTGATTAGCCTTGTTGATGTGAGACTTTCTCCTTTTTTGTCTTCTCCACATAACCCCCTCATTATATGCTATTCCACCCATAGTGCTATGTCCATGGCTCGCACTCATATATTGCGTGAAAGTTTATAGGTTTGAGATTACTAAAGTATGAAACAATTGCTTGGCTTGTCATCGGGGTTGTGCATGATGAGAGCATTCTTGTGTGACGAAAATGAAACATGACTAAACTATATGATTTTGTAGGGATGAACTTTCTTTGGCCATGTTATTTTGAGAAGACATAATTGCTTAGTTAGTATGCTTGAAGTATTATCATTTTTATGTCAATATGAACTTTTGTCTTGAGTCTTTCGGATCTGAATATTCATACCACAATTAAGAAGAATTACATTAAAATTATGACAAGTAGCACTCCGCATCAAAAATTCTGTTTTTATCATTTACCTACTCGAGGACGAGCAGGAATTAAGCTTGGGGATGCTTGATACGTCTCCAACGTATCTATAATTTTTGATTGCTCCATGCCATATTATCTACTGTTTTGGACAATATTGGGCTTTATTTTCCACTTTTATATTATTTTTGGGACTAACCTATTAACTGGAGGCCCAGCCCAAAATTGCTGTTTTTTGCGTATTTCAGTGTTTCGAAGAAACAGAATATCAAATTGAGTCCAAACGGAATGAAACCTTCGAAAAAGTGATTTTCTCATCAGATAAGATCCAGGAGACTTGGACACTCCATCAAGAAAGCCACGAGGGTGGAGGGTACCCCCCTAGGGCGCGCCCCCTGCCTCGTGGGCCCCTCGAAGCTCCACCAACGTACTCCTTCCTCCTATATATGCCTATGTACCCCCAAACAATCGGGGACGGAGCCAAAAACCTAATTCCACCGCCGCAACTTTCTGTATCCACGAGATCCCATCTTGGGGCCTGTTCCGGAGCTCCGCCGGAGGGGGCATCGATCACGGAGGCCTTCTACATCATCATCCAAGCCCCTCCGATGAAGTGTGAGTAGTTTACTTCGGACCTACGGGTCCATAGTTAGTAGCTAGATGGCTTCTTCTCTCTTTTTGGATCTCAATACAATGTTCTCCCCCTCTCTTGTGGAGACCTATTCGATGTAATCTTCTTTTTGCGGTGTGTTTGTTGAGACCGATGAATTGTGGGTTTATGATTCAGTCTATCTATGAATAATATTTGAATCTTCTCTGAATTTTTTTATGTATGATTGGTTATCTTTGCAAGTCTCTTTGAATTATCAGTTTGGTTTGGCCTACTAGATTGGTTGTTCTCGCCATGGGAGAAGTGCTTAGCTTTTGGTTCGATCTTGCGGTGTCCTTTCCGAGTGAGAGAAGGGGTAGCAAGGCACCTATTGTATTGTTGCCATCGAGGATAACAAGATGGGATTTTTATCATATTGCATGAAATTATCCCTCTACATCATGTCATCTTGCTTAAGGTGTTACTCTATTTTTAACTTAATACTCTAGATGCATGCTGGATAGTGGTCGATGAGTGGAGTAATAGTAGTAGATGCAGGAAGGAGTCGGTCTACTTGTCTCGGACGTGATGCCTATATACATGATCATACCTAGATATTCTCATAACTATGCTCAATTCTGTCAATTGCTCAACAGTAATTTGTTCACCCACCGTAGAATACTTATGCTCTTGAGAGAAGCCACTAGTGAAACCTATGCCCCTCGGGTCTCTTTCTCATCAAATCAATCTCCGTCACTTTATTCTTGCTTTGCTTTTACTTTGGCTTTTACTTTTTACTTTGCATCTCTATACCAAAAATACCAAAAATATTATTTATCATCTCTATCAGATCTCACTTTTGTAAGTGATGGTGAAGGGATTGACAACCCCTAAGCGCGTTGGTTGCATTGAGCTATTGTTTTTGTGTAGGTACGAGGGACTCACGCGTAGCCTCCTACTGGATTGATACCTTGGTTCTCAAAAACTGAGGGAAATACTTACGCTACTTTGTTGCATCATCCTCTCTTCTTCGGGGAAATCCAACGCAGTGCTCAAGAGGTAGCAGACTTCATCCCACTGAAACTTTTTTTCTTAGTGTCCAGATATCTGCTTATGTTCCCACAGTATCCGGAACTAACTTTGATTCCGGCAAGGCACTTGAACAATTGATCGACCTCCTTCGGATCTAAGGTGAAGCAAGAGGGGGGGCAATATTGTTCTTCCTTCTTGTTTACTTTTTTCCCCTATCTTCTGTCTCCGTCTCCGTCTCGGTCTCCTCTGACGACCTTTTACCAGGCATTTGGAGATCTTTCCTGATTTTCAAAAATTCCAAGTCTTTTCTTGCCTTCGGCCCATCTTTGGTCCTCTCCGGCATGTTCATCAATGTTCCAAGCAAACTCTCAAGGATATTTTTTGTGATATGCATTTGATCAAGGCTATGAGGCGTGTCGAGTACGGGCCAGTATTCCAAGTCCCAGAAAACAGATCTCGTCTTCCATACCTTCAGTAGGGGCTCCGTCGCCTTTTTCTTCCTCTTTCCCGGCGAGGGGCATCCTTTCCAGTTCTTCAATAACTCATATATTTCTGCACTGCTACGCTTACATGGAGAACCTCGATGCTCAGCCTTACCATTGAATAGATCTCCACGCTTTCTCCATGGGTCATCCTTCTTGAGCCATCTTCGATGCCCCATGTACATGATTTTCGAAGACCCGCCATCTTTCGATAGCTACAAAGAAGTTGTATCATCCATGCACCTCGTGCATCCGCAATATCCGTGGCACACCTGGCCGGAGAGATAGCCATAACCGAGATAGTCATGCACCATCGTGATCAGCGCGACTCTCATGTAGAAATACTCTCCTTTGCTTGCATCCCATGTCTTGGCCGGTGTTGTCCATAAGGTTTGTAACTCCTCTTTCAGTAACCCGAGATACAAATTTATATCATTTCCCGGTTGTCTCGGCCCTTGAGTAAGCATAGCCATGTGTATATATTTTTCCTTCATGCACAACCGGGGGGGGGGGAGGTTGTACATCCATACAAAAATGGGCCATGTGTTATGATTGGTGTTCTGGTTGCCAAACGGATTCTTGCTATCACTACTAGCGCAAAGCACGATGTTCCTTGGATCACTTGCGAAAAAATCAAATTCAGCATTTAACGCTCTCCACTGGCTAGCATCTACGAGGTGTCTCAGCTTCGGCTCATCTCCGTCATCTGGCTTCGCCCTCTCCGCGTGCCAGCGCATAAGCTTTGCTTCCTTAGGATCTACGAAATACCGCTGTAGACGCGGAGTGATTGGAAAGTACCATACAGCTTTCTCTGGAGCTTTCTTTCCGGCCTTTTTATATAGTGAAGCATTGCACTTTGGACAGATGGTTTTTTCCGCATGCTTGTTCTGATATATGATGCAATCATTGATGCATGCGTGATATCTAATATGTGGAAGATCAAGAGGGCACACGATTTTCTTTTCCTCTTCGACACTAGTAGAACACAGGCTTCCCGCGGGAAGAACCTTCTTTAGGTACTTCAGAAGCTCATCGAGGCTTGTATCTGTCCATTTGTTTTTTGCCTTCATCTTTAGAAGTTCTAGTGTGAAACTCAAGCGGGTCACCTCAGGATTATTGCAACCATCATACAAAGGAGTCATCGAGTCTACCTCCAGTTGCGCCAGTTTCGCCTCCTCTCTAGAAGCAGCTCTGTCGCTAGTCGTCTTCTTGCGAAGCAGGTCTCGAACATCGGGTCCCGCATGACTGAACTTAGTAGCGATGAATACGGTGGTGTGTCCGCGTCTTCTCCGCCTTGAACTGCCTCTTCGCACTACTAGGAAAATGGCTATAGATGATATGGCCACTAATGGCGCACTAGAAACGTGGTGCGCCACTACTATATAGTAATGGCGCACCATGAGCTGGTGCGCCATTAGCGTGGTAGACACAAATGGCGCACCAGACACACGGTGCGCCATTAGTAACAATTTTTTTAATTATTTTTCCAAAAATACTAATGGCGCACCAGGGAAGAGTGCGCCATTACTAGTTTAACTAGTAATGGCGCACCTCCAACACAGTGCGCCACTACTATATTTTTTTTGCAAAACTACTATCATTTTTATTTTTCAAACTCATGAATATTTTTAAATTTAATTCACGGGCACTTTTTGAATTCATGAATATTTTTTCAAATTTGATGATATTTTTTCATATTCAATATGAAAAAATATAGAATATTCATGAGGACACTCGATCTCGATCCCCCTCCATCTCGATCGCTATCCCCCTCGCCAGATTCCCCTCGCTGCCGAGCACCCCCCGCTCCACCGCCGCCGCCGACCCCCCGCACCCTTCCCCGCTCCACCACCGCCGACAACCCACCGCACCCTCCCCCCGCTCCCACCGCCGCCACCGACCCCCCGCACCCTCCCTCGGCCCGCTCCACCACCGCCGCCGACACCCCGCACCCTCCCCCGCTTTTTGATGATATTTTTAAATAACAAATTTGATGATATTTTAAAATAAGAAATTTGATGATATTTTCAATTAAAAATAAAAAAAACAAATTTGATGATATTTAAAAAAACAAATTTGATGATATTTGATGATATCTTCTGTTCTAGTCCTCATGAAAATAACAAATTTCATAAAAAAACAAATTATTAGATGCAACAAGAAATAATGAAAAAAGTAGCTACTAATGGCGCACCGGAGGAGGGTGCGCCATTGCTATCAGAAAAAAAGTTACTAATGGCACACCAGAGGATGGTGTGCCATTGCTATGAGTGTTTTTATGGCGCAACCCTAGGTGGTGCGCCATTACTAACATTCCCCCTCTAGCTGGATACCCCTTCGCCCGATCCCCCTTCCCTCTCCCTCACCAGATCCCCCTTCCCTCCCCGCGCCCGCTCCACACCCGCTCCGGCTCCCCCGCGCCGCTGCCACCGCACCCCCACCACTGCCGAGACGCCCAGGAGGACCGCCACCGTCTTCCTACTCGACTACAAGGATCCGGACGATCTCAGGAGGACCGCCGCCGCCGTCTCCCCCATCCCCTCGACGCCGCCGCCGACCCCGACCCCGACCCCTCCGGCGACCGGCCGCGCCCGCCTAGGTACCTCTCCTCCATCCTCCCTCTCCACCCTTCCTCCCCATTCCCTCCCTCCCTCCCCTCGACCGTTTGGATTAGTAATGGGGACTGGACTGCGTTCATGGTTACTAGATTATCAGCCTAGGTACACTTCGCTAACCCATGCATCATTCGTTTCGTCTTGAGCTAATAAGCAAGTCCAACAACAAACACACATCTAGGTACACCTAGGTTTTTCTTGATGAACACACCTAGTAAGTCCAACAACGAACACACCTAGGTACAGTGGCGGAGCTTGAAAGAAATATTAGGAGGGGTAAACATTTTTTCTTCCCGAATATGGAATTGTACCACTAAGACAAATTAGACATTGAAAACTATTGAGAAACTTCGATAAGTATATTAATCACATTTCTAACGCTCATTATATATATGAAAGCTAGTCCATGAAAAAAATACCAAAATATTATTTAACCATGGAGTATTGGGTTGAGTTCCCAGAGAATCCTCTTGGATTTTGGCTATGGATTGTAATCCTATTCACTAATCAATAAATCTCTCAATCTTCCCGCAAAAAAAATCAGCTCTTCGTTTCTTTGTCCTTAGTACAAAATCTATGACCTATTCAAAACTTTCCCCAAGAAATGAAGATGCAAGAATCTATACATGGAAGAAATTTCCAGCGGGGAGTGGGTGGGCAAACTGCTCTTGCTTGCTTGCTGCTCACTAGCTCACTGCATGCGGCGCCGATCTCAGCTCTGACCTCTTCGCCACCTCTGGCTGGACGCCCTGCTAGCTGCCCGCCAACCCACACGCAGACACGCTGATCAGTGCCTCACCTCTACCTCTACGCAGGCGCTCACCCATGCTCAGTCATCACAAGATGGCAAGAGGAAAGAATAGAAGATGATAGAAATCATTGTTGGTCGCGGGCTGCACTAGATCGGAGCTAGTTTGTCTCCGTAAGGAGATGTTAAAAGGGCCCTATAGGCTGGTATGTGCAGTGCCGCCTCATTACTATGACGGGGTATTAAAAAAAATTCATTTTTGCTGGGGGACGACCGCCCAGGTTCGCCCCCGAGAAGCTCTGCTGTTGCCTAGGTACACCAAGTTCGCAGGGGCACCATCTATTCATTTAGATGAAATATATACTTCCTCTATTCAGGAACACTTATCGCAAAAATAATAATAACTTCAAAAACATTTATGAATAGTTCATCTGTTTTCTTTGGCCAGTTGTGCAAATAGAATGCTAACTAAGTTGGGCTTGTTTGATAAGTTATATAACTGCAGCACCTATTATTGCTACTGATATCATTGGCTCATTGCTGCCTTTGTGCAATGTAGAAATGTTAAGAGTGATTTGGAGGATGCAAGATTCTGTGAAGCTCTTTTGACATTTAAAGCTCAGAACTGAAGGTACTTAATAAACTCAAAAGCATTCAGTCCAAACCTTGCAATTTCTGTGTTTTTTTGTATTGCTAGATGAATGGTAACATCGTTTGACAGGTGAATGTAGTTAGGTCCTACTTTCCTAATTAAATAGCACATGTTTTGTTGAACATCTAGAGATTATTGGCATGGATAGACATGCTGTTGATTGCCATAAGTACATTAAAAAAAATAAGTATAAGACCAACATCCATGATTTTTTTCTAGCTAAAACTATTGGTGAGTTTTTGTTGGGTGACCTATTAGATCTGGAATGGATGCTCACATAAGTTGAGCTGATTTTTGTCCATATGAATGCAGAGGACCATATGGTCTGTGGCCTTTTCATCCATATGAAGGTAGAGGCACATTGTGGTGCTAGTTTGCTGGGTTTTGTCTCCCACCATCGTGTCGTGATGATTTTGCAGGTACCCTGAGAGGCCCTTGAGTTTGACGGAATGTCGATTAACTTCCGTTCTGGCTAATTCGGGTACTCCATATGTCCTATTTTCAGCAAAGGTCATGCTAAAATTTTCCGTGAATTTTAGCATGACTTTGCTAAAAATAGGACATATGGGGTACTTGCGACTAATGCATGGGTCGGGGTATCTTAGTACTTAATTAAGTAGGATCAACTGCCTCTTGTGTTATACATATTCTATTTGGATGGCCCTGCTAACCCTTGACCATAAATACTTGAGATGGATGTAGCAGGCTTAAAGAAAGAAATGTTTTTAGGTCAACTCCACTGGGCCTGGCTGAAAATGCACAAGTGTGCATGACTAACAATATTCTATTGTAAAGCTAAACAGGAAAGAGGAACCACTCATCCTAACCATTTGCTCTCAAAATTACCACTTCACTTCTTACTACTGAAAATCTTATACCATCTCCATTCACCAATAGCTCAAACCAGTTTGAAGGGCGTGTTTTCACCACACTGTGGATTATCTTATTGGACGCAACTCAAGAGATGATGTAGTTTTGAATTATGAACGTAGGATATGTCATCATCGAATGACGAAAGTCTCCCGAGGGAGTGCGGCTAGTGCCACGACGATTGAGGTCTGTGCGACATGCCTCACCTGGACGATGATCGACGCTTCAGCATTATGCTCGAGGAGACCTTCGAAGTTGAAACGATACACAATGACGACAAGTGTTATTTTCATAATTAAGCATGACTTCAACTATTTCAACGTGTAATTTTCATCTTTTAAAATTTGAGTATAGCTTATCCGATGCCATGGAAGACGCTATGTCTTGGAGAGGATGGATTTTGAAGACCATGAAATTTCTGAAACAAAGAAAATTCACCTAAGGACTCATCACGATGTGGATTTTGAAGTAAGTCTGTATAATTGTGGGAGCATAACCCATTTTGGTTGCAAAAATTGGGAAGCATTTTCCAAGATGTATGGTTTTGATGAGGGTATGCTTGTCACCATGGATCTTGGTGATCCTGACATCGACCAAGAAAATATGGACATTTGGGTCCTTGTTGATACACCTCCAGTTCTACCGCTATGTGAGTTTCTCAAACATAGTTAATTATTAACTAATTTATATTGTTTATTTCAAAATAGTTGACAACTTATTTCCATTGACAGCTTATTTTTATTGTTCAAAGAATGTGCGGGAGATGGTAGACAAAACGCACTACACCGATGGCTCCGAATTAACAACTTACAAGGAGAAAAATCATCTGGTCGGATTTTGTACTGACATTGAGAATTACAATATCTACAATCAAACTCCTCAACATTATGGTCAATACATGCCACTAGTGCATGTGTTCAACTACGGTAACTACCATGGAGATACCCTGGTAAGATTTTTTACTATTACGACATCCGTGCATCTTTTGCATACTTCTAAAACTAGTACATCATTGCTAACTATGAAGTTATTACTATGTTTTTCAACAGATAATCCCAGAGAATTGTGTGCTTCATTTGATGTATCAGAAAGGTAGTCTTAATGTTTTGAACATACATCCACGTCATCCTACGAATGTCAACTGTCCGTACGAGATTTCTAAAAGAAGTGGAGACATGAAAATCAAAGGATGGAAAAAATGTATGGACAGTCGTAAGGAGGTTCTTGGAAGCAAAAGGAAGTGAAGCGCAAGAATTGGAGACAGGATGATCTCCATTATCCATAATGGAGAGTCAGGGTCTATATTGTTTTATGCTACTTTACCTTAAATAGGGTATTTAGGTCCTGCCTAATACTGATGATCATGTGCTAAGAACAATTAAGTAGTGTCGGTGTCAAAACCAGCGGATCTCGGGTAGGGGGTCCCGAACTGTGCGTCTAAGGCGGATGGTAACAGGAGGCAGGGAACACGATGTTTTACCCAGGTTCAGGCCCTCTTGATGGAGGTAAAACCCTACGTCCTGCTTGATTAATATTGATGATATGTGTAGTACAAGAGTTGATCTACCACGAGATCGAAGAGGCTAAACCCTAGATGCTAGCCTATGGTATGATTGTATGTTGTCCTATGGACTAAAACGCTCCGGTTTATATAGACACCGGAAAGGGCTAGGGTTACACAAGGTCAGTTACAAAGGAGGAGATATACATATCCGTATTGCCTAGCTTGCCTTCCACGCCAAGTAGAGTCCCATCCGGACACGGGACGAAGTCTTCAGTGTTGTATCTTCATAGTCCAATAGTCCGGCCAAAGGATATAATCCGGCTGTCCGGAGACCCCCTAATATAGGACTCCCTCTGTAGCCCCTGAACCAGGCTTTCAATGACGATGAGTCCGGCGCGTAGTATTGTATTCGGGCATTGCAAGGTGGGTACCTCCTCCGAATACACCACAGAAGAATTTGAATACAAGGATAGTGTCCGACCCTACAAAATAAGTTCCACATACCACCGTAGAGATAATAATATTTCCAAAAATCTAATTTGCTGACACGTTTTGGCAACACGACATTATGTCATGGACCGGTGATTATTCGAACCGTTTCCTTTAACTGGCCCACCACATAATGTGAGGCAGTTTTTTGACACGTCTTGTCAAAGCAGAGATCGTGTCCCCTTATCACAGGATTCTCATCAATACAGGCATGGGTAACCCAACCGCGCCGTTGATTATGGCGCTTGGGGGATAAGCGAGTTTTACCAGGCTAATGGGGACGCCTAGTTTCGTCCACCCATATAAAGGGATAAGCATTCACCTTTTCATCCACGCCTTCTTCCTCCTTTGCTCATCCATTTTCGCACACTCGAGCTCCAGCGCTCAAGTCCGCATTTCCCACCTCGACCTTCTCCAACCATGTCCGGAGCGGGAGGCAGGTGGATCGTCTCCTCCTTCACGGAGGGAGCTGAGGAGAGCCAGATACCTGCCCAATGACATCGCGCACCGGCTCCCAGATGAGGGGCAGCTCATCCCCACCCCCAGGCCCCATGAGAGGGTAGTGTTCCTTACCCACTTCCTCTGCGGACTGGGATTCCCTCTCCACTCATTCGTCCGGGGGCTCATGTTCTACTATGGCCTGGATGTCCACGATCTGGCCCCGAACTTCATACTCAACATCTCGGCGTTTATCGTCGTGTGCGAGGCGTTCCTCCGCATCAAGCCCCACTTCGGCTTATGGCTGAAGACCTTCAATGTCAAGCCGGAGGTAGTGAGCGGCCGCCAGGCGGAATGCGGAGACGCCATGGTGGGCAAGATGCCCAATGTCACATGGCTCGAGGGCTCCTTCGTGGAGACCATAAAGGGGTGGCAATCGGGGTGGTTCTACATCACCGAGCCGCGTGACCTGAAATGGGCAGCGGCCCCCGAGTTCCGATCTTGCTTCCCCACGTGGCTCACCTCCTGGCAAGAGAAGGGCTTGTCCTGGGGTAGTTCGGGGGAGCTGACCGAACTCCAAACATGTATTCAAAACATGGTGAACAAGAAGCTCAAACTTGTCAACGTAGTCCAGGTCATGCTCATCCGTCGGATCCTCCCGTGCCAACAACAGGCTTTCAACTTGTGGGAGTTCGACCCGGCCCAGCACCGAACTCTGAGCAGGCTCTTCGACACAACTCACGAAGATGCCTGGAAGGTGCTATTCAAGAGTGCCGAGGTTCCCCCTCCCACTACCGAGGACCGCGGATTCTGCGCAAAGCGCCAAGCCAGCGCGGTAAGCTATTTTACTTCTCACGGGATACTTGTTTTTCATAGTTTGACTCTATGCGGGATCTAAGCTCCTGTACCTTTGACAGGACTGGCAGGAGACGGCCGGACAGATCGACTGTCCGGCTCCTTTGCCCGAAGGCCCAGCAGACGCTCTCCTGACGAAGATGCTGACTCTGGCTCCTTACACGGTGCCGGAGAAGACCAAGAAGGCCAAGGGAACCCGAAAGAGTTCCCGACGCCAGGCGTCATCGGACTCACCGTCCGATGACTCTGCAGCACACTCCTCCCCCGAAGACGAGGAGGAAGAATAAGATGCTCCCCCTTCAGTTGGGGGAGACAAGAAAAGGAAGGCCGCCCCAACTGGGGAGGCCGGAGGGTCCAAGAAGGGAAGGACTCTCCTTCCGGACAGTTCCACCACCGCCGCCAAAGGCAAAGACGAGTGGTTGCCCAGGGCCAAGCCCCTAGGGAGGTCGTAAGTATTTAGATACCAGAGTAACTCATAGTATCCTTTTGTCGCACTGCTTCTCCTAACGCCGAATATGATTATGCAGGCCGCCACGAGCCCGTATCGATGTATCATCGGACGGTTCCCTGGGCTCGTCGGATATGGATAGTGATCCACTTCCAACCGCCACCTCCCCTTGCCCTGCGAACGACGCCGAGGTATTGTCTCAAGAGGCACCGGGCCGAGGGGAGACAGTCCCGGAGGTGCCTTAAGGCGACCTTCCGGACTCCGGGAGCAGAGGGAACAAGGCCCCTAAGGGCTCCGAGTTCGGCCCTCAGCTGAACACCGCGCTGGAACCTCTAGTGGTTCCGGACATGGGCAGGCGGCCTCCTTCCAAGAGGGGCAAGACGCCTGTCCCAGTGACTTCTGTCCATCCAGAGGCGTCGGACAATCTGCTAGGAGCGCTTCGCAGTGCTTCCATCGACGAGGAGCACCGTACTATTATGAGTCCGGTGGTCCAGAAGGTTCAGTCTGCCAAAAGCGGACTGACTGAAGCCTCTGCCAGCCTTCTAACAGGCTTTGAGGTAAGTGTCTAAAATATAGGAAAAATATTACCGCATAGACAGTAGCCCCTGATGCTCTGTTCGGTGTTCACAAAGAAAAGCCGATCAGAGGATCAAACAATATCGCAGGAGTCTAATATAAGTATGTCAATATGCGTATGCAGGCTTCGCTGCTGGCATCTTCCGCACTAACTACGGAGGTCGCCACACTGAAGCAGGACCTTAAAGGGTCCAAGGACGAGCTCATCCTTGCCAAGAGGCAGCTCGAGGAGAACAAAGGTAAGTAATACCTAGTCTATGGATATGTATAAAAAGAATGCGATTGCAAAATTACAGGATCATCATGAATTTGCCAGGGGCCAGGACCGAAGTGGCGACCCTGAGGCAAGCACTGTCCGAGGCCGAAGATAAAGCGGCCAACGAGCGCACCGAGCGGGAAAGGCAAGAGGCTCGGGTGGGTGAGGTGCAGCAAGAGCTCCAGGCTCTCGTGACGAAGCACGAGGCGTTGGAGCTTGACTCAAAGACGCGAGAGTCTGAGCTTGCCGCGGCCCTCGAGAGCGCAAGGAGTGCCAAGGCCGAAGCCCAAAAGGCCCTCCAGGAGATTGACGCGATGAAGAAAATAGCGGCGGGTAAGGCATTCTATATGCAAAGCAAGCATGTGAAAGTAAATTACCTATTACTTACCCGAATCCAGAGCTCTCCAAGAGCATTCGCAGATTTGCCCCGCAGCGTGTCGGATGCCGCACAGTTTTACCAGGCCGAGGAGGGAAGCTCAACGGAGAAGCTGTTCTGCTCTCAGTATACTGGGAACGAACACCCGGTGCCTATGAGCGACCAGCTGAAGCAGCTGGTCGAGCTACACAAGGCGGCCGAACAGGCCATGAAGGGCTTTATAGTCCGGCTGTGGCCTGGCGACACCCTTCTGAACAGCTACTTTGGCCTGGTGAGGCGGCTTGTGGATGCCTGCCCACGGCTGGAAGTCGTCAAGCGGTCCGTCTGCATCGAAGGTGCACGCCGGGCTTTCGCCCGCGTAAAGGTGCAATGGGCCAAGCTAGACACCGTGAAGCTGATCAAGGAAGGACTGTCGCAGGTCAAGGAGCATCGCACCACCGAAATTTATTATGAGGGTGTCCTGAAGGGTTCCCGTCTTGTAGCGAACGAATGTTCAAAGGATGTAATACTTGAGTAAACTTGCGCCTGTGATCCTGTATGATGAAAACTTGTTTCATGTGCGCTATGCAACGCTTGTTGGAATTTAAAATATTACCTTCGGTTTGGCTGTTTATCCCATCTGAGAGATGGCTAGTCCTCGGCTTCTGCCCCCATGCCGCGAGTGCTGGGGTGTTCGGGATAAACCTCAGCACTCTTGTTCCCATTTTTGGGTCCTTCGAGGGAGGTGCACAGCACAACGAACAAGGCAATCGGACTAATAATGCTTTATCACTCTCACTTAGCCATAGAATTCTATAACTTTAAATTTCGGCGAAGCCCCTGGTATCAGGAAGGCCGAATTCAGGGCGCGATACACGCCTTTAAGCCGGACAGGACCGGCTCCTCGCTCTAAGCGGCATAAGTCTTTAGGGACTCGAAACCTCGCCGAACAGCGACCAGTCTCTCGCCTTATCATGACAGTCAGTTTTAGCTTTCTCTACTGAGGTTCTTAGCCCAGCAGAACCGGGGCACAATCGCAGTAGTTCTCCTAGTGCTACCTTAGCTGACAGAGCGGAACGTAAGGTACCAAAACATAGGAGCCGGGCAAACCCAACATTTGACCAAAGACATGATTCAGAGCTGATGCATATAATGCTATAAGTTCGGGGTGCCGCACTTGTGAAAGTGTTCGGACTTCTCACACCATATTGTGGGGTACTTAAGCCCCTGGTGTATTGGTCGTACCAAAGTGTACGGTTGCAAGGCGTCATTAATGAACACATATATATATAACAATAATGCAATGATAGTCGTAATGTTATGCATTGTTTATTCAAAAAGGTGCGTTAAAGCAGGATGATACAGATAGTGCGATAAGCAAAAGGTAGGACTATGTCCCTTCCAAGGGCAAGCTGAGGAATAGTATTAAAGCAAATATTTCACTCATTATCGTAATCCACCTGGGAGTTCCGTGGTGTGACGTGGCTTTCTGCCTCCATGGTTGCTACATCATGTGTTCAGCAATCATGCTGCCGGACAGGGTTTCTAGAGATTGAAGTCCTAAAAGAGAAAAATAACAAAGAGGGAAGCCCCTTGTGCAATTTAAACCGCATCTTGGGGCGTGCCGTAGTTGTGCTCCCCTCCCCACCTGTGCCCATGGTATTTTTAATGCGTAATTATGTATGCGTGGCACGGATTTCGCCGTTTGGCTGGGACTGGAGTGGGGGCCACATTGCTACGCGAGCTTAGATCGTGCCAGGCGGTCTAGTTGCTTATTACTCCGAGCGTGTTTGAAGGTGTCCGGGTCTTGAAACGCCGAACTGGTGGATTGCCTTGAGAGGCTGCTTTGTGCTTCTGCTGCGAGGGCCGCAATGTGCTCCTCCGTGCGGAGGGAGCGCTCTGTGTTTCCATTAACTGTGATGACCCCCTGAGGTCCTGGCATCTTGAGCTTGAGGTATGCATAATGCGGTACCACATTGAATCTCGCAAATGCGGTTCGCCCGAGCAGTGCATGATAGCCACTATGGAATGGGACTATATCTAAGATTAATTCTTCGCTTCGGAAGTTATCCGGTGATCCGAAGACCACTTCCAGTGTAATTGAGCCTGTGCAATGGGCCTCTACACCTGGAATGACGCCTTTAAAGGTCGTTTTTGTGGGTTTGATCCTTGAGGGGTCTATACCCATTTTGCGCACTGTGTCCTGGTAAAGCAGGTTCAGGCTGCTGCCGCCATCCATAAGGACTCGAGTGAGGTGAAATCCGTCGATGATTGGGTCTAGGACCAGTGCGGCGAATCCGCCATGACAGATACTAGTGGGGTGGTCCCTGTGATCAAAGGTGATCGGACAGGAGGACCATGGGTTAAACTTTGGGGCGACTGGCTCCAACGCATATACGTCCCTGAGCGAACGCTTCCGCTCCCTCTTGGGGATGTGGGTTGCGTATATCATGTTCACCGGCCGCACTTGTGGGGGGAACCTCTTCTGTCCTCCGGTGTTCGGCTGCTGGGGCTCCTCTTCGTCATCTGAAAGTGCGTTATATCGACTAGAGGGGCGGGGGTGAATAGGCAATTTTTATGAAAGTCTTCAAAACGTGGAAGTTATGAAGACAAATAGTAGAGATAAGCCTATCACTATGCAGCGGAAGTTAGATTACACTAGGGAAGCCATGGTCAAGTATTCAATAGAGTGAAAGCACAATGACAAGTAGCTACAGTGTAATAAGGATTAGGTAGGAAGAAGTTATGAAGCCAAACAAATCATACAGTTACGTTGTGGAGACAAAAGATATAGCAAGCATGCAATGGCTTCACAATGAGTAACAGTAAGTAAAAGGAAGTGAAGATGAAACCAGTGACTTGTTGAAGACAATGATGTGTTGGACCAGTTCCAGTTGCTGTGACAACTATACGTCTGGTTGGAGCGGCTAGGTATTTAAACCTTAGGACACACAGTCCCGGACACCCAGTCCTGAACACGCACCTCAGGACACCAAGTCCTCACCGTATTCTCCTTGAGCTAAGGTCACATAGTCCTCGCCCAATCACTCTGGTAAGTCTTCAAGGTAGACTCCCAGACCTTCACAAACTTCGTTCACTGGCAATCCACAATGTCTCTTGGATGCTCTGAACGCGACGCCTAACCGTTTGGAGGATGCACAGTCCTCAAGTGTAATAAGTCTTCAGATCACACAGACAAGAAGACTTAAGTGATGCCCAATTTACTCTGGCTCTGGGTGGTTAGGGCTTTCTCCTCGCTAGGAATTTTCTCTCAAAGGCTTCGAGGTGGGTTGCTCTCAAACGACAAAAGCCGTGCACTAAAATCTGAGCAGCCAACCACTTATGGTTGTAGGGGGTGGGCTATTTATAGCCACTTGGCAACCTGACCTGATTTGTCCGAAATGACCCTAGGTCACTAAGGAACTGACACGTGTCTCAATGGTCATACTTCAAACTCTCATGGCAACTTTACTTGGGCTACAAGCAAAGCTGACTTGTCCGGCTCTGGACAAGATTCGCTCTCATTGTCTTCACTCGAAGACATAGGTTTTTGGTTTAGGCATCACTTCAGTCATTCTGACTGGTTCTCCTGGACCCCACTTAGCAGTACGGTGGTTCCTATGACTCAACACAAAAGAAAAAGAACTATGAAAGATCTAAGTCTTCGAGCTCCATAGGCTTCATAACGTGTCTTCTTTGGTCATAGTCTTCAATGTGAATATCTTCATATACCACCTTTGACTTCAATGTCTTCATACATTTTTAGGGGTCATCTCTGGTAGTAAAACCGAATCAATGAGGGACTTCTACCTGTGTTATCCTGCAATTCTCACAAACACATTAGTCCCTCAACTAGGTTTGTCGTCAATACTCCAAAACCAACTAGGGGTGGCACTAGATGCACTTACAATCTCCCCCTTTTTGGTGATTGATGACAAACTAGTTGAAGTTTTCAACGGGGAATATAGTCTGTGAAATTGTAAATGATAAGGAATTGTCTTCATAAGTTGCAAGGTCTCCCCCTGAAGATGTGCATATAAGTTAATTTGCTTTTGGAATGCAAATGCACATGGCAGGTTGTACTTGTGGAGATCCACATCAGCTTATGATGACAATCCACTATGCATGTGAAAGTATATGAAGATAATGACATGCAAAATGGAAAATGGACGTGTGCAGAATGAGATAAGTGCGGAATTTATCGTCGCACATGTGGAATTTATCTTCGCAAAACAGGGTGGCAAACAAGTAGCAGACGACCATCTGGCTTAAGTGTTACAACTCATAAGAACCAAATGTAGAAAAAACGAGAGTTGTAAGCACGAAGCAAAATATAAGGCACCCGCCCATATGAACCCACTTGAAGACTATCAATCTCATATGCTTCTCCCCCTTTTGTCAGTAATGACCAAAAAGGTTTGAAGACATAGAGCCTCTACTCGTTCCCATGAGGAGTAGATGAAGTAGCAGGGTTGTTGGCGTTGTTTGGCAGTGCAGAAGAGCTTGGAGGTGCTGAAGCAGGTGGCCGTGAGGTAGCATCGTCTTCCTCCTCAATGATTCTGGCAGTGACGGTGGCAGCAGAGGAAGAAAACTCAGAATCTTCAAGGGATGGGGTTCCCAGCAGCACAACTCTTCATGGAGGTGTGGAGTCAAACTTGAATCTTTCAGTGAAGCCATCCTCTTGAAGATCAGCTTCAGAAACCATCATCGTTAGCCCTTTCCATGTGCGGCGACAGGTTTCATGGGCAATGAAAGCGTTCTTGGTGGCAAGATTTCGGATGCGATTTACATCCACCAAGAGGCTTTTCATCTGTCTCTTCAACCAGTCATGATGCCTATCCTGCTTTTGATGAAGGGCCATAAGAAGCTCTCAGTCGTTGAGGACACGAGTGCGCTTCTTGGGTCTGGAAGCAGTTGCACTGTCAGTGGCTTCATTTGAAGCAGGGTGTGGTGCACGTGTAGTGCCAGCCAAAGGATACACCCTGGAGATGGCTTCAACACCTTCAACGTTTTGAGTGAAGCTCTGGTGTTCTGCATTCTGAAGACTCAGAGGTTGCTTGGCAGGTTCAAGATAGATGGCTTCACCAGAAGTATCCACATTTGGCAAGAAGATCCGATGGTTGCGGGCTAAGGGCTGATATGAGATCGCAGAGTGAAGCTTGATCAGTCTCATTACCCAAGGAGCATAGAACTTCAAACCAAGTAAATATGAGCCTGATGCAGCAAGTTGGCGTATGAAGAAGTCCTGTGCGTAGAAGCATTTGCCATGAAGGATACAAAATATTAGAGTCTTCATTGCACCCTCGATCTTGGCATTTGGAGAGTGCCGTTTGATAGGCCAGAGAGTCCGCCGGATAATGTGATAGATGGTTCTGGTTAGGTACTCAAAGTCTTCAACGAAGAACTCTGTTGGATAAGGAGCAGCAACCCCACTTGCTTGAAGCCATCCAACGCTTCCTCTAAACAGGGCAGACCAGCAATGGCTTCAACATCAAGGCGCTTGTGCGGGAAGATGCGACCTTGGTTGTATAGGATGCATGAATAGTAGTTGCGCTAAGGATAGCTCCAGAACCGATCTGATGAAATCCTTTCCCTTGAATAGGGGTTCTTGGAGCTGTTGAAGAACGTATTATCTGCCTTGAAGCTATTGATGTTAAAGGAGCCAGGTGCTGATGTAGAACCTGGGAACCTCGGCAGCCTTGGGACTGGCTTCTGGACATGAGGCCTGTGCTCAACATGGTAATCAAATTGAGGACCTGCAGTAGACTCAGGAACAGAAATGTCTGGATCAGTAGCTTCGCTGTCTTCTGAAGCTTTTGGTGGGGAGGGCTCCACATTGGCTTCAGTGTTGGTTGTGGCAGCCTCAATATTTTTAGCCTCCGCTTGACTAGCTGGAGGCTCGGTCACAAGCACGTTCTCCTAGCGAACTGCTTCTTGGTGGAGCAGAGGAGTGGGCTCTTATGGTACTTCTTCTGCGGCTGATGCAGCCGGAATGTCTTCAGCATAGACTTGAGGCCTTGGACCTTTGCGAAGCCTGCGGAACGCAGATGACGCCTTTGGGGTTGGAGTGGGCTGGGCCTCATAGTCTTCTTCCTCTTGAGGGCGATCCTCCCATGACGCATCTTGTGCAATTGGCGTCAGAGGACGACCAATGCTGATGAGTTCGCTATGTTCATACTGAGGAAGGGCTGCATCATCTTGTACATTGTCCTGATGATCAATGTCTTCAGCAGCGATGGGGTCGGCTGCTGGTATGTCTTCAGCTTCAGGAGCCTCTATGGAAGCAGGCTCATGAACTGTCAGTTGTCGTTCCATGTCAGGGTGAACGACAAAAAGGGGTTCAACCATCAAGGGCTCTGTGGTAGCAGCCCGAGCTTTCTTGATCTTTCGCTTCTTCTGAGTGGGGGCAGAAGGAGAGGCTTCAGAGTGTTTCCGCTTCCTGGCTTCAGCCTCAGTAGTTCTTGTCTTCTTGAGCTCTGAAGCTGTTGACCGGCTCTTTGGCTTCGAGCCAGTCATTGCAGTTGGGAAGACAAGCGGAACTGCTTCCTGCCTTGGTGCCTCTGTTCAGCTGAAACAGTCTTCTTCTTTTTCTTTGCGTCCATCTTGGGGTCGATGCCCGGACGCCCAAGTTCCTTGCGCTTCTCAGCCTCATTGTAGGCCTGCACACATCTGTCTGCCAGAGTCTTCATTTGCTCTCGCGAACCTTGAGCTTCTGCACGCTTCTTCAGAAAGTTTTCCTTTAGTTCGTGCAACATGATCTTGAAGCTCTTCACTTCTTGCACGCTGAGCTTGGCCATATGCTTCTTGAACTTAGCCTTTTCATGATCAATTTTCTGCTTTAGTTCAACAATGCGCTGGGCAATTGCAAGTTCTGAAGCAATAGCGCCTTGGAAGGCGACGCTGAGGCCAACGGGCAGCTGCAGATCTTCGAAGCTGATGTCTGGTGTGGCAAACCATTCGTCGATGAAGTTGTGGATGATGGCGACATCAAAGAGAGGCAAATTGTTGAAGATTTTAGCTTCCTCTTTGCTCTTGATGAGCTGCTCGAGAGCGTCATCTCCAAGATCTTCATCACTTGATAGATCAATGGCTTCGCTACGCAGAATGGCAGCAGCTGTGAGCTCTTTGCCAGTGTGTGGCTGAGGCATCTTGGCCTTCTGGGGCTTGGAGACGCGGGATACGTCTTCAGACTGCACACTGTCTTCAGGAGGTGCAGTTGCCAATGGCTTCTCCCTTGAGATTTTTGGTGAAGGGTCCGCCTTTGAAGCTTTTGGCTTCTTCGACTGCTTTGGCTTTGGTACAGCAGGAGCTTCATCAGACTCAGAGTCAGCTGGAAGGTCATTCATGGCAGTCCCTTGCACTAAGATGCGGGTGATGAGGCCCTCAAGGTTGGCATATGGACCGATGATATTGGGTTCTGCGTCGCGTGTGCCATCTGCCCTTGGTGCTGAGGGACCAGGGTTGAAGTCTAACCCAAATTTCTTCTTGTTCTGCTTCGCTGATTGTTGGGCAAACTGGAAGTTGCGCTTGAACAGATTGTCGTCACGACACCAGAGTAGTGACGACGGATGTGCATCATCAGGCTATGGCCCACGAACCATGCATGGATAGAAGCTTTGGGCAATAGCTTCATCTCTGGACCTGGGTACAAGGTTCTTGAATAAGATGTCTCCCCACGGTCTTTTGATGGCACTCTTCTCAGCATACTCTTGGGTTGTGAAGCGGTACATGAACCATTGTTCTGCCCAATAGCGTCGAATCCATTGGATTCGGGTCTTGCGCTGACCATAATTCTCTTCAAGATCTGTTTTATACATTTCTCCCAGTTAATCAGGCAGATCTTTGGATGTTCCTCCACGTCGCTGTCTGCCCCCCTTCCTAGCTGCTATTTCTGAAGCCATAAACTTTAACTTAAAAGGCTTCAAGACATTCAAAGGCTTCAAAGGCTTTTTCTTGCTGGACCAACAGGAACTGGCTTCAGGAGTATTTATGTGAAGCTGTAAGAATTCTGCAAATGAATGCAGACTGTGAGAACCAAAGGATTCTCCCACGGACATGTACCTGTGACAGCATTAAGGTGCGAGGGAAGGGGAAGAGGTCAAATGCATTCTCAGAAGATTTTGAAGATAAATCAGTTTAGAAGACATTGGCCTCATCGTGCGAAGACATTCACTCATAGATAAGAAGTTGGTTCCAGATTTGTATGAATCCATAGATCAGTACAAGTGAGGAATCTAACTACTTTGTGAAGCACAAGTGAATATACTAGGCATGTTATGAGATGCAGTTTGAGAGAGATCTAGCTTGTGTGAACAGAAACTACTTGTGGTAGAATGTGACAGATCAATAGGATCAACGGTGCTGTAAAAAGGGAGTTTTATTTACCACACTGAGAACTGCTAGACGGAGTGGGAGATGAGGCCGAGCGGTTCACTCGTCCGTGCCCTAACTTGGCGATGGAGGAGACCTACGGCGACGGCGGAGAGGACGATGTCCGCGGTCGGCGTGAAGACGGCGTCGAAGAGGTTGTGGCAGCGAAGCGCTTCGTCGCCGGCGTTGTCGAGAGCTAGCGGTGGCGCTAGGGTTCGTGCGAGGGTAGAAGAAGAGATAGTTACCGTTGTAAGTGTGTATTTATAGGCACAGGGGCGGCACTGTGCTATTACACAGGTGCCCCTGGCGATTCGCATTTGAGTAATACGTGCCCATCATGCGGTATTTTGGGGGCAGTTCCACGTCCCACGCACGCCTGGATTGTCGAGTGGTCGTTCCTACTTCTCCGGATTTCATGTGGATAAATGAGCATTGAAAACGGACTTAAATGTTGTCTCTATGTCTTCTGCTGACAAGGACACACAGAAGACATTCGACAGTTTCAATAGAATGCAGATAACTTGGAGAGATAGAATTTTGAGATAGAGAGCATAGAGAGGTTAGGGTCCGATCACATTCACTTAGTTCAAAAGATTCAACAAGAAGACATAGCTATAAGTGAATGCTGTAGAGGACAGAATACCAGTATATATATATCTATATAATCAACATAGTGAAGATAATCATGAATTCAGTGTTGAGATTGAAGCCAAATCAAATGTGAAGACATTGCAAGGTAACGCCATGTGTGAAACACTTCGAAATAGAACGTTTGGTGGTCGCGTTACCCACCATATAGGAAGTATTAGACCCAGACACGGCGCACAATTATCGTGGCGCTCCGAAGTCAAATTCCACATTAATGTATTCACACATAGAATGTATGTCTTCATTGATTGAAGATATACTTCACTTCGTGTGTTGCACATCTAAGTCATCAATATGCATAAGGGTTAGGATGTGTGCCTGATCACAGGACATTTGAGGATTCCAGGATATTTAGCTCACACCGTAACTTGCAAAACCTCTTCTCATCCAAGGGCTCGGTGAAGATATCTGCCAATTGCTCTTCAGTGTTGACGTGTATGATATCAACGTCTTCCTTTACAACATGATCTCTGAGAAAGTGATGACGAATTTCAATGTGCTTTGTCTTCGAGTGCTGAACTGGGTTGTTGGCAATCTTGATGGCGCTTTCGTTGTCGCAGTAAAGTGGCACTTGCTTCAGATGAATGTCATAGTCCTTGAGTGTTTGCTTCATCCACAGAAGCTGAGCGCAGCAAGATCCAGCAGCAATGTATTCAGATTCAGCAGTGGAGAGAGATACGTAGTTCTGCTTCTTTGAAGACCAACATACAAGTGATCGTCCCAGAAAGTGACATGTGCCTGATGTAGACTTGTGATCAACTTTGTCACCAGCATAATCAGCATCCGAGAATACAACCAAATCAAACTCTGAGCCCTTTGGATACCATAATCCTAGAGTTGGGGTGTGAGCCAAATATCAAAGAATTCGCTTCACAGCTAAGTGATGTGACTCCTTTGGTGCCGCTTGAAATCGAGCACACATGCAAACACTAAGCATAATATCTGGCCTAGATGCACATAGATAAAGTAAAGAACCAATCATGGAGCAGTATACCTTTTGATCGAACTCTTTACCATTGTCGTCAGGACCCAGATGATGTTTGGCTGGCATTGGTGTTGTGAAGCCTTTGCAGTCTTGCATACCGAACTTCTTCAGGCAATCTTTGAGATACTTCTCTTGAGATATGAAGATGCCATTGCGTTGTTGTCGTATTTGAAGACCAAGGAAGAAATTCAGCTCCCCCATCATGAACATCTGATATTGCTCTTGCATCATATATCCAAACTCTTCACTGTACTTCTGATTGGTGCAGCCGAAGATAATGTCATCCACATATATTTGGCACACAAACAGTTCACCATCATATGTCTTCGTGAAAAGAGTGGGATCTAGGGAACCAAGTATGAAGCCTTTGCTCTTCAGGAAGTATTTGAGCGTGTCATACCAGGCCCTAGGGGCTTGTTTGAGGCCATACAGTGCCTTGTTGAGCTTGTATACCATGTCAGGATGTTTTGGATTTTCAAAGCCAGGAGGTTGTGCAACATACACTTCTTCTTGAATCTTGCCATTGAGAAAGGCACTCTTCACATCCATCTGATATAGAAGTATGTTATGATGATTTGCATAGGCCAGCAGTATGCGTATGGCTTCAAGCCTAGCCACAGGAGCAAATGTTTCATCGAAGTCAATGCCTTCCACTTGAGTATATCCTTGAGCAACAAGACGAGCTTTGTTTCTGACAACTTGACCATGCTCATCTTGCTTGTTGCGGTATATCCATTTGGTGCCTATTATGTTGTGCTTCCGTGGATCAGGACGCTTAACCAGTTCCCATACATTATTCAGCTCAAACTGTTGAAGCTCTTCTTGCATAGCTTGAATCCATTCAGGTTCCATGAAGGCTTCTTCAACTTTCTTGGGTTCTGATATTGAGACGAATGCGAAGTGCCCACAGAAATTTGCTAGCTGAGTTGCCCTTGAACGAGTGAGTGGACCAGGTGCATTGATGCTATCAATTATTCTTTCAATCTACACTTCATTCGCAACGCGAGGATGTACAGGGCGAAGACTTTGCTCTTACTGATCTGTGTTGTTGTTGGGAGGAATGTCTTCAGGCTAAGCATTGTCCTCATGTTGATCAGGTGCTGAGATGATAAGTTCTTCTTCAGGATGAGCTTCAGAAGGTATAATGTCTCCATTTTCCATAAGCTTGATTGACTCACTAGCTGGAACTTCATCTAGCACATTTGGCAGTTGCTCTCTTTGTGAACCATTAGTCTCATCGAACCGCACATCCACTGTTTCAACCACTTTGTAGTGAAAGAGATTGAAGACTCTATAGGAGTGCGAATTCTTTCCATATCCAAGCATAAAACCCTCATGTGCTTTTGGTGCAAACTTTGAGGTGTGGTGTGGGTCCTTGATCCAGCACCTTGCGCCAAATACTCTGAAGTAACTGACATTTGGCTTCTTGCCAGTTAGGAGTTCATAAGATGTCTTGTTCAGAAGCTTGTGAAGATACTCACGATTGATTGTATGGCATGCAGTGTCAATGGCTTCAGTCCAGAATTTTCTTGGAGTCTTGTATTCATCTAGCATCGTTCTGGCCATCTCAATGAATGTTCTGTTCTTGCGTTCGACGACGCCATTCTGCTGTGGCGTGTACGGAGCTGAGAATTCATGTGTGATGTGGCTCTTGATGGATGGACGTAAGGTTGAGTCCATAAGAAGGCTTCTTTTGCCAGTCATGTGATTTGTACACCCACTGTCAATAATCCATTCTGAAGACTTTGAAGACGCTGGTGTCGTACCCTACAGTGCAGTTAGGGGGATAGGCTTCACGAAGAGAATTGTGAAGCAAAAACATTTGACGAACCAGTGGGTTATGAAAACTTAGATCCAGATTAGGACTAATAGGGAGAGTAGCATGCGATTCAGGAACGAAGTACATAATGATGCCATTCGGGCATTTTATCTTGCGCCCTACAAGATTTTTAAGGTCCCCAGCAATAGCGTCAGATGATTTTGGTTTTCTGCTGGAGACCTTTCCCTGCAAAAGAGAGTTAAGCCTCCTTAACCACCCACATCTTCAAGGGTGGCTTAGAAGCAATAAGTCTAAGTGCAGCATCTGAGAATTTTGGCTTTGTAGCCTTAGCAAACAGTCTTGCAGGTGGACAATAGTTCTCATAAGAATAAGCAGAATAATTTTTGGTCATATGAACGTGACGGTTTGATAAACCGCTCTCATATTCATATGCCTGAGTATGGTTTCCCTGCAAAACATTTGCGTTAGTGCGACTCAGGTGAGTCCTCTGTCTGTATGAAGCCTTTGGACTGAGGTTTGTCTTCTTCATGTGAGGTGTCATGAAGACATTCAGAGGAAGATTTTCCAGACACTTTTTCGGAACCCAGATCTTCTTCATAGGCGGTCCATTCCTGCAGTTAGTACCAATGTACCTGGCAAACACTACACCATTCTAATTTTTAAACAGTACACAGTTTGCATCAAAGGATTCATCAATGATAATGGGGTTAGCACAGGTGAAGCCAGATAAATTGGATGGATCTGCTGAAGGTTCCTTTGCAGCAACCCACTTGGTTTTGGGGTACTGCTCAGGTTTCCAGTAAGAGCCATCTGCATTTATTTTCCTTACGAACCCAACACCCTCTTTCCTAGGGTTTCGGTTCAGAATCTGCTTCTTGAGGACATCACATAATGTCTGATGTCCTTTAAGACTTTTGTACATCCCTGTTTCAAGCAATGTCTTCAACCTAGCATTCTCATCAGCAATAGCAGTGGTATCCTCAGCAGAGGGGTTAGTTACCATATTAACAGTTGAAGATATTGCAACAGCAGTAGCAGTGGAACATTCAGCAACAGAAGTAGCATTATCACGCTCAATGCATTTAAGACATGGTGGTTCAAATCCTTCCTAAGCGGAACTGATCTGTTCGGCGTGAAGTGACTCATTTTCCTTTTGAAGATCTTCATGAGCCGCTCTCAATTTCTCAAGTTCTTGCTTCCTTTGAAGATAATCATAGGAAAGCTTTTCATGAGTTGTTGAGAGAGTATCATGACGATCTTCAAGTTCTGATACTTAACGTGAAGATTTTTTATGTCTTCAATTAAGGATTCAGATCGAGTCATTTCAGCACCCAACAGATCATCGCTTCTGTCTAACAGTTTTTGAATATGTTCCATGGCTTTCTGTTGTTCAGTTGCAATTTTAGCAAGTGTTTTGTAACTGGGTTTTGAATCACAATCAGAGTCATCGTCACTAGATGTTTGATAGTGAGTAGTGCGTTTGTTTACCTTGGCACCGCGTGCCATGAAGCAGTAGGTAGGAGTGGAGTAGTCCTTGTCATTTGCATCGGTGTCGGTGATGAGTCATTGTCTTCAGTGTTGAAGATGGACTTGGCGACGTATGCTGTAGCCAGACTTGCAATGCCAGAATCAGACTCCTCCTCAGACTCCACCTCTGCCTCCTCAGAAGCGGACTCCTCCTCTGAATCCATTTCCTTGCCAACAAACGCACGTGCCTTGCCGGATGAGCTCTTCTTGTGTGATGAAGACTTTGAGGAAGACTTGGAAGAAGACTTTGAGTATTTCTTCTTCTTCTTCTTGTAGTCTGAGTCATATTCCTTGCTCTTCTTGGTGAACTTTTGGAACTTCTTCACAAGCATTGCAAGTTCCCTTCCAATGTCTTCAAGATCATCAGAACTGCTGTCAGATTCTTCTTCAGATGAGGAAACAACTTTTGCCTTCAAGGCAGGAGTTCGCCCATAGTTTGGACCGTAGATTTCTCTTTTCTCAGAAAGCTGAAACTCATGTGTGTTGAGCCACTCAAGTATGTCAGACGGATCGAGTGTCTTGAAATCAGGACGTTCTTGAATCATCAGGGCTAGGATATCAAACGAACTATCAAGTGATCTCAGCAGCGTCTTGACGATTTCATGTTTGGTGATCTCAGTAGCGCCGAGGGATTGAAGCTCATTTGTGATGTCAGTGAGCCGATCAAATGTGTGTTGGACATTCTCATTGTCATTTCGCTTGAAGCGGTTGAAGAGATTGCGAAGAACGCTGATTCTCTGATCTCTCTGGGTTGAGATGCCTTCATTGACCTTGGAGAGCCAGTCCCAGACCAGCTTGGATGTCTTCAAAGCACTCACACGGCCATACTGTCCTTTGGTCAGATGTCCAAAGATGATATTCTTGGCAGTAGAGTCTAGTTGAACGAATTTCTTGACATCAGCAGCAGTGACACCTTCTCCAGCCTTGGGAACGCCGTTCTCAATGACATACCATAGGTCGACGTCAATGGCTTCAAGATGCATACGCATCTTATTCTTCCAGTAGGGATATTCAGTTCCATCGAAGACGGGGCACGCAGCGAGACTTTAATTATCCCTGCAGTCGACATAGCTAAAACTCTAGGTGGTTAAACCGAATCACACAGAACAAGGGAGCACCTTGCTCTGATACCAATTGAAAGTGCGTTATATCGACTAGAGGGGGGGTGAATAGGCGATTTTTATGAAAGTCTTCAAAACGTGGAAGTTATGAAGACAAACAGTAGAGATAAGCCTATCACTATGCAGCGGAAGTTAGATTACACTAGGAAAGCCATGGTCAAGTATTCAATAGAGTGAAAGCACAATGACAAGTAGCTGCAGTGTAATAAGGATCAGGTAGGAAGAAGTTATGAAGCCAAACAAATCATACAGTTACGTTGTGGAGACAAAAGATATAGCAAGCATGCAATGGCTTCACAATGAGTAACAGTAAGTAAAAGGAAGTGAAGATGAAACCAGTGACTTGTTGAAGACAATGATGTGTTGGACCAGTTCCAGTTGCTGTGACAACTGTACGTCTGGTTGGAGCGGCTAGGTATTTAAACCTTAGGACACACAGTCCCGGACACCCAGTCCTGAACACGCACCTCAGGACACCAAGTCCTCACCGTATTCTCCTTGAGCTAAGGTCACATAGTCCTCGCCCAATCACTCTGGTAAGTCTTCAAGGTAGACTCCCAGACCTTCACAGACTTCGTTCACTGGCAATCCACAATGTCTCTTGGATGCTCTGAACGCGACGCCTAACCGTTTGGAGGATGCACAGTCCTCAAGTGTAATAAGTCTTCAGATCACACAGACAAGAAGACTTAAGTGATGCCCAATTTACTCTGGCTCTGGGTGGTTAGGGCTTTCTCCTCGCTAGGAATTTTCTCTCAAAGGCTTCGAGGTGGGTTGCTCTCAAACGACAAAAGCCGTGCACTAAAATCTGAGCAGCCAACCACTTATGGTTGTAGGGGCTGGGCTATTTATAGCCACTTGGCAACCCGACCTGATTTGTCCGAAATGACCCTGGGTCACTAAGGAACTGACACGTGTCTCAACGGTCATATTTCAAACTCTCATGGCAACTTTACTTGGGCTACAAGCAAAGCTGACTTGTCCGGCTCTGGAGAAGATTCGCTCTCATTGTCTTCACTCGAAGACATAGGTTTTTGGTTTAGGCATCACTTCAGTCATTCTGACTGGTTCTCCTGGACCCCACTTAGCAGTACGGTGGTTCCTATGACTCAACACAAAAGAAAAAGAACTACGAAAGATCTAAGTCTTCGAGCTCCATAGGCTTCATAACGTGTCTTCTTTTGTCATAGTCTTCAATGTGAATATCTTCATATACCACCTTTGACTTCAATGTCTTCATACATTTTTAGGGGTCATCTCTGGTAGTAAAACCGAATCAATGAGGGACTTCTACCTGTGTTATCCTGCAATTCTCACAAACACATTAGTCCCTCAACTAGGTTTGTCGTCAATACTCCAAAACCAACTAGGGGTGGCACTAGATGCACTTACATCATCGCTGTGTGACCCCTTATCTTTGTCTTCGGCAATTAACTTGCTAGCCTACTTGAACACCCAGCAATCCCTGTTGGTGTGGTTGGCTGGCTTGTCTGGGGTACCGTGTATTTGACACGAGCGATCGAGTATGCAGTCCAAACTAGACGGGCCCGGAGTGCTTCTTTTAAATGGCTTTTTCCGCTGACCGGGTTTAGAGCCTTTGAATCCGGCATTGACTGCCGTATCCTCATTATTATCGCTGTTAATGCGGCGCTTATGTGTTGTTGCGACGTGACCTGCAATTGCCGTCCTTGGTATCCGAAGTACCACGGTTCATTGATATGTTATTGCTGCGAGCCAGCCAGCTGTCTTCTCCCGCACAAAAGCGGGTCATGAGTGTCGTGAGCGCTGCCATAGATTTCGGATTTTCCTGACCAAGGTGCCGGGCTAGCCACTCGTCGCGGATGTTGTGCTTGAAAGCTGCTAGAGCCTCTGCATCCGGACAGTCGACGATTTGATTTTTCTTTGTTAGGAACCGAGTCCATAATTTCCTGGCCGATTCTTCTGGCTGCTGAATTATGTGGCTCAAGTCATTGGCATCTGGTGGTCGCACATAAGTGCCCTGAAAGTTGTCGAGGAATGCGGCCTCCAGATCTTCCCAACAGCTAATGGACTCTGCTGGCAAGCTGTTAAGCCAATGCCGCGCCGGTCCTTTGAGCTTTAGTGGGAGGTATTTGATGGCGTGTAATTCATCACCGCGGGCCATGTGGATGTGGAGGAGGAAATCCTCGATCCATACCGCGGGATCTGTTGTGCCGTCGTATGATTCAATATTTACGGGTTTGAAACCCTCTGGGATTTGATGATCCATTACTTCGTCTGTGAAGCATAGGGGGTGTGCGTGTCAGTGTATCTAGTGCCACCCCTAGTTGGTTTTGGAGTATTGACGACAAACCTAGTTGAGGGACTAATGTGTTTGTGAGAATTGCAGGATAACACAGGTAGAAGTCCCTCATTGATTCGGTTTTACTACCAGAGATGAACCCTTAAAATGTATGAAGACATTTAAGTCAAAGGTGGTATATGAAGATATTCACATTGAAGACTATGACAAAAGAAGACACGTTATGAAGCCAATGGAGCTCGAAGACTTAGATCTTTCGTAGTTCTTTTTCTTTTGTGTTGAGTCATAGGAACCGCCGTACTGTTAAGTGGGGTCCAGGAGAACCAGTCAGAATGACTGAAGTGATGCCTAAACCAAAAACCTATGTCTTCGAGTGAAGACAATGAGAGCGAATCTTCTCCAGAGCCGGACAAGTCAGCTTTGCTTGTAGCCCAAGTAAAGTTGCCATGAGAGTTTGAAATCTGATCATTGAGACACGTGTCAGTTCCTTAGTGACCCAGGGTCATTTCGGACAAATCAGGTCGGGTTGCCAAGTGGCTATAAATAGCCCAGCCCCTACAACCATAAGTGGTTGGCTGCTCAGATTTTAGTGCACGGCTTTTGTCGTTTGAGAGCAACCCACCTCGAAGCCTTTGAGAGAAAATTCCTAGCGAGGAGAAAGCCCTAACCACCCAGAGCCAGAGTAAATTGGGCATCACTTAAGTCTTCTTGTCTGTGTGATCTGAAGACTTATTACACTTGAGGACTGTGCATCCTCCAGATGGTTAGGCGTCGCGTTCAGAGCATCCAAGAGACATTGTGGATTGCCAGTGAACGAAGTTTGTGAAGGTCTAGGAGTCTACCTTGAAGACTTACCAGAGTGATTGGGCGAGGACTATGTGACCTTAGCTCAAGGAGAATACGGTGAGGACTTGGTGTCCTGAGCTGCGTGTTCAGGACTGGGTGTCCGGGACTGTGTGTCCTAAGGTTTAAATACCTAGCTGCTCCAACCAGACGTACAGTTGTCACAGCAACTGGAACTGGTCCAACACATCATTGTCTTCAACGAGTCACTGGTTTCATCTTCACTTCCTTTTGCTTACTGTTACTCATTGTGAAGCCATTGCATGCTTGCTATGTCTTTTGTCTTCACAACGTAACTGTATGATTTGATTGGCTTCATAACTTCTTCCTACCTGATCCTTATTACAGCTACTTGTCATTGTGCTTTCACTCTATTGAATACTTGACCATGGCTTGCCTAGTGTAATCTAACTTCCGCTGCATAGTGATAGGCATATCTCTACTGTTTGTCTTCATAACTTCCACGTTTTAAAGACTTTCATAAAAATCGCCTATTCACCCCCCTCTAGTCGATATAACGCACTTTCAATTGGTATCAGAGCAAGGTGCTCCCTTGTTCTGTGTGATTCGGTTTAACCATCTGGAGTTTTAGCTATGTCGACTGCAGGGATAATTAAAGTCTCCGCTGCGTGCCCCGTCTTTGATGGAACTGAATATCCCTACTGGAAGAATAAGATGCGTATGCATCATAAAGCCATTGACGTCGACCTATGGTATGTCGTCGAGAACAACGTTCCCAAGGCTGGAGAAGGTGTCACTGTTGCTGATGTCAAGAAATTCATTCAACTGGACTCTAGTGCCAAGAATATCATCTGTGGACATCTGACCAAAGGACAGTATGGCCGTGTGAGTGCCTTGAAGACATCCAAGCTGGTCTGGGACTGGCTCTCCAAGGTCAATGAAGGCATCTCAACCCAGAGAGATCAGAGAATCAGTGTCCTTCGCAACCTCTTCAACCGCTTCAAGCGAAATGACAATGAGAATGTCCAGCACACATTTGATCGACTCACTGACATCACAAATGAGCTTCAAGCCCTCGGCGCTACTGAGATCACCAAACATGAAGTCGTCAAGACGCTGCTGAGATCACTTGATAGTTTATTTAACATCCTAGCCCTGATGATTCAAGAACGTCCTGATTTCAAGACACTCGATCCGTCTGACATACTTGAGAGGCTCAACACACATGAGTTTCAGCTCTCTGAGAAAAGAGATATCTATGGTCCAAACTATGGGCGAACTCGTGCCTTGAAGGCAAAAGCTGTTTCCTCATCTGAAGAAGAATCTGACAGCAGTTCTGATGATCCTGAAGACATTGGAAGGGAACTTGCAATGCTAGTGAAGAAGTTCCAAAAATTCACCAAGAAGAAAGGCTTCAGAAAGTCTTCATGATCAAGCTCAAGGAATGATGAAGCTTCTTCTCATAACTACAAGAAGAAAACATGCCACAAGTGTAAGAAAACTGGACACTTCATCTCTGAGTGTCCACTGTGGGACAATGAGAACCGAACGAAGAAGAAGAGCAAGGAATATGACTCAGATGACAAGAAGAAGAAGAAATACACAAAGTCTTCTTCCAAGTCTTCCTCAAAGTCTTCATCACACAAGAAGAGCTCATCTGGCAAGGCACGTGCGTTTGTTGGCAAGGAAATGGATTCAGAGGAGGAGTCCGCTTCTGAGGAGGCAGAGGTGGAGTCTGAGGAGGAGTCTGATTCTGGCATTGCAAGTTTGGCTACAGCATACGTCGCCAAGTCCATCTTCAACACTGAATACAACGACTTCATCACCGACACCGATGCAAATGACAAGGACTACTCCACTCCTACCTACTGCTTCATGGCACGCGGTGCCAAGGTAAACAAATGCACTACTCACTATCAAACATCCAGTGACGATGACTGTGATTGTGATTCAAAACCCAGTTACAAAACACTTGCTAAAATTGCAACTAAACAACAGAAAGCCATGGAACATATTCAAAAACTGTTAGACAGAAGCGATGATCTGTTGGGTGATGAAATGACTCGATCTGAATGCTTGATTGAAGACATAAAAAATATTCACGTTAAGTATCAGGAACTTGAAGATCGTCATGATACTCTCTCAACAACTCATGAAAAGCTTTCCTATGATTATCTTCAAAGGAAGCAAGAACTTCAGAAATTGAGAGCGGCTCATGAAGATCTTGAAAAGGAAAATGAGTCAGTTCGCGCCGAACAGATCAGTTCCGCTCAGGAAGGATTTGAACCACCATGTCTTAAATGCATTGAGTGTGATAATGCTACTTCTGTTGCTGAATGTTCCACTGCTACTGCTGTTGCAATATCTTCAACTGTTAATATGGTAACTAACCCCTCTGCTGAGGATACCACTGCTATTGCTGATGAGAATGCTAGGTTGAAGACATTGCTTGAAACAGGGATGTACAAAAGTCTTAAAGGACATCAGACATTATGTGATGTCCTCAAGAAGCAGATTCTGAACCGAAACCCTAGGAAAGAGGGTGTTGGGTTCGTAAGGAAAATAAATGCAGATGGCTCTTACTGGAAACCTGAGCAGTACCCCAAAACCAAGTGGGTTGCTGCAAAGGAACCTTCAGCAGATCCAATTTATCTGGCTTCACCTGTGCTAACCCCATTATCATTGATGAATCCTTTGATGCAAACTGTGTACTGTTTAAAAATCAGAATGGTGTAGTGTTTGCCAGGTACATTGGTACTAATTGGAGGAATGGACCGCCTATGAAGAAGATCTGGGTTACGAAAAAGTGTCTGGAAGATCTTCCTGTGAATGTCTTCATGACACCTCACATGAAGAAGACAAACCTCAGTCCAAAGGCTTCATACAGACAGAGGACTCACCTGAGTCGCACTAACGCAAATGTTTTGCAGGGAAACCATACTCAGGCATATGAATATGAGAGCGGTTTATCAAACCGTCACGTTCATATGACCAAAAATTATTCTTCTTATTCTTATGAGTACTATTGTCCACCTGCAAGACTGTTTGCTAAGGCTACAAAGCCAAAATTCTCAGATGCTGCACTTAGACTTATTGCTTCTAAGCCACCCTTGAAGATGTGGGTGGTTAAGAAGGCTTAACTCTCTTTTGCAGGGAAAGGTCTCTAGCAGAAAACCAAAATCTTCTGACGCTATTGCTGGGGACCTTAAAAATCTTGTAGGGCGCAAGATAAAATGCCCGAATGGCATCATTATGTACTTCGTTCCTGAATCGCATGCTACTCTCCCTATTAGTCCTAATCTGGATCTAAGTTTTCATAACCCACTGGTTCGTCAAATGTTTTTGCTTCACAATTCTCTTCGTGAAGCCTATCCCCCTAACTGCACTGTAGGGTACGACACCGGTGTCTTCAAAGTCTTCAGAATGGATTATTGACAGTGGGTGTACAAATGACATGACTGGCAAAAGAAGCCTTCTTATGGACTCAACCTTCCGTCCATCCGACAAGAGCCACATCACATTTGCTGACACTGGTAAAAGTAAGGTATTGGGTCTAGGTAGAGTTGCAATCTCAAAGGATCAACACATGGATAAAATCAGGCTTGTTGAATCCCTTGGCTTCAACTTAATGTCTGTCTCAATGCTTTGCGATTTGAACATGATCGTAATGTTTGGAAAATATCGTTGCCTTGTACTAATGGAATCTGACAAGTCTCTAGTGTTTGAAGGGTATCGAAAAGATGATTTGTACGTGGTAGATTTCTCAGCAGGGCCACAGCTTGCAGTATGTCTTCTAGCAAAGTATTCAGAATGCTGGCTATGGCATCGAAGGCTTGGGCATGCTGGCATGAGGAACCTCCACACCCTTGCGAAGAAGAAACATGTCATAGGCATCGAGGGAGTCAAGTTCAAGAAAGATCACTTATGCGGTGCCTGTGAAGCAGGGAAGATGACGAGGGCAAAACATCCCTCGAAGACAATCATGACCACTACTCGACCCTTCGAACTGCTTCACATGGATCTTTTTGGTCCCACTCACTACTCAACTTTTACTACTACTGCTTGCCTCCATGGCTTTGTCATTGTTGATGATTACTCTAGATATACTTGGGTGCACATAATCCTTCACAAGACTGAAGTGCAGGATGTCTTTAGATGCTTCGCCAATCGAGCAGTGAACAATTACGGCGCCAAGATAAAGCACATCAGAAGTGACAATGGCACTGAATTCAAGAACACTGGCCTTGATACATATCTAGATACCTTGGGCATCACACATGAATTCTCAGCTCCATACACGCCACAGCAGAATGGCGTCGTCGAACGCAAGAACAGAACACTCCTTGAGATGGCCAGAACGATGCTAGATGAATACAAGACTCCAAGAAAATTCTGGACTGAAGCCATTGACACTGCATGCCATACAATCAATTGTGTGTATCTTCACAAGCTTCTGAACAAGACATCTTATGAACACCTAACTGGCAAGAAGCCAAATGTCAGTTACTTCAGAGTATTTGGCGCAAGGTGCTGGATCAAGGACCCACACCACACCTCAAAGTTTGCACCAAAAGCACATGAGGGTTTTATGCTTGGATATGGAAAGAATTTGCACTCCTACAGAGTCTTCAATCTCTTTCACTACAAAGTGGTTGAAACAGTGGATGTGCGGTTCGATGAGACTAATGGTTCACAAAGAGAGCAACTGCCAAATGTGCTAGATGAAGTTCCAGCTAGTGAGTCAATCAAGCTTATGGGAACTGGAGACATTATACCTTCTGAAGCTCATCCTGAAGAAGAACTTATCATCTCAGCACCTGATCAACATGAGGACAATCCTCAGCCTGAAGACATTCCTCCCAACAACAACAACACAGATCAGCAAGAGCAAAGTCTTCGCCCTGTACATCCTCATGTTGCCAATGAAGTGCAGATTGAAAGAATAATTGATTGCATCAATGCACCTGGTCCACTCACTCGTTCAAGGGCAACTCAGCTAGCAAATTTCTGTGGGCACTTCGCATTCGTCTCAATATCAGAACCCAAGAAAGTTGAAGAAGCCTTCATGGAACCTCAATGGATTCAAGCTATACAAGACGAGCTTCAACAGTTTGAGCTGAATAATGTATGGGAACTGGTTAAGCGTCCTGATCCACGGAAGCACAACATAATAGGCACCAAATGGATATACCGCAACAAGCAAGATGAGCATGGTCAAGTTGTCAGAAACAAAGCTCGTCTTGTTGCTCAAGGATATACTCAAGTGGAAGGCATTGACTTCGATGAAACATTTGCTCCTGTGGCTAGGCTTGAAGCCATACGCATACTGCTGGCCTATGCAAATCATCATAACATACTTCTATATCAGATGGATGTGAAGAGTGCCTTTCTCAATGGCAAGATTCAAGAAGAAGTGTATGTTGCACAACCTCCTGGCTTTGAAAATCCAAAACATCCTGACATGGTATACAAGCTCAACAAGGCACTGTATGGCCTCAAACAAGCCCCTAGGGCCTGGTATGACACGCTCAAATACTTCCTGAAGAGCAAAGGCTTCATACTTGGTTCCCTAGATCCCACTCTTTTCACGAAGACATATGATGGTGAACTGTTTGTGTGCCAAATATATGTGGATGACATTATCTTCGGCTGCACCAATCAGAAGTACAGTGAAGAGTTTGGATATATGATGCAAGAGCAATATCAGATGTTCATGATGGGGGAGCTGAATTTCTTCCTTGGTCTTCAAATACGACAACAACGCAATGGCATCTTCATATCTCAAGAGAAGTATCTCAAAGATTGCCTGAAGAAGTTCGGTATGCAAGACTGCAAAGGCTTCACAACACCAATGCCAGCCAAACATCATCTGGGTCCTGACGACAATGGTAAAGAGTTCGATCAAAAGGTATACTGCTCCATGATTGGTTCTTTACTTTATCTATGTGCATCTAGGCCAGATATTATGCTTAGTGTTTGCATGTGTGCTCGATTTCAAGCGGCACCAAAGGAGTCACATCACTTAGCTGTGAAGCGAATTCTTTGATATTTGGCTCACACCCCAACTCTAGGATTATGGTATCCAAAGGGCTCAGAGTTTGATTTGGTTGTATTCTCGGATGCTGATTATGCTGGTGACAAAGTTGATCACAAGTCTACATCAGGCACATGTCACTTTCTGGGACGATCACTTGTATGTTGGTCTTCAAAGAAGCAGAACTACGTATCTCTCTCCACTGCTGAATCTGAATACATTGCTGCTGGATCTTGCTGCGCTCAGCTTCTGTGGATGAAGCAAACACTCAAGGACTATGACATTCATCTGAAGCAAGTGCCACTTTACTGCGACAACGAAAGCGCCATCAAGATTGCCAACAACCCAGTTCAGCACTCGAAGACAAAGCACATTGAAATTCGTCATCACTTTCTCAGAGATCATGTTGTAAAGGAAGACGTTGATATCATACACGTCAACACTGAAGAGCAATTGGCAGATATCTTCACCGAGCCCTTGGATGAGAAGAGGTTTTGCAAGTTACGGTGTGAGCTAAATATCCTGGAATCCTCAAATGTCCTGTGATCAGGCACACATCCTAACCCTTATGCATATTGATGACTTAGATGTGCAACACACGAAGTGAAGTATATCTTCAATCAATGAAGACATACATTCTATGTGTGAATACATTAATGTGGAATTTGACTTCGGAGCGCCACGATAATTGTGCGCCGTGTCTGGGTCTAATACTTCCTATATGGTGGGTAACGCGACCACCAAACGTTCTATTTCGAAGTGTTTCACACATGGCGTTACCTTGCAATGTCTTCACATTTGATTTGGCTTCAATCTCAACACTGAATTCATGATTATCTTCACTATGTTGATTATATAGATATATATATACTGGTATTCTGTCCTCTACAGCATTCACTTATAGCTATGTCTTCTTGTTGAATCTTTTGAACTAAGTGAATGTGATCGGACCCTAACCTCTCTATGCTCTCTATCTCAAAATTCTATCTCTCCAAGTTATCTGCATTCTATTGAAACTGTCGAATGTCTTCTGTGTGTCCTTGTCAGCAGAAGACATAGAGACAACATTTAAGTCCGTTTTCAATGCTCATTTATCCACATGAAATCCGGAGAAGTAGGAACGACCACTCGACAATCCAGGCGTGCGTGGGACGTGGAACTGCCCCCAAAATACCGCATGATGGGCACGTATTACTCAAATGCGAATCGCCAGGGGCACCTGTGTAATAGCACAGTGCCGCCCCTGTGCCTATAAATACACACTTACGGTAACTTATCTCTTCTTCTACCCTCGCACGAACCCTAGCGCCACACCGCTAGCTCTCGACAACGAGCCGCCGCGACGAAGCGCTTCGCTAACCTCTCCAACGCCGTCTTCACGCCGACCGCGGACATCGTCCTCTCCGCCGTCGCCGTAGGTCTCCTCCATCGCCAAGTTAGGGCGGACGAGTGAACCGCTCGGCCTCATCTCCCACTCCGTCTAGCAGTTCTCAGTGTGGTAAATAAAACTCCCTTTTTACAGCACCGTTGATCCTATTGATCTGTCACATTCTACCACAAGTAGTTTCTGTTCACACAAGCTAGATCTCTCTCAAACTGCATCTCATAACATGCCTAGTATATTCACTTGTGCTTCACAAAGTAGTTAGATTCCTCACTTGTACTGATCTGTGGATTCGTACAAATCTGGAACCAACTTCTTATCTATGAGTGAATGTCTCCGCACGATGAGGTCAATGTCTTCTAAACTGATTTATCTTCAAAAATCTTCTGAGAATGCATATGACCGCTTCCCCTTCCCTCGCACCTTAATGCTGTCACAGGTACATGTCCGTTGGAGAATCCTTTGGTTCTCATAGTCTGCATTCATTTGCAGAATTCTAACAGCTTCACATAAATTCTCCTGAAGCCAGTTCCTGTTGGTCCAGCAAGAAAAAGACTTTGAAGCCTTTGAACGTCTTGAAGCCTTTCAAGTTAAAGTTTATGGCTTCAGAAACAGCAGCAAGGAAGGGGGGCAGACAGCGACGTGGAGGAACATCCAAAGATCTGCCTGATGAACTGGCAGAAATGTATAAAACAGATCCTGAAGAGAATTATGGTCAGCGCAAGACCCGAATCCAATGGATTCGACGCTATTGGGCAGAACAATGGTTCAAGTACTGCTTCACAACCCAAGAGTATGCTGAGAAGAGTGCCATCAAAAGACCGTGGGGAGACATCTTATTCAAGAACCTTGTACCCAGGACCAGAGATGAAGCCATTGCTTAAGGCTTCTACCCATGCATGGTCCGAGGACCACAGCCTGCTGAAGCACATCCGTCGTCACTACTCTGGTGTCGTGACGACAATCTGTTCAAGCGCAACTTCCAGTTTGCCCAGAACTCAGCGAAGCAGAACAAGAAGAAGTTGGGGTTAGACTTCAACCCTGGTCCCTCTACACCAAGGGCAGATGGCACACGCGACGCAGAACCCAATATCATCGGTCCATATGCCAACCTTGAGGGCCTCATCACCCGCATCTTAGTCCAAGGGACTGCCGTGAATGACCTTCCAGCTGACTCTGAGTCTGATGAAGCTCCTGCTGTACCGAAGCCAAAGCAGTCGAAGAAGCCAAAAGCTTCAAAGGCTGCCCCTTCACCAAAAATCTCAAGGGCGAAGCCATTGGCAACTGCACCTCCTGAAGACAGTGTGCAGTCTGAAGACGTATCCCGCGTCTCCAAGCCCCAGAAGGCCAAGATGCCTCAGCCACACACTCGCAAAGAGCTCACAGCTGCTGCCATTCTGCGCAGCGAAGCCATTGATCTGTCAAGTGATGAAGATCTTGGAGATGACGCTCTCGAGCAGCTCATCAAGAGCAAAGAGGAAGCTGAAATCTTCAACAATTTGCCTCTCTTTGATGTTGCCATCATCCACAACTTCATCGACGAATGGTTTGCCACACCAGACATCATCTTCAAAGATCTGTAGCTGTCCGTTGGCCTCAGCGTCGCCTTCCAAGGCGCTATTGCTTCAGAACATGCAATTGCCCAGCGCATTGTTGAACTGAAGCAGAAAATTGATCATGAAAAGGCTAAGTTCAAGAAGCATATGGCCAAGCTCAACGTGCAAGAAGTGAAGAGCTTCAAGATCATGTTGCACGAACTAAAGGAAAACTTTCTGAAGAAGCATGCAGAAGCTCAAGGTTCGCGGGAGCGAATGAAGACTCTGGCAGACAGATGTGTGCAGGACTACAATGAGGCTGAGAAGCGCAAGGCACTTGGGCGTCCGGGCATCGACCCCAAGATGGCCGCAAAGAAAAAGAAGAAGACTGTTCCAGCTGAACCAGAGGCCCCAAGGCAAGAAGCAGTTCGAATTGTCTTCCCAATTGCAACGACTGGCTCGAAGCCAAAGAGCCGGTCAACCGCTTCAGAGCTCAAGAAGACAAGAACTGCTGAGGCTGAAGCCAGGAAGAGGAAAAGCTCTGAAGCCTCTCCTACTGCCCCCAGCAAGAAAAAGAGAAAGACCAAGAAATCTCGGGCTGCTCCCATAGAGCCCTTGATAGTTGAACCTATTTCTATGGTCCACCCTGACGCAGAACGTCAACTGACGGTGCATGAGCCTGCTTCCACAGAGGCTCCTGTTCCTGAAGACATTCCAGCAGCTGATCCCATCGCTGCTGAAGACATTGGTCATCGTGACAATGTAGAAGATGATGCAGCCCTTCCTCAATTAGAACACAGCGAACTCAACAGCATTGGTCGTCCACTGACGCCAATTGCACAGGATGCTTCATGGGCGGATCGCCCTCAAGAGGAAGAAGACATTGAGGCCCAGCCCACTCCAACCCCACAGGCGTCGTCTGCATTCCGCAGGCTTCGCAAAGGTCCAAGGCCTCAAGTCTATGCTGAAGACATTCCGGCTGCATCAGCCGCAGAAGAAGTACCACAAGAGCCCACTCCTCTGCTCCACCAAGAAGCAGTTCTCCAGGAGAACGTGCTTGTGACCGACCCTCCAGCTAGTCAAGCGGAGGCTGAAAATATTAAGGCTGCCACAACCAACACTCAAGCCAATGTGGAGCCCTCCCCACCAAAAGCCTCAGAAGACAGCGAAGCTACTGATCATGACACTTCTGTTCCTGAGTCTGCTGCAGGTCCTCAATTTGATTACCATGTTGAGCACAGGCCTCATGTCCAGAAGCCAGTCCCAAGGCTGCCGAGGTTCCCAGGTCCTGCATCAGCACCTGGCTCCTTTAACATCAATAGCTTCAAGGCAGATAATACGTTCTTCAACAGCTCCAAGAACACCTATTCAAGGGAAAGGATTTCATCAGATCGGTTCTGGAGCTATCCTCAGCACAGCTACTATTCATGCATCCTATACAACCAAGGTCGCATATTCCCGCACAAGCGCCTTGATGTTAAAGCCATTGCTGGTCTGCCCTGTTTAGAGGATGCGTTGGATTGCTTCAAGCAAGTGGGTCTACTGCAGTTTGTAACTGATCAAGAGCACTGGAATGAAGAGCTTCTGCAGCAGTTCTATGCCACCCTCCACATCAAAGGATACAACAGAGATCCGAAGACTTGGGCCCTGGATTGGATGACCGGCAATGTCCATCACGAAGCCAATGCATTTGATATCATTGAGTTCACCGGCGTGCCCACTCCTGGCGAATTCTTCGAGGAAGGCTGTCCACTACACACTGAAGCTCTTGAGAGCATATTCCAGAGGCCTGAACCGAATATGAGTCAGATGCTCTCCATGATGAAGCCATTGCCCCAAGATGCTCCTTATCCAACAGAGTTCTTCATTGAAGACTTTGAGTACCTGCCCAGAACCATCTATCACATTATCCGGCGGACTCTCTGGCCTATCAAAGGGCACTCTCCAAATGTCAAGATCGAGGGTGCAATGAAGACTCTGATATTTTGTATCCTTCATGGCAAATGCTTCAACGCACAGGACTTCTTCATACGCCAACTTGCTGCATCAGGCTCAGATTTACTTGGTTTGAAGTTCTATGCTCCTTGGGTAATGAGACTGATCAAGCTTCACTCTGCGATCTCATATCAGCCCTCAGCCCGCAACCATCGGATCTTCTTGCCAGATGTGGAACGAGTAGAGGCTCTATGTCTTCAAACCTTTTTGGTCATTACTGACATAAGGGGGAGAAGCATATGAGATTGATAGTCTTCAAACAGGTTCATATGGGCGGGTGCCTTATATTTTGCTTCGTGCTTACAACTCTCGTTTTTGCTACATTTGGTTCTTATGAGTTGTAACACTTAAACCAGATGGTCGTTTGCTACTTGTTTGCCACCCTGTTTTGCGAAGAAAATTCCGCATGTGCGACGATAAATTCTGCACTTATCTCATTCTGCAGACGTCCATTTTCCATTATGCATGTCATTATCTTCATATACTTTCACATGCATAGTGGATTGTCATCATAAGCTGAAGTGGATCTCCACAAGTACAACCTGCCATGTGCATTTGCATTCCAAAAGCAAATTAACTTATATGCACATCTTCAGGGGGAGCCCTTGCAACTTATGAAGACAATTCCTTATCCTTTACAATTTCACAGACTATATTCCCCGTTGAAAACTTCAACTAGTTTGTCATCAATCACCAAAAAGGGGGAGATTGTAAGTGCATCTAGTGCCACCCCTAGTTGGTTTTGGAGTATTGACGACAAACCTAGTTAAGGGACTAATGTGTTTGTGAGAATTGCAGGATAACACAGGTAGAAGTCCCTCATTGATTCGATTTTACTACCAGAGATGACCCCTAAAAATGTATGAAGACATTGAAGTCAAAGGTGGTATATGAAGATATTCACACTGAAGACTATGACAAAAGAAGACACATTATGAAGCCAATGGAGCTCGAAGAGTTAGATCTTTCGTAGTTCTTTTTCTTTTGTGTTGAGTCATAGGAACCACCGTACTGTTAAGTGGGGTCCAGGAGAACCAGTCAGAATGACTGAAGTGATGCCTAAACCAAAAACCTATGTCTTCGAGTGAAGACAATGAAAGCGAATCTTGTCCAGAGCCGGACAAGTCAGCTTTGCTTGTAGCCCAAGTAAAGTTGCCATGACAGTTTGAAATCTGACCGTTGAGACACGTGTTAGTTCCTTAGTGACCCAGGGTAATTTCGGACAAATCAGGTCGGGTTGCCAAGTGGCTATAAATAGCCCACCCCCTACAACCATAAACGGTTGGCTGCTCAGATTTCAGTGCACGGCTTTTGTCATTTGAGAGAAACCCACCTCGAAGCCTTTGAGAGAAAATTCCTAGCGAGGAGAAAGCCCTAACGACCCAGAGCCAGAGTAAATTGGGCATCACTTAGGTCTTCTTGTCTGTGTGATCTGAAGACTTATTACACTTAAGGACTGTGCATCCTCCAGACGGTTAGGCGTCGTGTTCAGAGCATCCAAGAGACATTGTAGATTGCCAGTGAACAAAGTCTGTGAAGGTTTGGGAGTCTACCTTGAAGACTTACCAGAGTGATTGGGCGAGGACTATGTGACCTTAGCTCAAGGAGAATACGGTGAGGACTTGGTGTCCTGAGCTGCGTGTTCAGGACTGGTTGTCCGGGACTGTGTGTCCTAAGGTTTAAATACCTAGCCGCTCCAACCAGACGTACAGTTGTCACAGCAACTGGAACTGGTCCAACACATCATTGTCTTCAACGAGTCACTGGTTTCATCTTCACTTCCTTTTACTTACTGTTACTCATTGTGAAGCCATTGCATGCTTGCTATGTATTTTGTCTTCACAACGTAACTGTATGATTTGATAGGCTTCATAACTTCTTCCTACCTGATCCTTATTACACTGCAGCTACTTGTCATTGTGCTTTCACTCTATTGAATACTTGACCATGGCTTGCCTAGTGTAATCTAACTTCTGCTGCATAGTGATAGGTATATCTCTACTGTTTGTCTTCATAACTTCCACGATTTGAAGACTTTCATAAAAATCGCCTATTCACCCCCCTCTAGTCGATATAACGCACTTTCAGTGCGGCGCCTCTGTATTGGGCTATATCGCGACATAGCTCAAATGGGTCTTGTCCGCTGCGTTCGGCCCGGCCGGATTTACTTTTACTGTATCCGGCACGACGTTTATCGTTTCGCATAGTGGCGCACCCTCGTGATCCGTAGATCGATCTTGCATGCTTTGCTTTGTCCTCCAATACGTCTCGCAGGTCTTGCGTATTTCCCCATCCCTTTTTGTTTGAATGATGTCGGGGTGCGGGCTGAATTTTTGGCCGGAATGCCTCTCTATCGCGGCCACGAGGTGGCCGATCAGCCGCTTCATACGCTTCTTCCTCTAGTCGGGGTAGCAACCTGCATTTTGGGTAACTCTTGGAGGGGCATTTGAGTTTATATTCCTCGGCCGCGAGGACTTCAGTCCATCTGTCAGCTAGCAGATCTTGATCAGCCTGAAGCTGCTGCTGCTGCTCTTTCTTAAGGCTATTTGCCGTGGCCATAAGCCGGCGCTTGAAGCACTCTTGTTCGACGGGATCCTCCGGCACGGCGAATTCGTCATCGCCGAGGCTTGCCTCGTCTTCGGAGGGGGGCATGTAATTATCATCCTCCGCCTCTCCATCTGCCGCTCTCTCAGGAGGGCTGGCTCCTCCATCCTCCTGCTCTAAATCTTGCTGGAGGGGATTGTTGTTGTCTTTGGCACTATGCTGGAGGGGATTGTTGTTATCTCTTGTGCCGGTATCACCACTTTTTCTTTGGCGGGACTTAGAGCGGCGCCGCTGACGTTGGCGCTTGGGTTGCTTCTTGGAGGGGTCATCCTCCGTTGTCTCGTTGCCATTGCCTTCTTTGGGTGAGTCCACCATGTATATATCATATGATGAGGTGGTTGTCCAGTGCCTTGTGGGCAGTGGTTCCTCTTCGTCTCCCAAATCATCGTCCATACCGTCGATGTCTTCGGAGTCGAAGTCGAGCATGTCGGTTAAATCATCGACAGTGGCTACTAAGTGGGTGGTGGGTGGGACGCGAATTTCTTCATCGTCTGCATCCCAATCCTGCCGGACATAGTTCGGCCTGGATCCTCCTGACAAGGAGAGAGAACTTAATAAGTTCAGTATGTCGCCAAAGGGCGAGTGCTGAAAAATATCCGCGGAGGTAAACTCCATGATCGGCGCCCAATCGGATTCACTAGGAACGGGCACATGCGGTTCAGAGTCCGTGGCCGGAGAAGGATCCGGCAGTTTTACTACATGGCTCTCGTGCAGGGTAAGGTCGATGTCCGGCTCGATCGCCGATGAGGATAAGGCTTCCGTGGCGGGGTCCATCCACCCGTCCATGGACGGCGCAACTGGCTCCAAATTAAAGGTCGGAGCGGCTGCCGGTGCGATTTCTTGAACACTGTCCGATGGCCGAGCTAAATCGTACTCATCGTGATCGCGTGACGCACAAGGTAGAGGCTCGAATCCATCGAAGATCAAGTCTCCGAGGATATCGGCCGTGTAGTTTAAGCTTCCAAACCTGACCTAGTGGCCAGGGGCGTAACTTTCGATCTGCTCCAGACGGCTAAGCGAATTGGCCCGCAGTGCAAAGCCGCCGAACACAAAGATCTATCCGGGGAGAAAAGTCTCACCCTAGACTGCATCGCTATCGATGATTGCAGGAGCCATCAAGCCTAACGGCGACGACACTGAGGAACTCTCAATGAAAGCACCAGTGTCGGTGTCAAAACCGACGGATCTCGGGTAGGGGGTCCCGAACTGTGCGTCTAAGGCAGATGGTAACAGGAGGCAGGGAATACGATGTTTTACCCTGGTTCAGGCCCTCTTGATGGAGGTAAAACCCTACGTCCTGCTTGATTAATATTGATGATATGTGTAATACAAGAGTTGATATACCACGAGATCGAAGAGGCTAAACCCTAGAAGCTAGCCTATGGTATGATTGTATGTTGTCCTACAGACTAAAACCCTCCGGTTTATATAGACACCGGAAAGGGCTAGGGTTACACAAGGTCGGTTACAAAGGAGGAGATATACATATCCGTATTGCCTAGCTTGCCTTCCACGCCAAGTAGAGTCCCATCCGGACACGGGACGAAGTCTTCAGTCTTGTATCTTCATAGTCCAGTAGTCTAGCCGAAGGATATAATTCGGCTATCTGGAGACCCCCTAATCCAGGACACCCTCAAGTAGGGTTGGTTCGATGACTATCAAGATGATGATCATATGACTTTTTATTAATAACGAGTAGAAGTTGTATGATGCTGATTAGTAGGACTTGTTAGGATTAGTATTACTTCCGACAAACTCGCTACTCGCGGTCTCGAGACTTGTAATGTTCTATCTTTGTTCGGTATTTTGAATTCGGAGACTAATATGATGAATTGTATTCGGAGACTAATCTTCTATTGTATTTGAAGAATCTACTGTTGCTGTGTGGTGCTAGCTATATTATGTCCAATAATATATTTTGTAACCTGTGCAAATATCAGAAAAGAAAAAAAACCTAATATTCATACTAGTGGCGCACCACCACATAGTGCGCCACTAGTAAGACAGAGCACACTAATGGCGCATCATCCACCAGTGCGCCATTAGTATGCCAAAGCACGTGGGTAAATATGGCCCCCTGGGAGGCATACTAATGGCGCACCATGGGCTATACTAATGGCGCACTGCATGGTGCGCCATTAGTATACCAGATACTAATGGCGCACCACAGGTGCGCCATTAGTAAAAAATACTAATGGCGTGCTACTAGTGGCACACCTGTAGTGCGCCATTAGTAGGCAAAACAGGTGCGCCACTAGTAGGCCTTTTCCTAGTAGTGTCGCCATCGACATTTCTGAGGCCGTCTTCCTCTTCGGGCACATAATCGGTCATCTCTTCGTCTGGTGGCCCCATGTAGTTATTTCCTACCACATCGACGTCCTCATCGTCATCATCATCATCATCATCATCATCATCATCATCTTCTTCTTCACTTATCCACCGAGTATGGCCATGCATGAAACCATGCATGAGCAGGTGTGCCTTGAATTTACCACCCTTAAAGGGGTCGAGCCTGACTCTTCCGTTGCATTTTCGACACGGACATAAAACATCCTTCATTCTTTTTTCATACATGTCATCCACAGCGGATTGCTAGTATCTTTCCACCTTCCTTCCATTGACCTTCATGATCACCCACGGGTGGAGAAAATATTATAACCACGTATATATGCATGCATGGATCAAATTCATACAAAAATTTGGCATGACCTTCCCTAAACATAGGACATATTGAGTTTGCCCGAAATTCGCCGAAACGGAATTGAATCGACAATTCGGCAAAACATAGGCAACTCATGTCACCCACATTATTTCATCAAATACACAATGTAGGCAACCCAAATTATGCCACACAAAATTCGGTATATTCTCATATCGCCCATATATATATAGTTTCGGTCCTATCAACACGAACACTTTTTTTGCTCACATATGTATCGAGAGGGATATCGAGCACCTTTCTTCTTAATTACCTAGTAGCTCTATATATATATAGCTCTAACTAGCTAGCTAGCTAGGGAGAGAGTGGGAGGAGAGGGAGAGGAGATGAGGGAAGGCATTAATGGAAGGGGGTGGTGGAGGGAAAAGAAGAGGGGGAGGGAGGGCATTAATGGAGGGGGTGGTGGTGGAGGGCAAAGAAGAGGGGGAGGGAGGGGGCTCTAATGGAGGGGTGTGGTGGAGGGGCAAAGAAGAGGGGGGTGATGGAAGGGCAAAGAAGAGGGGAAGGGAGGGCTCTAATGGAGGAGTGGTGGAGGGGGAGCATTGGAACAAGCAAGTTGCAAGGAAAGGGGGAGAATGTAAGGGGGAAGGAAGAAGAAAGGGGAGGAAGGAGGGGAAAGGTGGTAGGTGGGTGGCGGGCATAGCAGTAGCGCGAGTCTCCTATGCGTGCTACTTCTATGGCAGCTTGCAAAATATCTATGGCTGGTGGTGCACTACCTATAGCGCGGGATAAAAAACACGCTACTGGTAAAATTTTATAGATAGAAAAATAGCAGTAGCGCATTTATACCAACAGGCGCTATAGATCCAGAACTAACAGTAGCACTGGTTGGGCGACAAGCGCTGCTAATATTTATTGATCAGATATTGTGGTGTGTTACACTTAGCAGTAACGTGGGTTTATATAACAAGCGCTGCTGCTAATGTATACCAGTAGCGCTCTTTCTAGCCAGCGCTATTACTAACTACTAGTAGCGTTGGGCCATAAACACATGCTACTGGTAAACTTCTATGTATAAGCCTTTTTCCTAGTAGTGTAGAGTCCAAAACAAGAGGGAAAGCGTGAGAAAAAGTAGATATGTTGGAGACGTATCAACTCCCCCAAGCTTAAACCTTTGCTTGTCCTCAAGCAATTCAGTTGATAAACTGAAAGTGAGAAAGAAAAACTTTTTCGAACTCTTTTGCTCTTGTTTGGATAAATAAGCTTAAACAGCACCCAGGTTTTCAGCTAGCATTATAACTAACCATGTTGACAATAACTCTTAAAGATTATAATAACTCATATCAATGACATAAGCAGCTAGCGGGCAATAATAAGATAGCTCAAATGGTAACATGTTGTCAAAACAACCTTGATATAATATGACAATAATGGTATCTCGCTAGCCCTTTCTGAGACCGCAAAACATAAATGTAGAGCACCTCCAAAGTTCTAGTAGCGAATAAACATTGTAATTCATGGTAGAAAAGATCCAGTCATGATGCACCCAACATTAGCGACACACAATGCATAAATCATGACAGTTGTGCTCTACTCAGTTTTTGGCGCTTGTTTTTTAGAAGGTCACTACACACCATAAAAGTAAATAGAAAGTCCCTTCACAGTGGGAAGCAGTGTTTTGTAGAGGTGCCAGAGCTCAGTCTTTAAAACAGAGATAAATGATATTTTGAGACATGCGCCCTTCTTATTCACTCCACGACCATCAGTTATCAACATCTTCCATGCTAAGCACGCTAGTGGCGGTTCCCAAGCGGTAAAAGTAAAGGTTTTGACTCCATTGGGAGTTTTTTTTTTTGATTATTTAAGAGATGAACTCTTTCTGTATTTTGCAGTTTGGGACTGGGCATCCCTATTACCGCCCATTTTCTCGTGCGATGGCGAGTGAATAAACACTCGACCTGAGAATAACCCGCTTAGCACGGAAGATATCGACCACCTCTTGTCGTTCCATGAATGATCCAGGCACACAAAACGGATAATTTGTTAGAATTTTTTAGAGGTGGCACATGAAAATTTACTTAGGACGGCAGGATAATACCGTATATAGGTAGGTATGGTGGACTCATCTAGAATAACTTTGGGTTCAAGGTTTTTGATGTACAAGCAGAATCCCCACTTAGTATAGGCGAAGGCTAGCAATTTAGATTGAGAAGCGTCCAGCTAGAGAGAAACAACGATCATAACCATGCATTATGCGTGAGTAACATTGGACACTAGCATGAGTAGGATATGAACACCATGAACTTAAACATTATAGAGTCTATGTTGGTTTTAATTCAACTACATGGATGAACATGTATCAAGTCAAGCCACTTGAACATTCAGAGGAGGATACCATATCATCATACTACATCACAATCATCTTAACGCTATGTTGATATCCAAGATAAATCATTATTAACTCCCAGGTACTTATGCATGGCATGAGAAACTATAATATCTAATTGTCATTGCAAACATGTTTAATCATAATGGGCTGAATCATGGACGCTATGTTAAACATATTTACACAGAGAGGACAAGTCGAGTTCATACCAGTTTCTCTTTTCCATGGCCAGTTCATCGAATGTCATCATTATTGCCTTTCACTTGCATGACCGAATGATATGAAAATAATAATAGTGCAAGAGTGCCATGAACTAAGCTGGAATCTGCAAACATTTTATTCAACAAGAGAAGACAAGGTAAAATGGGCTCTTTATTAGTTCAACAATTATTCATATGAGAGCCACTCAACATTTTCATCGTGGTCTTCTCCTCGGTACAACTCGAATAAAAAGAAAAGAAATTCAGAGAAACACACTGAAATATTTTTTGGAGCTTTTGGTTTTCTTGAACAAGCAAATAAGGGAAAAGCAAAAACGAGAAAAACTATTTACACGGGAAAGCTCCCAACAAGAAAATTAAGAACAAGGAAATCTTTTTGGATTTTCTTTTTAGTACTACTACTAATCATGCATAGAAAGTAAATTACTACAATTATTTTTTTTATTTTTATAAAGTTTTAACAAACACACAAGAAGAAAGCAAGAAAACAAATCTAAGCATGGATGATACAATGAAAAAGTGTGAGCACCGATGAGCGAGTCCTGGATTAGGGGGTGTCCGGATGGCCGGACTATACCTTCAGCCGGACTCCTGGACTATGAAGATACAAGATTGAAGACTTCGTCCCGTGTCTGGAAGGGACTTTCCTTGGCGTGGAAGGCAAGCTTGGCGATACGGATATGTGGATCTCCTACCATTGTAACCGACTCTATGTAACCCTAACCCTATCCGGTGTCTATATAAACCGGAGGGTTTTATTCCGTAGGACAACACATTCATACACAACAATCATACCATAGGCTCGCTTCTAGGGTTTAGCCTCTCCGATCTCGTGGTAGATCTACTCTTGTACTACCCATATCATCAATATTAATCAAGAAGGACGTAGGGTTTTACCTCCATCAAGAGGGCCCGAACCTGGGTAAAACTTCGTGTCCCTTGCCTCCTGTTACCATCCGGCCTAGACGCACAGTTCGGGACCCCCTACCCGAGATCCGCCGGTTTTGACACCGACATTGGTGCTTTCATTGAGAGTTCCTCTGTGTCGTCACCGTTAGGCTTGATGGCTCCTACGATCATCAATAGCGATGCAGTCCAGGGTTAGACCTTCCTCACCGGACAGATCTTCGTCTTCGGCGGCTTCGCACTACGGGCCAATTCACTTGGCCATATGGAGCAGATCGAAAGCTATGCCCCTCGCCATTAGGTCAGATTTGGAAGTTTAAACTACACGGCTGACATCTGCGAGGACTTGATCCTCGACGGATTCGAGCCACTGCCGAGCGCGCCGCACTGTCACGACGAGCATGATCTAGCTCTGCCGCCGAACAGTGCCCTGGAGGCCGCACCCGCATTGGCTTCGACCCTTAATTCGGAGCCTACTGCGCCGATCGAGGATGGGTGGTTGGACACCGCCTCGGGGGCTGCGATCCCAACGGCGATTGAGCCAAACACCAGCCCCGCACTCCGCGAGACTCGTGACTCCAAGGAGCCGGACTCCTCTCCGGACTCCGAACCCTCCGCGCCCCTGCCGATCGAATCCGATTGGGCGCCGATCATGGAGTTTACTGCCGCGGATATCTTTCAGCACACGCCTTTTGGCAATATTCTGAAGACACTAAAGTCTCTCTCTTTATCAAGAGAGCCCTGGCCGAACTACGGTCAACAAGGTTGGGATACGGACGATGAAGAAATTCAAAGCCCACCCACCACCCACTTTGTAGCCACTGTCGACGATTTAACCGACATGCTTGACTTCGACTTCGAAGACATCGACGGTATGGATGCCGATGAAGGAGACGATGAAGAACCAGCGCCTATTGGGCCCTGGAAAGCCACCTCGTCGTATGACATATACATGGTGGACACCCCAAAAGAAGGAGATGGCGATGGAACAGCGGAGGATGACCCCTCCAAGAAACAGCCTAAGCGCCGGCGTCAGCGGCGCCGCTCAAAATCCTGCCAAAACAAATACGGTGATCCCAGCACGGGAGAAAATAATACTACGGAGAGTGCCGAAGAAAACCCCCTCCAGCAAGATTCAGCACAGGAGGATGGAGAAGCCAGCCCTCATGAGAGAGCGGCAGACACAGAGGTCGAGGACGATAACTATACGCCTCCCTCCGAAGACGAGGCAAGCCTCGACAACGACGAATTCATCGTGCCAGAGGATCCCATCGAGCAAGAGCGTTTTCAACGTAGGCTTATGGCCACGACAAGAAGCCTCAAGAAAAAGCAGCAACAGCTTAGAGCTGATCAAGACTTGCTAGTCGACAGATGTCCTTGCGGCCGAAGAGCATAAACTCGAACGCCCCTCCAAGAGCTACCCAAAGCGCCGGTTGCTACCGCGATTACAGGAGGAAGCACTTAAACCTACATCACCAGCACTTGACACGGCCGGCTGGAAACCTCGTGGCCGCGACAAAGAGGCCTTTTGGCCCTCCACTCAAGCCGCACCCCGTACCAAGGCACGGGAAAATGCGCCAGACCTGCGAGACATGTTGGAGGACAAGGCAAGGCAAAGTAGATCGATCTACGGATCGCGTGGGCGCCCCACGACTCGAGACGATAACCGTCACGCCGGACACAAATCCGGTAGGGCCGAACACAATAGACAAAGCTCGTGGGAGCTACATCGTGATATAGCCTAGTACAGAGGCGCTGCACACCCACTATGCTTCACAGACGAAGTAATGGATCATCAAATCCCCGAGGGTTTCAAACCCGTAAACATCGAATCATATGATGGCACAACAGATCCTGCGGTATGGATCGCGGATTATCTCCTTCATATCCACATGGCCCGCGGCGATGATCTCTACGCCATCAAATACCTCCCACTCAAGCTTAAAGGGCCAGCTCGGCATTGGCTTAACAGCTTGCCAACAGGATCAATCAGTTGTTGGGAGGACCTGGAAGCCGCATTCCTCGACAATTTCCAGGGCACTTATGTGCGACCACCAGACGTCGATGACCTAAGCCACGTAATTCAGCAGCCAGAGGAATCGGCCAGGCAATTCTGGACACGGTTCCTAACAAAGAAAAATCAAATAGTCGACTGTCCGGACGCAGAGGCCCTAGCAGCCTTCAAGCACAATATCCGTGATGAGTGGCTTGCCTGGCACCTTGGACAGGAAAAGCTGAAATCTATGGCAGCACTCACGACACTCATGACCCGTTTTTGCATGGGAGAAGACAACTGGCTTGCTCGTAGCAACAATATGACCAACAACCCTGGTAATTCGGATACTAGGGACACTAGTGGCAGGTCGCGTCGCAACAAGCAGAAGCGCCGCATTAACGGCGACAATGCTGAGGATACGACAGTTAATGCCGGATTCAGAGGCTATAAATCTGGTCAGCGGAAAAAGCCATTCAACAGAAATCCTAGGGGACAGTCCAGTTTGGACCGAATACTCGACCGCTTGTGCCAGATACATGACACCCATGAAAAGTCGGCCAATCACACCAACAGGGATTGTTGGGTGTTCAAGTAGGCAGGAAAGTTAAATGCCGAAAATAAAGACAAGGGGCTGCATAGCGATGACGATGAAGAGCCCCGGCCACCAAACAACAGTGGACAGAAGGTTTTTCCCCCACAAGTGTGGACGGTGAACATGATATACGCAACCCACATCCCCAAGAGGGAGCGGAAGCGCGCGTTAAGGGACGTATACGCGGTAGAGCCAGTCGCCCCAAAGTTCAACCCATGGTCCTCCTGCCCGATCACCTTTGATCGAAGGGACCATCCCACTAGCACCCGTCATGGCGGATTCGCCGCATTGGTTTTAGACCCAATTATTGACGGATTTCATCTCACTAGAGTCCTTATGGACGGCGGCAGCAGCCTGAACCTGCTTTACCAGGATAAAGTGCGGAAAATGGGCATAGATCCCTCGAGGATTAAACACACCAAAACGACCTTTAGAGGCGTAATACCAGGTGTAGAGGCCAACTGTATAGGCTCAGTCACACTTGAAGTGGTCTTCGAATCTCCGGATAATTTCCGAAGCGAGGAGTTAATCTTCGACATAGTCCCATTCCGCAGTGGCTATCACGCACTGCTCGGGCGAACCGCATTCGCCAAGTTCAATGCGGTAACGCACTACGCATACCTTAAGCTCAAGATGCCAGGCCCTCGAGGAGTAATTACGGTCAATGGAAACACCGAACTCTCCCTCCGAATGGAGGAGCACACGGCGGCCCTTGCAGCGGAAGCACAAAGCAGCCTCTCTAGGCAGTTCTCCAGTCCAGCCATTAAACGTCCGGACACCGTCAAGCACGCCCAGAGTAACCTACAACAAGACCGCCTGGCATGTTCCGAGCAGGCGTAGCAATTTGGCCCCAACCCCAGCCCTCGCAAAAATGCGACACCAGTGCTTTGCGTACATAACTACACTCTAGAAATACCATGGGTACAGGGGGAGGGGCACCATCACGGCACGCCCGAAACACGGCTTAAACCGCACCAGGGGCTGCTGATTTCCTAATTTTCTCTTACTTTCAGGACTAGGGAAGCAGACAAGCCATGCCGCATTACGGAACTCCCAGGTGGTCTCTATCACAAGTAGTATACCTGTTTCGCATACCATTCCGCAGCCTGCCCCTAGATCGGACATGTTAAATAGTCCAACCTTTTGCTTATCGCATTATTTGTATCGTTCTCCTTTGATCGCAGCTCTTTTTATTAAACAATGCATAGCTTTTGTCTATTTTTGCATTACCCTTTTTTTACAAATATATGTTCCTTAACGACATGTTGCACCCGTACACTTTGGTACTGCCAAAATACGCCAGGGGCTTTAGTACCCCTCAATATGGTGTGAGAAGTCCGAACACTTTAACAAGTGCGGCACCCCGAACTTATAGCATTATATGCATCGGCTCCGAATCATGTCTTTGGTCAAATGTTGGGTTTGCCCGGCTCCTATGTTTTGGTGCCTTACGTTCCGCTATATCGGCTAAGGTAGCACTAGGAGAACTACTGCGATTGTGCCCCTGTTGAGCTGGGTCGAGCACCTCAGTAGAGAAAGCTAAAACTGACTTTCATGATGAAGCGAGAGCTGGTCGCTGTTCGAGAGGTTTTTCGAGTCCCTAAAGACTTATGCCGCTTAGAACGAGGAGTCGGCTCTGTCCGGCCAAGGCGTGGATAGCGCCCCGAACTCGGTCTTCCAAATACCAGGGGCTTTGCCGAAATTTAAAATTATAGAATTCTATGGCTAAGTGAGAGTGTTCACGCATTATAGTCTGATTGCCTTGTTCGTTGGGCTGAGCGCCTCCCTCGAAGGACCCAAACATGGGAAAAAGAGCGCTCAGGTTTATCCCCGAACACCCCAGCACTAGCGGCACGGGGGCAGAAGCCGACGACTCACCATCTCTCAGAATTGATAAACAGCCGCACAGAAGGTAATATTTTAAATTCCAACAGCATTGCTTAGCGCATATGAACAAGTTTTCAGCGCACAGGACAAAACGAGCGAGTTTTACTCAAAAATTACATCCCTAGAACATTCATCCGCCATAAGGCAGGCACCCTTCAAAACATCCTTATAATAATTCTCGGGCTTGCGATGCTCCTTCCCCGGCGGTGGCCCGTCCTTCACAAGCTTCTCAGAATCCAACTTGCCCCAGTGCACCTTAGCATGGGCAAGGGCCCTACGGGCACCTTCAATGCAGACGGAGCGCTTGATGACTTCGAGCCTTGGACAGGCCCCCACCAGCCGCCGCACCAGCCCAAAATAGCTCCCAGGCAGAGCCTCTCTAGGCCACAGCCGAACTATGAGGCCCTTCATGGCCTGTTCGGCCGCCTTGTGGAGCTCGACCAGTTGCTTCATCTGGTCGCTCAGGGGCACGGGGTGTCCGGCCTCAGCATACTGAGACCAGAACACCTTCTCTGTCGAGCTTCCCTCTTCGGCTCGATAGAATGCGGCGGCATCGGACACACTACGGGGAAGATCTGCGAATGCTCCTGGAGAGCTCCGGATTCGGGTAAGTAACAAGTAACTCACGTTTATGTGTTTGCTTTGCATAAAGAAGGCCTTACCCGCCACTACCTTTTTCACCTCCTCCAACTCCTGGAGGGTCTTCTGGGATTCGGCCTTGGCAGACTCACTACTAGGAAAAGGGCTATAGATGGAAATGACACTAATGGTGCACCAGACATGTGGTGCGCCATTAGTATATACTAATGGCGCACCATGTGTTGGTGCGCCATTAGTGTCCAAATACTAATGGCATACCACATCCACGGTGCGCCATTAGTAACAAAAAAAATTTAATTTTTTTTTCAAAACTACTAATGGCGCACCGTGGGAGTGGTGCGCCATTAGTAAAAAAATTAAATTTTTTCAAAACTACTAATGGCGCACTATGGGAGTGGTGCGCCATTACTAGTTGAACTAGTAATGGCGCACCACTCCCACGGTGCGCCATTAGTAAAAATTTAGTAATTTTTTTTATTTTTTCAGAACAACTAATGGCGCACCGTGGGAGTGGTACGCCATTACTAGTTGAACTAGTAATGGCACACCACTCCCACGGTGCGCCATTACTAGTCGCCATTAGTAAAATAATTTTTTTTAAAATTTTTCAAAACTACTAATGGCGCACCGTGGGAGTGGTGCGCCATTACTAGTTGAACTAGTAATGGTGCACCACTCCCACGGTGCGCCATTAGTAACTTGACCAGCACTTCCACCGAATGCACACCCCCCCCCCCCCGGGGGACCCCCTTTTCAGTTTAAAAAAATAAAAATAAATGATGGAAATGTCAAAAAAATAAAAGAAAAGATTTGTTGTGAAAATTTACAAATATGAATTTCGACTTTATTTGCGAAATCTCTCAGAATTTGTAAAATGGGCATAACTTTTGCGTACGAACTCGGATGAAAAAGTTTTTTATATGAAAAATCATCTACTCGAAAAGTTACATCCGAATTTACGGGGCTTCTAAGATCCGGAGGAAAAAAATTCAAAAAATTTCAAACTTACTAGTGACGCACCATATGCTAGGTGCGCCAGTAGTAACAGAAAAAAAAATTGGTTTTGAAAAAAAATTGAATTATTTTTCAAAATATGATACGTAATATGATCGGGAAGTTTGAAATATTTTTTCAAAATTTCATCATACTCATGAACATGAACAAAGTCCTAGACATCAGCAAGGTTTAATAGGATTGATATGATAGATATATCAACAAGTGCCTGTGAAGTGAGGTGGTGCTGGGGTTGGATAGAACTATGAAGTTAAGCATGCTTGGGCTGGAGTAGTGTGAGGATGGGTGACCTTTCGGGAAGTTTGACCACAGAGTGTGATTTGACTTGAGATTAAGCATATTGACTAGAGATTAAGCCATAGTGACCCGAGATTAAGAAAAAAAATAAAAAATTTTGAATTTTTATATAAAAAATGAAAAAATTTGAATTTTTTTATAAAAAATGAAAAAAAAATTGAATTTAAAAAAATGAAAAAAATTTGAAAAAATTATTACTAATGGCGCTCTTCTATGTGGTGCGCCATTAATAAGTCAGATAATAATGGCGCACCTCTAGGCATACTAATGGCGCACTACTGGTGCGCCATTAGTATCTGGTATACTAATGGCGCACCAGTGGTGCGCCATTAGTAAAAAATACTAGTGGCGTGCTACTAATGGCGCACCAGTAGTGCGCCATTAGTAGGCAAAACTGGTGCGCCATTAGTAGGCCTTTTCCTAGTAGTGACTTGGCATTTTGAATAGCCACCACGAGCTCGGACGCTCGCGTCTTTGAGTCAAGCTGCAAACTCTCATGTTTTTCCATGAGAGCCTGGAGCTTTTGCCGCACCTTGCCAACCTCGGCCTCATGCTTTTCTCGCTCGGTGCGCTCCGTGGCCGCCCTCTTCTCGGCCTCGAGCAGCGCTTGCTTAAGGGTCGCCACCTCAGACGTGGCCCCTACAATAGCCACGATAATCCTGTCATTTTTTGCAATTGCACTTTTATATATATATATTTAAAACAAGGTATTTCTTACCTTCCTCGTCCTCGAGCTGCTTCTTGGCATGCCCGAGCTCTTGCTCGGACTGCTCGAGGTTCTGCTTTAGCGTGTCCACTTCCGCAGTCAGTGCGGCGGACGCCAGCAGAGAAGCCCGCATACGGATATTGACTCCTTTTTGTTAGACTCCTGCGAATTTTATTTGATCCTCTATTCGGCTTTTCTTCCCGAACGCCAAACAGAGCATCAGGGGCTACTGTCTATGCGGTAATATTATTTGTACATTCTTTACTTACCTCAAAGCCTGTTAAAAGGCTAGCACGAGCTTCAGTCAGTCCGTTCTTGGCGGACTGGACCTTATGGACCACCGCACTCATAATGGTGCGGTGCTCCTCATCGATGGAGGCGCCTTTGAGCGCCTCCAACAGACTGTCCGGCGCCTCCGGTTGGACGGGGGTCACCGGCACGAAGGGCTTGCTCCTCTTGGAAGGAGGTCGCCCGCCAGACTCTGGAACCTTTGAAGGTTCCGGAGCGGTGTCCGGCCTAGAGCCAGACTTGGAGCCCTGGGAGATTTTATCCCCTTCACCCCTGGAGTCCGGGAGGTCGCCTTGCGGCGCCTCCAGGACCACCTCCTCCTGGCTTGGAACCTGTTGGGACAACTCTTCGGTGTCGTCCGTAGGACGGGGGGAGGAAGCCGTCGGAAGCGAATTCACATCCGACGAGTCCAGTGAACCGCTCGACGACGCGTCGAGCCGGTCTTTGGGTGGGCTGCATAATCATATTCGACATAAGGGAAAGCTTTGCAATAAAGGAATACTATGAATTACTCTGGTATCCGGATACTTACGATTTCGCCAGGGGCTTGCCCCTGGGCAGCCACTCCTCTTCGCCGTCATCGGCGTTGGTGGAGTAGTCTGGAGGAAGGGTTTTCCCCTTCTTGGACCCTTCGGCCTCCCCAGTTGGGGCGGCCTTCCTTTTCTTCCCTTCCCCCGCTGGAGGGGGACAGGTCTCTTCTTCCACCTCCTTGTCTTCATGAGAGGAGTGCGTCTTGGAGTCGTCGGATGATGGATCCGACGCCTCCTAGCGCCGGGCACTCTTTCGAGTCCCCGTGGCCTTCTTCTTGGCCTTCTTCTTCGGCACCACATAGGGTGCCGGAACTAGCAGCTTCGCCAAACGAGCGTCCGTTGAGCCTTCGGGCAAAGGAGCCGGACAATTGATCTATCCGGACGTCTCCTGCCAATCCTGTCAAAGGTAAGGGATCTTAGATCCCGCATGGATTCAAACTATGAAAAACTAATACCCTGTAAAAGGTAAAAACAGCTTACCGCACGAGCGTTATGCTGTGTGCTGAATCCGCGATCCTCGGTAGCAGATGCGGGGGCCTCGGCGCCCTTGAAACGCACCTTCCAGGCATCTTCGGTCATCGTATCGAAGAGCCTGCTCAAACTTCGGTGCCGCGCCAGGTCGAACTCCCACAGGTTGAAAGCCCGTTGTTGACACGGGAGGATCCGGTGGATGAGCATAACCTGGACTATGTTGACAAGCTTGAGCTGCTTGTCCACCAGGGTTTGGACGCATGTTTGGAGTCCGGTCAACTCTCCTTTTTTACCCCACGACAGGACCGTCTCTTTCTAGGAGGTGAGCCGCGTAGGGGGTCCAGATCGGAACTCGGGGGCTGCGACCCACTTAGGGTCGCGCGGCTCGGTGATGTAAAACCACCCTGATTACCACCCCTTTAGGGTCTCCACAAAGGAGCCCTCGAGCCATAAGATGTTGGCCATCTTGCCCACCATGGCGCCTCCGCACTCCGCCTGGTTGCCGCGCACCACCTTCGGCTTGACATTGAATGTCTTGAGCCATAGGCTGAAATGGGGGCGGATGCGAAGGAAAGCTTCGCACACGACGATAAACGCCGAGATGTTGAGGACAAAGTTCGGGGCCAGATCGTGGAAATCCAGGCCATAGTAGAACATGAGCCCCCGGACAAATGGGTGGAGAGGGAAGCCTAGTCCGCGGAGGAAATGGGGGAGGAACACCACCCTCTCATGGGGCCTAGGGGTGGGGATGGGCTGCCCCTCTTCAGGAAGCCAGTGCGCAATGTCGTTAGACAAGTATCCGGCCTTCCTTAGTCTTTTGATGTGTCCCTCCTTAACGGAGGAGACCATCCACTTGCCTCCCGCTCCGGACATGGATGGAGAAGGTTGAGGTGGGGAGTGCAGACTTGGGCGCTAGAGCTCGAGTGCGCGAAAATGGATAGGCAAAGGAGGAAGAAGGCGTAGGTGAAAAGGTGGATCCTTATCCCCTTATATGGGTGGACGCAACTATGCGTCCCCACCAGCCTGGTAAAACTCGCTTATCTCCCAAGCGCCGTAATCAATGGCGCGGTTGGGTTACCCACGCCCATATTGATGAGAATCCCGGAATAAGGGGACACGATCTCTGCTTTAACAAGACGTTCCAAGGAAACCGCCTCGCATAACACGCTGAGGTGGGACAATAAAACGATTCGAATAAAGGCTTGGCCGTGGTGCGATGTCACACTATGGAATACGTCAGCAAATTAGATTTGTGTAAATAATATTCTCCCTATGGCAATATGTGGAAACTTATTTTGCACAGACGGACACTATCTTTGTGTTCAAAATCTTCTATGAAGTACTTGGAGGAGGGACCCGCCTTGCAATGCCGAAGACAAACTGCGCGCCGGACTCGTTGTCATTGAAGCCTGGTTCAGGGGCTACTGAGGGAGTACTGGATTAGGGGGTGTCCGGATGGCCGGACTATAACTTCAGCTGGACTCCTGGACTATGAAGATACAAGATTGAAGACTTCATCCCATGTCCGAAAGGGACTTTCCTTGGCGTGGAAGGCAATCTTGGCGATACGGATATGTGGATCTCCTACCATTGTAACCGACTCTATGTAACCCTAACCCTATCCGGTGTATATATAAAATGGAGGGTTTTAGTCCCTAGGACAACACATTCATACACAACAGTCATACCATAGTCTAGCTTCTAGGGTTTAGCCTCTCCGATCTCGTGGTAGATCTACTCTTGTACTACCCATATCATCAATATTAATCAAGCAGGACATAGGGTTTTACCTCCATCAAGAGGGCCCGAACCTGGGTAAAACTTCGTGTCCCTTGCCTCCTGTTACCATCCGGCCTAGATGCACAGTTCGGGACCCCCTACCCGAGATCCGCCAGTTTTGACACCGACAACCGACAAATAGGATGATATGTAAACATGAATATAATGTCGGTGAGAATACATACTCCCCCAAGCTTAGGCTTTTGGCCTACGTTGGTAGTGAATCAGTAGCCTGGAGGGTAGTAGTCGGCGTGGTAGCTCACAAGAGGCTCTTGGTGCGGATGCCTCAGCATGCCGTGCCGCCACCACTACTGCGTTATGAGCTCGGGCCTCGCTCTCAGGACGAAATATCTTTCCTTGCTGTGATAATCAAAGAGAGCAGTGCAGGAAAATATGTGTCCACAACAAGTGATTGGTTAAACAACAAATTATAAGTGAAGTTATTAGCCCTTCCCTTGAGAATTTTATGATCTTTCAAGGCATAAAAATCTAAATACCGAGTGGGTAGGATAGGATCAAAGGGCAAAGGTGAGACACCTAGCCCTTGTGCTAGGCGCGTGGCATAAATTCCACCATAGAACCAACCACTTTTAGCATTATGCTGAAGTCTGCATGCAACAGTCGCTCCAAGGTTATAATTCCTTTCACCAGTGAGAGCGGTGTGAAAAAGCCTCAAGTCTGGTGCACAAAGTATGCTACAGTCTTGCTTGCCTACTATGCATTTCCCGTTAAATAATGCAAAATACTGAATTGCGGGAAAGTGAATGCTCTTTATTCTTCCTGGTCTCACTCCCCTATTTTCACCGTAGCATAGGCTAGTTAAGAAAGACTCGTATTCCAGTGTTGCTGGCTCATCAAGTGTCGGTGTACAAAAGTAGGGGCTCTCCTTTTGCACCCCTTTACTTGTGCACGGGCAGTCAGAGCCGTCCCCGCAGCCACACTAAGCAGGGCAGATGAGGGATGCCGGAGCACAAGAAGAACAGAGCAACACCAAGACCAGAGACGCAAAGAGAGCAAGAGGGCAAGGTGGACTCCACCGGCAAGACCCTTGCCGGGGTGGCTTCCGCAGCCTCGGCAAGATCCTTGCCGGGGCAACTTGCCTGACGCCAGCAGAGCGCGCCACCCTTGAGCCCAAGGGGTTCCCACACCATATTAGAACCAAGGCTCGGGAGGCACCTCCGTGGTGGCATGCATATCTTTGTTGAGATCATAGACACACGAGATCAGATGAAAACCTGAAGATGACGATCCTTGGCGAGATCCTTGCCAAGGAGATCCACGAGACCCCCGGCAAGATCCTTGCCGGGGACGACCGCGGTGCCGCAGCAAGACCCTTGCCGGGCCCTTGGCAAGACCCTTGTCAAGGACGCCTGTGGGGCCGCTATCGGTGTCAAAACCGGCGGATCTCGGGTAGGGGGTCCCGAACTGTGCATCTAAGGTTGATGGTAACAGGAGACAGGGGACACGATGTTTACCCAGGTTCAAGCCCTCTCTATGGAGGTAATAGCCTACTTCCTGCATGATTGATCTTGATGAATATGAGTATTACAACAGTTGATCTACCGCGAGATCGTAATGGCTAAACCCTAGAAGTCTAGCCTGTATGACTAAGGTATTGAGTATATCTATCTGGACTAAGTCCTCTGGTTTATATAGACACTGGGAGGATCTAGGGTTACACAAGGTCGGTTACAAAGAAGGGAATTTACATATTCCGTCGCCAAGCTTGCCTTCCACGCCAATGAGAGTCCCATCCAGACACGGGTGTAGTCTTCGATCTTCGTATCTTCACAACACATCAGTCTAGCCCACAGATAACAGGCCGGACGCCCGAGGACCCCTTAGTCCAGGACTCCCTCAGTAGCCCCTGAACCTGGCTTCAATGACAAGGTATCCGGCGCGTAGTGCTGTCTTCGGCATTGCAAGGCGGGTTCCTCCTTCCGAACTCCCGAATAGTCTCCAGATGAATTGATCGTGTACGGACCTGTAACACACACCACACACAACCGCAGAGAGAATATAATAACACATGAGTCCAATCTGCTGACAACTTTAGTAATGTGACGTCACGCCTCTCCGATCATAATTTCGAACCATTTTTCACCCCACGTTTTGAGACGCGGTTGTCATTGGCACGTCTTTTCAAAGCAGAGATTGTGTCCCCTTATTACGGGATTCTCATCAATACGAGTGTGGGTAACCCAACCATACCATCTACACAGCCCTTGGGAGTAGGCGAATTTTAAGGCGAATGGGGTGGTGTTCGATATTCACCATCCTTATAAGGAGATAAGATTCCCCTTTCTTCTCCCACGCTTTCTTCCCGCCTCTCTGTTCTTGAGCTCCAATGCCCAAGTCCTCATTCGTTCCCATTCAAACAAACACCCAATCATGTCCGGATCCGGAGTCGGCGGCAAGTGGATGGCCTCCTCCGTTAAGAGGAAAAATATAGAGGAGCTCCAAGAGGCCGGATACCTGGCCAAGGAGATCGTTTACTGACTTCTGGTCAAGGGACAGATCGTCCCCACCCCTAAGCCTCATGAGAGAGTGGTGTTCCTCATGCATTTTGTCCGCGGGCTGCGATTCCCTCTCCACCTGTTTGTCCGTGGACTGATGTTTTATTATGGGCTAGATTTCCATGATCTAGCCCCAACTTTATTCTCAACATCTCGGCATTTATAGTCACGCGTGAGGCCTTTCTCCGCACCCCACCTCATTTCGGCCTATGGCTGAAGACTTTCAATGTGAAGCCTAAGGTGGTGAGCGGTCAACAGGCAGAGTGCAGAGGAGCTATGTTGGGTAGGATGCCCAACGTCACCTGGCTCGAAGGTTATTTCGTGGAAACGGTGAAGGGGTGGCAATCAGGGTGGTTCTAGATCACCGAGCCGCGCGACACCGACTGGACGGCGACCTCCGAATTTCGATCCAGAGCTCCGATGCGGCTCACCTCCTGGTGAGAGAAGGGCCTAATTGGGGTTCTCCGGGCGAGCTGACACGGCTCCAGACATGTGTCCAGAACATGATATCCAACAGGATCAAGCTTGTCAATGTGATCCAGGTTATGCTCATCCGTGAGATCCTCCCGTGCCAACGCCGGACTTGCTATTTGTGGGAATTCGATCCGGCCAAGCACCAGACTCTACTAGAGCTCTTCGGCACAATGCACGAGGATATCTGGAAAGTGCTCTTCAAGGTCGGCGAGACACCACCACCTGCAACCGAGGATCATGGGCTTAGCTCAAAGCGCCAAGCCAATATGGTAAGTTCTTTAATGCTCTCAAGGCATAATCTTTACTAGTGTATTGTGAGAAAGAAGTCTAAGCTCTCCTATCAATTTAGGCCTGGACCGACATAGCGAGGCGGATTAATTGTCTAGCCCTGCTACCCGAAGACAAAGAGACCCCACTCCTGATGAAGATGTTGCTCCCGGTGCCTTATGAAGTGCCAGAGAAGAAGACCAAGAAGGCAGCCAAGGGGACCAGGAGTGGCCTTCATCGAAAGGATACTTCGGACCTGTCGTCCGAAGACGAGACTAATCCTTCGGTCACCGTAGACGATGACGAGGAGGAGGAAGAAGACAACCTCTACTGTGATTGAGCCTCCACGAACCTGGAGGTGAAGGAACCCAAGAGGGGGAAGGGCTCCCTCGCAGAGAACTCCGCCTGGGATGTCGATAGCAGTCCAGAACGAATGCCCCGGACCAAGCCTCGGGCCGCTTCGTAAGTACCAAAGATCTTATGCTTGCCAAATTTATGTCCCTTCCTCTTTGCCATATTAATATGTTTAATTTATGCTATTGCAGTCTGGCCCACGACAGTTCTCTGCAATCCTCTACAAAGGGCTCGCTAGACTCAAAGAGTTGGCTAGCATGTCGCCACCACCTGCTCACTCTACCTCGCCCAAAGGCGATGACGAGGTGGTGTCCCAAAGGGCCTTTCCCGACCAAGGGGAGGCTCCGGAGATCGTCATGGCGGCGTCCAAGGATGACTCCACGGCGGCCAGACACATGGGGGAAGAAGCCCCCATGGGGACTGATGGTGGGGGCCGAGTTCCATTCGGCCCTCAGTCGGATATCATTCCAGAGATGTAACATCCCAAATTTTCAATTTGGAATGTTATACACTAGATCATATGCATATCATATTTTCTTGCATTTTGGTTGATCCTAGAAATTTCACGCAACTCAAGGACCCTCGGAGAGAGTTGGAGATTTCGTTATTTTCATATTTGAGAGTTCTCTCGAATTTTGAAAATAGGATCATTTGATTTATTTAATTTATCTTCAATAATTTTTCCGGTGTCAGAATATATGAGAGAGGGAATAATATGACTTTCCCAAATTTAGGAAAAATGAAGATATAATAAATAGATCAATTTTGCTTTCCGGTGTTTATTTGCATTTTATTTGGATAGGGAAAAATGCGCGTTTTCAAAAATTGCATTTTAGGTCCGGAGAAAAGTTCATTTTGTTCGGCTCATTTTTAGGAGTCGGGGAAAATTTACTTTAGATTTTTCGGAGTTCGTTTAGATCCCTTTTTGTTTTTTTTTTCTTCTGCGCGAGGAAACTACTTAAAAAATAAAAAAAATTTAGCAGCGCCCAAGCCAAGCCACCTACCGCCGCGCTCCCAGGCACCAGGCGCCGAGCCAGGAGCCGGTCGGCCTCCGCCGCCTCTTGCTAGCACCGAATCCTTTTAGGATTCTAGGGCGCCCCCTTGTCCCCTTTCCTTATTCCGTTTATTTTCTAGATCTTTCCTACTCCTATTCTAATTCCTTGTCCTCTACCCCAAGTAAACCCCTCCCCTCCCCAATATAAATACCCAAGCACCCCCCCCCCTCTAAACACATCAAATCAAAGCTCTCCTCCACACCGCGCCTTACCGCCGCCAAGCCGCATCACACCGCGCCCTGCGTCACCGCCGCCGCGCCGCCTCACCCGCGCCGCCACCCCACACCCCGCGCCGCCGCCGTACCTTACAGCCGCCGCGCCGCATCACACCGCGCCCTGCGTCACCGCGCCGCCAACCCACACCCGCGCCACCGCCGCACCTTGCCCACGCCGCCGCCCTACGCCGACGCCGCCGGAGCCCCGTTCACCGGAGACCTCGCCAAGGTTGCCCCGCGCTACATCTATTCTTTTTCTCGGATCGTTTTCTTCTAATCGTTCCGATTCTTTTCTTCTCTAAACCGTTCCGGTTTTCTAGATCGGTTTTTCGTTCGGTTTTTCTTCTCCGAAACCCTAGATCGGATTCGTTTTCTTCTCCGATTTAGTTGCTTTGGACCGTTCGCCGGACCGTTCGTCCTAACGAACGTGATCACCGGATTCTTCTAGGTTAACGAACGTCCGTTCGTTTAACCGTTCTTCTTTTTCTTTTCGTCGGATTTATTCCGCGATCGCGATCTCAGATCCGATCTTCTTTCTAGTCTATCTTTTCGCTCGTTTATCGGAATCAGGTGATTCAAGCGCCTGGAGTTTCGTCTCGAAACCGCCGTTCCGTCTAATCAACTTGAACAAGCTTTTGTTACAGTAAAATTTTGACCTAGATTCAACTTGCTAGAACCGAGTTGTTTTCTTCCGCCGTTTGTTTTTCGTTCTTTCTTGCAACCGGAGTTCTTAAGTTGAACTACCTGGTTCGTTCTCTTGTTCGAGTTTTACCTGTGCATTAGATGAGTACTTATTGTATGCTTGTTGTTTGTCTGCGATAGATTACCCGGATTGCGCCGCTTGTTACTTCGAAACCCTAGGACTCGCGGATCATCAGCAAGGCAAGTAACACTTTGATCATACCTTTTCTACAACCCATGTTTTATTGCATTAGATCAATCCTCTCACACTGCATGATTAGGATCTAATTAAATTGTGGGATGGGAAGTAGATGAGGTAGTACCTAATACCTGTATTACTATGAAACCCTTGGGAGTTACTTCTACGTTTGCTTATTATGCCATGCTATGCTAGTAGACGTGGATTGGGTGAGTGATATCCATGACAGATGTCAGATTGATAATTTTAATGGTTTATCTAAGCTGGCAACTTAAACACACATCTGGGTGGATTGAGGCACCTGATGTCTATCAGGACTTGCCTGTTTTTTTTTGGACCGCCACCCAGGCTCAAAGGGATCATAAGATAATTCATGCTAGAAACTTTCGTGTGCAGCCACATGCTACTATGGGCTCTGGCATAGTTGACTAAGTTGTGCGAACTCTTACGGGGTGGACTAGCAGATGTAGGGGATGTAGGTGTACCGGTCTACCCCACATGTAAGGTGCTAGTGCTTCTGAAAGACTATGTCTCGGTCATCCGTTTCTCAAATACCATGTAGTGCGAGAAAACAAACGGAAGTGATCGAGTCATGTGGGGAAAAGTGCGCAAACCTCTGCAGAGTTAACAAACTAATCATGATTAGCCGTGTCCCTGGTTATGGACAACTTGAGTATCTAGTACTTGAATATCATTGTGAATCTCAACATGTTACTTCTAATTAATGTTATTGGGTTTTAATTACTTTTAATTGGGATTGAGAATGCTGTCAACCATTCTCAATGTTTCACAACCACCATGATAGTAAATAAAATTTATTCCTTTGCAGTAGGGAAAAACTGGCTTTACGCAAAACTGTAACCATAGAGCTTTCCACCAGCCATATATGCATATAGTATAGCTGTTTCATTCCATTACTCTCTATGTGTTACTTTGCCAGCATATTCCATGTGCTGACCCGTTTTCGGGCTGCAATGTTAATGTTGCAGACTTTTCAGACGACGATTGAGGTGCGTTTAGGTCATGGCCCTATAGTCAGTGATGCCACTGGAGTTGATGGACCCATTTATCTTCCAAGTCTTCCGCTGTTATCTTTAAAATATGGCCTTAAGCCATATTTATTGTAATAAGTTCTTTTTGAGCAATCGATATATAAGTGTGTGATTGCAACTCTGCTATAAAACCTCGATGTACTGTGTGGTGTCAGCATTACTGATCCAGGGATGACACCGTAGCACAGTAGACGTGATCCATTCGGGTCAGGTCGCTACAAGAGACCTTCACGGCTCCAGAGTCCGGCGAACGGCCTTCCCCGAAAGGACGGGGTGTGCTTGTTCTGCTGGTGACCTCCGTCCAACCAGAGGCGCCGGATGATCTGCTGGAAGCACTGCGAGGTGCTTCCATTGTAGATGAACACCGTGTCCACATGGGTACGGTGTTCAAAAAGGTTCAGTCCGCCAAAAGCAGGCTGACTGAAGCCTGCACTAGCCTTTTAACAGGCTTTGAGGTTATAGTAATTGTAGAAAGAATATTACAACGTAGATAGTAGCCTCTGATGCTCTGTTCGGTGTTCGGAAAGAAAAGCCGAACAGAGGATCAAAGCAATTTTCGCAGGCGTCGCTGTTGGCTGCTGCTGCTCATACTGCGGAACTCTCCGAACTAAAGCGGAGCCTGGAGCGGACCGAGGAAGAGCTTAGCCTTGTGAAGAAGCAGCTGGAGGACAGCCAAGGTATGCAGTAACCTGTGCGTGTATGTTAGGAAGGATGAATACTTCGTGCTGACTAAAGTGTCATGGACTATGCTAGGGGCCACGACCGAGGTGGCGGCCCTCATGAAGGCATTAGCCGAGGCCGAGGACAAAGCGGCCAAGGAACACGTTGTACGCGAAAAGGTCCGGGTCAGCGAGGTTCAGCAAGAGCTTCAGGATGCCGTCAGGAAGTATGAGTCCCTAGAGCGTGATTCTAAGACACAGGCGTCCGAACTTGTGAAGGCCCGCCAAAGCGCACAAGAGGCTCGAGCCAAGGCCCAGAACTCCCTTCAGGAACTCCAGGCGGCTAAGAAGATTGCGGCGGGTAAGGCTTTCATTATGCAAAGCAAGTCTGTGAAGGAGACGCTCCTTTTACTTACACGAATTTGGTGCTCTACACGGGCGTATACGGATTTGCCACGCAGCATATCTGATGCTGCTGAATTCTATCGAGTTGAGGAAGGGAGTTCGACGGAGAAGCTATTCTGGTCTCAATATCTTTGGACAGAACATCTGGTATCCTTCAGCAACCAGCTGAAACAGTTGGTCGAGATGCACAAGGCGGCTGAGCTGTCCATGAGGGACCTGATAGTCCGGCTATGGCCTGCCGCGCCGCCACCCAGCAGCTACTTCGGGCTTGCGAAGCGGCTCGAGGTCGTAAATCGGTCAGTCTGTATTGAAGGTGCCTGGATGGCCTTTGCTTGTTACGATTTGTGGTTGGTGAAGACGGACGTCGTCGAGCTGACCAAGGGGCCGCCGAAGGGCAAGGAGCACCGTACACCCGAGCGCTACTTTGCGGATGTCCTAGAGGGGTCTCGTATTGTAGCCGTGTAGTGCGGGCAGGACATTATTTTCGAGTGAATACACTCGTATTTTGTCTTGTATGATGGCGACAAATCCGCTTTGTAATATAATTTATGTTTTGATTGTGTCCTCCTGTGCGGCCGTGTTGTATGAAATCTGAGGGTTGGCCAGTCGTCGGCTTCTGCCCTCACGTAGGTAGTATGGAGGTGTTCGGGATGGTATCTAAACAATCTTGATCCAATTATATGGTCCTTGAAAGAGTTGTTTAGCGCAACGAACCAGGCAACCAGACTATACGGCTTGAACGTGCTCACTTAACCATAGGAGTTTCATAATAAAACATAGGCGCAGCCCCTGGTATACGAACCAGAGTGCTGTCAGAGTCTGATCGGGAAGTACGACCCTTTGTGAAATGCGGAAAAACCTCCAACGATTTGAGACGTCCGAACAGCTGACCGGCTCTCACCGCATCATGATAGTCAGTTTTCGGATTTCTCTATTCAGGTGCTCATCCCGTTTAGACCAGAGCACAATCGTGGTAGTTCTCCCTTTACTACCCTAGCCGATGTAGCAAAACATAGGGTAGCAAGCACAGGAGCCGGGCAACCCAACTATTGACAAAAGACATGATTCGGGGCCAATGCATATAATGCTAAATTTGGGGTGCCGAACTATACTTATAAGAAGTGTTCAGACTTTTGTTGTCGTAGTGTGGGGCGCTATAAAGCCCCTGGAAAACATCAAAATGTACCAAAGTGTACGGGTGCTACCTGATGGGGTTATCCACAGGGAAACTGAAAAAAGGAAAGAGAGAAAGAAAACAGAAATGATGTAAAGGTAAAAAGCTGGGGACCTACAGCTCCAACTACAAACTGTTTTCATTGTAATGTAATTAGTACGTCAAGGCGCATTGATACAAGTAGTGCAATAAGCAACAACTATTTAACATGCCAAAACAAGGGGAGAGCTGCATGTGGGTCCTGGAAGACAGGTAGAATTATCGTTAATGGAATCACCTAAAAGTGCCCGTATGTCTGCGCTCCTCGCCATCTTGGTGTATTTATCCTTCAAGAGGACCAATAACCTGAAATAAAACAAGCAAAAGTGAAAGTATGTGTGTATCCGATGTCGGTTGAGCCATGCCGTGGATCACAAGCTAGCTATGCCTCCGTCGATGCCCATGGATTTTTGAGTGCGTAGTTATGTATGCGCGGCACGCAGGCCACCGCTTGATCGGGACCGAGACGGAGGCTGGATTGCTAGTCGAGCTCCTGACGAGCAGAGCTCTCCTGCTACAGAGTACTCCGGACCCTCTTAAGGGTGTCCGAGGGCTCGGCAGCCGAATGAAGGTTCTGCTTGAGAAGGCAGCTTTGTACTTCTGCTGCCAGGGTAGCTGTGTGCTCTTCTATACGAAGAGAGCATTCCGTATTGCCAATGACTGTTATGACGCCACGTGGGCCGGGCATTTTGAGCTTGAGAGAATCATAGTGTGGCACTGCGTTGAATCGAGCAAACGCAGTTCATCCGAGCAGTGCATGATAGCTGCCGCGGAATGGGGCGATATCGAAGACTAACTCCTCGCTTCCGAAGTTGTCTGGAGATCCAAAGATAACCTCTAGTGTGATTGAGCCCGTACAACGGGCCTTTACGTCTGGGATGACTCCTTTAAAGGTGGTCTTTGTAGGCTTGATCCTTGATGGGTTAATGCCCATTTTTCGCATTGTATCCTGATAGAGCAGATTGAGGCTTGTACCGCCATCCATAAGGACACGAGTCAGGTGGAACCCATCAATTATTGGGTCTAAGACTAGTGCGGCTGAGCCTCCGTGACAGATGCTGGTCGGGTGATCCCGGCGATCAAAGGTGATCGGGCATGATGACCATGGATTGAATTTTGGGGCGACTAGCTCTATCGCGTACACGTCCCTGAGCGCATGCTTGCGCTCCCTCTTATGGATGTGGTTAGCATATATCATGTCCCCCTGTGTTCAGTTGTCGTGGCTCTTCATCATCATCCTCGCTTTGCGATCCCTTTTCGCTGTTCTCGGCGTTTAATTTGACGGCATGTTTGAAAACCCAGCACTCCCTATTTGTATGATTAGGAGGCTTGTCGGGGGTGCCGTGAATCTCGCATGGACGATCAAGTATGCGGTCCAAGCTGGATGGGCCCGAATTGTTCTTTTGGAATGGCTTCTTCCGCCGACCGAACTTAGAGCCACTAAATCCGGCGTTGACCACCGTATCCTCGGTGTTGTCACTATTGTTTTGGTGCTTGTATCTATTGCGTTGAGACTTGTCTTTGTTGCTTTTAACTTCAGGGGTGACGGTGTCGCTTGCATTGTTTCTGCTATGGGCCAACCAACTGTCCTCACCCGCACAAAAGTGGGTCATGAGTGCCGTGAGGGCTGCCATGGATTTTGGCATTTCTTGGCCGAGGTGGCGAGCGAGCCATTCGTTGCGGGTACTATGCTTAAAAGCTGCTAGAGCTTCAGCGTCCGGACAGTCGACAATTTTGTTCTTTTTGTTAAGAACCTTGTCCAGAATTTCCTGGTGGACTCTCTGGGCTGTTGAACTATATGGCTTAAGTCATCAGCGTCCGGAGGTCGAACATATGTACCTTGGAAGTTATCGAGGAAAGCCTCTTCCAAGTCCTCCCAGCTGCCAATGGAATTTTCAGGCAGACTATTTAGCCAATGCCCAGCTGGCCCTTTGAGTTTTAGAGGGAGGTATTTTATGGCGTGGAGGTCATCTCCGCGGGCCATATGGATGTGGAGAATGAAGTCCTCAATCCACACAACGGGGTCTGTGGTTCCATCGTATGATTCTATGTTCATGGGCTTCAATCCTTCGGGGAATTCGTGATCCAGGACCTCATCAGTGAAGCAATGAGGGTGTGTGGGACCTCTATATTGGGCTGTATCGTGATGCAGCTCTGATAGAGTCCGTCTGCGGTGTTCGGCCCCCGCATGACTGGGTTTGTCATGTCCGAATAGGTGGCCGTGGTCACGTGTTGAGGCGCGTCCTCGTGATCCGTAGATTGATCTTGTATGTCCTGCTTTATTGTTCAGGTTCTGCCGGAGGTCATATGTATGGCCATGGGCTAATTTACCGGCGGGGCAAGCTGGTGTTCGGCATGAGTTGCCATTTTCTCCCGACCACGTGGTGGTCGGTTGGCCGTATTGTGCGATGGTGGTATGTACTCCGGCACCTCCTCGTCAAACTGAGGTAGCAATTTGCGCTTTGGGTAGCTTTTGGTTGGGCGCTTGAGGTCGTATTCTTTGGCTGCCAGGACATCAGTCCATTTATCATTAAGCAGATCTTGGTCAGCTTGAAGCTGTTGCTGCTTCTTTTTCGGGCTCCTTGCCGTGGCTATTTGCTGGAGCTTGAAGCGCTCCTGCTCAAGAGGTTCCTCAGGCACGATGAAATCTTCGGTGCCGAGGCTCACTTCATCTTCGGAGAGCGGGAGGTAATTATCGTCCTCCAAATCTTCGTGCATGGCCAGTTTAACAGGGCTAACCTGCTCATCTTCCCATTCATCTTGTTTGTTTTCTTTACCGATGGGGTCTACGTTGTCTTCGGCACCTTCCGGAGTGTCATATTCTCCTGTGTCGGTGTTGCTGTCTTTATTGCGGTGTGGCTTAGAGCGGCGTCGCTGACGCCGGCGCTTGGACTGTATTTCGGAAGGTTTATCCTGAACTGGGTCTTCCTTATCATCGTCGTTGTTCTCCTTTGGTGCATCCACCATGTATACGTCATACGAGGAAGTGGCCGTCCAGCGTCCGATGAACGGAGGGTTCTGGGCCTCTTCTTCCCCGACATCGTCGTCCATACCGTCGATGTCCTCGGAGTCGTAATCAAGTTCGTCAGCCAAATCATCGATCGTGGCTATAAAGTGGGTGGCAGGTGGGAAGTAAAATTCTCCATCGTTAGCCCCTAGTTCGAGCCGGATATAGTTCGGCTGAGAGTCCTCCGCCAAGGACAGGTTTTTTAATGAGTTTAGCACATCGCCCAAAGGCGAGTGCTGGAAGATGTCTGCGGCGCTGAATTTGAAGATCGATAAACGATCAAGCTCGGCATCCACGGGCTCGCGCGGTTCGGAACCTATGGCCAGAGACAAGTCCGGCGTTCTGGTGGAATAGGCATCGTGTGAGACCAGGTCCATGTGCGGCTCCAACGCCGTGGAGTCTGCAGCCTTCGAGGTGGGGTTAATCCTCCTGTCTTTGGATGGCGCAGCCTACTCCGGCTCTAGGGCCAGCGTGGTTACAGGAGCGATCTGCCGGATGTGGCCCGATGACAAATTTATGTCATGATCATCGGGGTGACCGAGAGTGGCCACCACGGTATCGAATCAGGCGAAGATCAAGTCTCCACGGATGTCCGCGACGTAGTTCAAGCTCCCGAATCTGACCTGATGACCAGGGGCGTAGCTTTTGATCTGCTCTAGATGGCCAAACGAGAGGCCTGCAGTGCGAAGCGGCCAAACACGAAGATCTGCCCGGTGAGGAAAGTTTCTTCGCAGACAACGTCATTATTGACGATTGAAGGGGCCATCAAACCTTTCAGCGACAACACAAAGGAACTCTCAATGAAAGCACCAATGTCGATGTCAAAACTGGCGGATCTCGGGTAGGGGGTCCCGAATTGTGTGTTTAAGGTTGATGGTAACAGGAGACAGGGGACACGATGTTTACCCAGGTTAGGGCCCTCTTTATGGAGGTAATACCCTACTTCCTGCTTGATTGATCTTGATGAATATGAGTATTACAAGAGTTGATCTACCATGAGATCATAATGGCTAAACCCTAGAAGTCAAGCCCGTATGACTAAGGTATTGAGTATATCTATCCGGACTAAGTCCTTAGGTTTATATAGACACCAGGAGGATCTAGGGTTACACGAGGTCGGTTACAAAGAATGGAATTTACATATTCCGTCGCTAAGCTTTCCTTCCACACTAATGAGAGGCCCATCCGGACATGGGTGTAGTCTTCGGTCTTCGTATCTTCATAGCCCATCAGTCCAGCCCACAGATAATAGGCCGGACGCCTGAGGACCCCTTAGTCCAGGACTCCCTCAGCCGCAGCCAGGCCCGCGTCCGCCAAGACTCCACCGCCGCTCCCATATAGCTGCCAACTCGACTAGCTGAGCAGGCATCTGTGTGGCAGCTCGCGGCCTCTACACCAACTAAGCAAGCACCTGCGTGGTGGCATGCAGATCTTCGTGAAGGCTCCACCACCGTGCTAGCCCAGCAACCAGCCAACGTGGCACTACAACGCCTCATTAGCTTGGACGCACGTCGGAGCCAGGCGAGGCGACGACAGCTGGGACGAGCTTCTTTGCCATCCCCAACAAAGCAAGAGGGGCACATCGGCAGCGCATTAAATGCGTTTGTCCGACGGTGCCAGGGAATAGACTCAGCCCCTGTACACCTTTCCACCTCCTGTGTGCCACTGTGGCGACCCCTTTTTTGTCTATAAAAGGAGGCCCGAGGCGTAATGGAGGGGGATTCGGATATTTTGGACTAGGGAACCACTTCAGCTAGTTCAAGAACACACGAACACCTAAATATACATCAAAGCAGCACTAGGGTTTTACGCATCTGCGCGGCCTGAACCTGGGTAAACGATATGTGTGTTGACCGCCAGACCCGCTCTTTGCACAACCCCGCGCCCGCCAACCGTAGAAGGGATCCCAGTGACCCCATAGGTGTCGTTTCCCACTGACATCTCTAGCACGCCAGCTAGGGGGTGCGCAGTTGTGAAAACCCGGTCTGGATGAAGCAACGGCTTCATCGTGGTCGTCACTTCAAGCAAGAAGACGACCGAACAAATGGCGTCCTCGATGGACGCACCGAACGCTCACACAGTGGCAGAGAAAGCTAAGTCATGCAAAACTTTGAGTAATTCCTTTTCATATATATGGTTATTTTCCTCGACGATCTTGCCCAGTGTGTGGAAAACCTGCACGCAATGGGGCCCTACCACTATTGTAAACACCCTCATTCTGCTTCGAGTCCGCTCAACAGTTCGAGCGGCTGCGTCGAGAACGACAGGGTGACCTTCTGCGATTCACAACGCTCTCGCTCTGTCTCGAGTCCGCTCGACAGCTCGAGTGGCTGCGTCAAGAGCAGTGAGGTGGTTTACCCGGCAGCAATCATACCCGACAAGCCATTGAGGATCTGTCCTCAAAGAGCCGCCTGGGTCTCTGCGCCGGCGAACCTACCCGATTAACGTAGGGTGGACATACAAAGGGAGATCAAACGGGAAAATAACATGCATCGTTTCAAAAGTACTGCAGAGTTATATTAGATCATTTGTTGCTGCGGTTCTAACTAAAGATAAAAAATTTCTTGGTCATGAATCTGTAGCGGCGATAAGAAACAGGGTGCCTAGTCCCGGCGCTAGCCTTGTACCCTCCAAACTTCGTCGATGCGGTTGATGACGGGCTCGATGCGCTCCTTGAGCGGCGCAGGGTCCACATCGTCCGGCAAGCTGTCCAGCGAAGCTTCGAAGTCGAGGTCAGGGTTCCAGTATGCCATCTTGGTGAGGACCTTGGTCATGGCACCCCGCAAAGCCTCCGGGCCTCTTCAGCCAGAGAGGCCGCCCTGTTGGAGCGAAGCCGCTCCAGGGCCCCGAGAACACCCTCAAAGAATAGAGTCAACCTGGCATTAGGACTCACATTTGGATCTGGGACGTACCTCACGTCTGGTATCCCCATGGTAGCCAGCTGCATGGTGATCCTGCCGGCGATCTCGGCAAGGCGGCTGACCCAGAGCTTTTTGCCCGCCACAAACTCCGCGTGGTTGGTGGCGTCGTTCTTCCGCAGCTGCCTCTCCACCTCTAGATTCTTGGTTAGGGTCCCCTCTCGGGCCCTGACCTCCGAGAGCGTCCCTTCAAGACCCTCCAGCTTCAGCTTCAGGTCCTTGATGGACTCTTTGGCCGTGGAGAGTAGCTCGGCCTTCTCGAGGACTGCGGCCTGCACGTCAGTCAAAGCGCCCTTGGTCGCGTCCCTCTCCCATGTCAGCTCCTGGACCTGCTTCTTCAGCCCGTCCCGCTCCACCTCCAGCTCGTTTACCTTGCCAGCATGGACCTGGGCCTGAGCATTGAGGGCCTCCTCATGCCTCTGCTCCAGTTCCTGGGTCCGCTGCACGACAAGCTCCTGGACCTCCTCGTCCTTGCCGCGGAGTGTCGCGGCGAGCTTCTCCTCGCGAGCGGCAAGGTCCTCCTCCTGGGAGTTCAGCTCAGCCTGGTACTGGAGCCGAGCGGCCTCCTCCTTGGCGGCTTGCCAACTCACCGTCTCCTAGGCCTTCTCGATGTTGGCCTGCTTCATGACAAGCTCCAACTTGTGCTTGGCCAGCTGGTCCTGGGCGGCCTTCATCACAGGCCTAGCGGAACCAAGCCTGCGCCTCGGTGACACACCCTTTGAGGTCCGCCTCCGCCTTGTCCACCGCTGCCATGTCCAGGCGGGCTCGGTGAAGTGCCTGAAGCTTGTGGAAGCTGGCGCTCATGCTCTGGAGGAGCCACTCTTCCTAGGAACCGCTGCCGCCGACGCTTGGTCCGTCGACGACCTCAATCCCGACGACGCCAAGCACCTTGTCGTCGAACACCTCCCCCTCGGCGGGCATCCTGGTGCTTGCCATCCATGGGAGGTGGACGAACAAGTCGTCGCCCACCTTCAGATACTTGCTCGAGCCAGAAGCGACGGAGGAGGAAGGCTGGTCGACGGCCACCTCCTCCTCGGCAGCGGCCGTGCTGGCCTCCCCGGCAGGCCCCTTCCCGCCCCCCTCAGCTGCGGCCTCATCGGGCTTCACGGCATGCCCCTCAGCAACGTCCTTGGCGGCCTCGTCAGCAGCAATCTCGTCGGCCTCGGCTGCGGCCTCTCTGGCGACATCTTCGATGACGGTGCCCACGTCCTCCCGGTCCGCCGAGGAAGGATGTAACACACACGATGCGGCCATATCTCCCACGTGTCGGAGAACGACTTAGAGGCATAACCGCAAAGTAGGCATTTCACAAGAGGGGTAATCTTTACACATCCCATGTACTGAATATGAAAGGGATAGAGAGTTGGCTTACAATCGCCACTTCACACAATACATAAATATAGCATTACATCATCCAGAATACAATCAAGGTCCGACTACGGAACCAACATAAATAAAGACAACCCCAAATTCTAGATCCCTGATCGCCCCAACTGGGCTCCACTACTGATCAAAAGGAAACGAAACAACACAACGAACACGATCTTCATCAAGCTCCTCCTTGATTTCGGTTGCGTCACCTGCACGGGTATCATCGGCACCTGCAACTGTTTGGAAGTATTTGTGAGCCACGAGGACTCAACAATCTCACACCTACGAAATCAAGACTATTTAAGCTTATGGGTAGGGAAAAGGGTAGTGAGGTGGAGCTGCAGCAAGAACTATCATATATGGTGGCTAACATACGCAAATAAGAGCGAGAAGAGAAGCAATGCAACGGTCATGAAACTAGAAGTGATCAAGAAGTGATCCCGAAACTACTTATGTTCAAACATAACTCCAAAACCGTGTTCACTTCCCGGACTCTGCCGGAAAGAGACCATCATGGCTACACACGCGGTTGATGGATTTTAATTAAGTTAAGTGTCAAGTTCTCTACAATCGGACATTAACAAATTCCCATCTGCCCATAACCGCGGGCACGGCTTTCGAAAGTTCAAAACATTGCAGGGGTGTCCCAACTTAGCCCATCACAAGCTCTCACGGTCAAATAAGGATATTCCTTCTCCCAGGAACACCCGATCAGACTCGGAATCCTAGTTACAAGACATTTCGACAATGGTAAAAAGACCAGCAAGACCGCCCGATGCGCCGACATCCAGATAGGAGCTGCACATATCTCATTCTCAGGGCAACACCGGATGACCACTACGTACAGCTAAAACCAGCCCTCAAGTTTCCCCGTGGTGGCGCCGCAAGTGGCTCTGGTTCGGACCAACACTTAGACAAGCACTGGCCCGGGGGGGTTAAAATAAAGATGACCCTTGAGTCTGCAGAACCCAAGGGAAGGTGATAGGTTGTTAGGCAAATGTAAAACCAAGGTTGGGCCTTGCTGGAGGAGATTTATTCAAAGCAAACTGTCAAGGGGTTCCCATAACACCAACCGTGTAAGGAACGCAAAATCAAGGAACATAACACCGGTATGACGGAAACTAGAGCGGCAAGAGTGGAACAAAACACCAGGCATAAGGCCGAGCCTTTCACCCTTTACCAAGTATATAGATGCATTAATTAAATAAGAGATATTGTGATATCCCAACATAACCATGTTCCAACATGGAACAAACTTCATCTTCACCTGCAACTAGCAACGCTATAAGAGGGGCTGAGCAAAGCGGTAACATAGACAAACAACGGTTTGCTAGGAAAGGTGGGTTAGAGGCTTGACATGGAAATATGGGAGGCATGATATAGCACGTGGTAGGTATCGCGACATAGCAAAAGAGCGAGTAACTAGCAAGCAAAGATATAAGTGATTTCGAGGGTATGGTCATCTTGCCTAAAAAGTTCTCTGAGTTGACGAAAGCTTGATCCTCGTAAGCGTACTCAATGGGTTCCTCGATCACGTACTCATCTATAGGATCTACCCAAAGCAAGAACACAAGCAAAGGACCCACAATCAATCATGGTGCAATGCGCAAGCAACATGATGCAAAACATGGCATGATATGTGGGATGTGATATGCAATGCATATGCGTGCTTTGGAAGGGAAAGAATTAACCAGGCACCAACTTGGCAAATCAAGTGTGCTGCAGGAAATATGAGTTGATTTTGGCCGAAATCGATATAAAGATCACCGGAATCGGATGCACGGTTTGCAAATGGCAAGCAAAACAAGAATGGCACATTTCTCGATTAACAGCATGATGCAATCTAGAATGCAACAAGAAACTCAGCTACTGCACTCCAACATAGCAACAAAGCACATGGCAGTGAACTACTCAAGATGCTTGACAAAACATGAACACTGAGCTATGGCTAAATTACACAAGAGCAGGTTCAAACAAGCATGGAAAAGTGCAAAAGATATCAGCTTCACAGACTTAGTGAAAATAACAACATGCCAGGAATTAACGAAGACATGTTTAGAGCAAGCAAACAACATGCTACAGGATCATATTATAGCAATACAAGGCATGGCATGAATGTACTCAAAGCATAGCACAAAAGTCGCTTACTGACCATAAGCCAAAAAGGATCGGAAGATATGATGGCACCCATATAACATAGCAAGTTTCGCTAACAGATTCAGACTTAGCAGAAAACAGAGCATGGCAAAACAGAGTTATGAACGTCTCTTTGTGAACTCGATTCACTCACCACAAGGCATTGCATGACAATCTAAGCATAGTAATAGCAAGAAGTCATGTTCAAGGAGCTAACCATGGCAAGAACAAGCTTATAGAATGCATGGATCAACTACAACAACCATGGCAAAATTGATTAACATGTAAACAATCTGCCAGGAACATTTTATAGCAAACGTAGATCAAGATTAAGTCATGCTAGGGCACTCCATAATTGCAAACAGTGGCATGGATGGTTAGAGCACAACCATATTCCCAAATCATCCTTACTGAACATACTCAAAAGAAGCATGGATCTCACCGTAGCAACATGAATACATGGCATAAAAATAATAGCAGAGCAATGACTTAGTGAAATTCTAAGTCTCTGAAATCAGCAATATCACGAGAGGTACTTTGCATGCTTGTGCTAGTCACCACATTGATCACAAAAATACATTGCATACACCCCTGTAAAGATGGCATGGCATAGACCAAATTACATGTAGAGCACATGTCCATATTGTAACGCCCCGGATATAACTTTCCCAATTTGTAATCCAACTCTTGCCGTTTCCGGCATTAAGTTATATTTATTTCTCGGGTTCGGGTCTTTGTCTCCGTGTGTTGTTTTCGTTTTCATGCATCTCATATCATGTCATCATGTGCATTGCATTTGCATACGTGTTCATCTCATGCATTCGAGCATTTTCCCCGTTGTCCGTTTTGCATTCTGGCGCTTCGTTCTCCTCCGGTGGTCATTTCTAGCTTTCTTTCGTGTGTGGGGATTAAACATTTCCGGATTGGACGGAGACTTGCCAAGCGGCCTTGGTTTACTACCGGTAGACCGCCTGTCAAGTTTTGTATCATTTGGACTTCGTTTGATACTCCAACGGTTAACCGAGGGACCAAAAAGGCCTCGTGTGTGTTGCAGTCCAACACCCCTCCAATTTGGCCCAAAACCCACCAAACTCTTCTCCATGTCCTAGAGCGTTCGTTCATGATCGCGTGGCCGAAAACCGCACCTCATTTGGACTCTCCTAGCTCCCCCTATGCCTATATATACATCCCCTTCGTTTTCGGATCTTCTCTCTCCCTCTCCGAAACCCTAAAACAGATCTCGCCGCCGCCGGACACGTCCGGACGGACCGGACGCGTCCGCCCCGCCGCCTCGGCCACTCCCGTCGCGAAACGTGTTGCCGCCGCCTCCACCAACCGCGCCGGCCCGGAGAGCCTGCGTGCGGCCCTCCCGGCCCGGCTTCCCCGCGCCGCCCGTCGTTCCCGCGCGCCGCCCGCCGCCTCGAGCGCCGGCCGCCTCCGGCCGCCGCGCCACCATCTCCAGCGACTGCGTCTCCGGCAAGCCGCGCCGCCCCGCCTCGGCTTCCTCGTCCACGCCGCCGCCTCCTCGTCGCCACTCGTCGCCGCGCGCCGCCCTCCTCCATCTCCGGCCACCGGAGCAAGTCCGGCGACCTCGGCCTCCATCTCCGGCTCGAACTCCGGCGACCTAGGCGATTCCGGTGAGCTTCGGTGAACAGTGCGCTACAGTGCAGATCTCAGATCTGAAAAACCCTAATCTCAGGTTGACTTTCCCCTCTCATCTCAATATTTTTATGCATACTTTGACCAGTGATATCTCCGCATCCGTAGCTCCGATTTGGACATATAGTATATCAAAATGTTCGTCTCGATGAGTACATCATTTATTCCATTGCATCATTTTCATTTGAGTGCATATTGATGCCCGAAATGCTGTTAGAAGGAGGCTTCGTGAGTTAATTGTCAGATCTGCTAGTTCATCTTAGACTTTTGTCATTTTTGCCATGATTATTGTGTGCATGCTATGCCTGTGAGTCCTTCATATGTTTTCTTAAGGATTTTGTATTCTTTCCAGAGGTGCAACCCATGCATTTTTAGGATGTGTGTGTTGACTTGTGCAAGCTTGCAAAGTGAGGCACCCGGTAAATCAGTTTTCAGGGACTTAGTAGTTTTCACTAAGTCTGGGATTATTTAGTTCATGATGCCATATGTTCAGCTTGTTTCCTAGTGATCCGTGCCTCTTTTGTGGATGATCAGTAAAGGAGTTTTGTTAATCATGTTATTCTCTATCTATCCATGTCTTTGTTTGCAATTATGGAGCAAACTAGCTTGATTCAATCGAGCTCTACTTTTGCTTCGTTGTAAATCTGGGCAGATCGTCAACTTGTTGGCGATTTTGCCGATGTTATCGTAGTTGATTCGTGCACGCTATGCCATTGTTCTTGCCATGTCTAGCTAGTATTTTGTGCCTTCTTAAAGGATGTATGCTTGCCATGCCATGACTTGCACCGTAGGGAGTGCATCGAGCTCGTTTACATGCCTTCGTGAGTTATATTTCAGCATGTCTCAGTTTTCACTAAGTCGGAAAACTGATTGTGTTTTAGCTATGTTCGTGTGCCCGTTAGTATATTTTGTGAACCCTTTTGGGCCCAGGTCACTTTGGGTATTTTGTTAAGCTTGTTGAGTATCTCCATGCCATATTCTTACTTGTCTTAATCAAGTCATGTATCATGTTGATTTGCTGCTCCGAAGAGGGCTTCGTGATCTGAAATTTCAGACAAGTGTTAATTTCACTAAGTCTGGAATCTGTTTTGCATTTGCGTTTTTGCCATGCTTGTTTGAACCTCATAATGGATGAATTGGCCGTGGCTAAGTGCTAGTATTTTGTTAAGCATCTTGTGTGCATCCCTTCCATGTATTTTGTTGTCATGTTTGGGTGCTGTAGCACGTTCATTTCGTTGCCTTTAGATGCCTACTTGCTGTAGATCGCAGACCGGTGTCAATTTTGAATCGCTTGCCATTTCCAAACCGTAACTCCGATTCCGGCGTTCTTCATATCGTTTTCAAGCGATTTCATCTCATATTTCCAGTGGCACCCTTGGAATTCCAAGTTGAGGCCAGGTTTATGCATTTTCTGTCATACCTTGCATTTTGCATCCCCCATTGCATCCCGCATAGCATATCATCATTGCATCGTATCGCTTGATCCTTGCACATGGTTGATTGTGTCCTTGTTGCTTGTTTGTCTTGTTTGGGTAGAGCCGGGAGACGAGTTCGCTACCGAGGAGCCCATTGAGTTTGCTTGTGAGGATCCAGTCAACTCTGACAACTGTGCAGGCAAGATGATCATACCCTCGAAATCACTACTATCTTTGCTATGCTAGTTTGCTCGCTCTTTTGCTATGCCAATGCTATGATGCCTACCTTTTGCTTGTCAGCTTCCCAAATTGCCATGTTGAACCTCTAACCCAACTTGTCCTAGCAAACCGTTGATTGGCTATGTTACCGCTTTGCTCAGCCCCTCTTATAGCGTTGCTAGTTGCAGGTGAAGATTGGAGCCGTTCCTTGTTGGAACATTTATTTACTTGTTGGGATATCATTATATTGCTATGTTATCTTAATGCATCTATATACTTGGTAAAGGGTGGAAGGCTCGGCCTCTCGCCTAGTGTTTTGTTCCACTCTTGCTGCCCTAGTTTCCGTCATATCGGTGTTATGTTCCCGGATTTTGCGTTCCTTACGCGGTTGGGTTATAATGGGAACCCCTTGATATTTCGCCTTGATTAAAGCTTTTCCAGCAATGCCCAACATTGGTTTTACCATTTTCCACCTAGCCTTTTCTTTCCCTTGGGTTCTGCAGACTCAAGGGTCATCTTATTTTAACCCCCCCGGGCCAGTGCTCCTCTAAGTGTTGGTCCACCTGTCAGCTACCGGTGGCCACCAGGGGAAACTCTGGGCTGGCCTACCCGTACCTAGGACAATCTGAGTGTGCCTTGAGAAAGAGATATGTGCAACTCCTATCGGGATTTGTCGGCACATTCGGGCGGTGTTGCTGGTCTTGTTTTAACCTGTCGAAGTGTCCTGAGTTACCGAGATACTGAGTCTGATCGGAACGTCTTGGGAGGAGGTCTATTCCTTCGTCGACCGTGAGAGCTTGTCATGGGCTAAGTTGGGACTCCCCTGCAGGGATTGAACTTTCGAAAGCCGTGCCCGCGGTTATGGGAAGATGGGAATTTGTTAATGTCCGATTGTAGATAACTTAAACATAAACTTAATTAAAATGAATCAACCGTGTGTGTTACCGTGATGGCCCCTTTCCAGAGGAGTCCGGGAAGTGGACACGGTGTTGGAGTTATGCTTGCGCAGGTTGTTCTTCTAGATTCTCGCTCGCGTTTTGCCTCCTCTTCTCAAACTCTTTTGCGTATAAGTTAGCCACCACATATGCTAGTCGCTTGCTGCAGCTCCACATATATATTTGCCTACCCTTCCTATAAGCTTAAATAGTCTTGATCGTGAGGGTGCGAGATTGCTGAGTCCCTGTGGCTCACAGTTACTATAACTCCAGATGCAGGTCTAGGTGATTCCGCTCCAGGTGACGAGTACGAGCTCAAGTGGGAGTTTGACGAAGACTCTCAGCGTTACTACGTGTCTTTTCCTGATGATCAGTAGTGGTGCCTAGTTGGGGTGATTGGGACCGTGTCGCATGTTGGGTTCTCTTCTATTTTGGCACCGTAGTCGGGCCATGAGTGTTTTGGATGATGTAATGTTATTTATGTTCTTGATTGACGTGGCGAGTGTAAACCAACTATGTTCTCCCCTTTATTATTCATACTACATGGGATGTTGTGAAGATTGCCTAACTTGCGACATATGCCTTCAATGCGATTATGTCTCTAAGTCGTGCCTCGACACGTGGGAGCTATAGTCGCATCGAGGGTGTTACACATATGCAGCACACAATAAATATAGCAAAAATGACAAATGCTCATAATCTGCTAAGAATCAGCACCTAACAATTTATAGCACCCTTGGATCAACGCTTTGGGCATCAAGATGGACTCAAACAAGCATGGCACAATGGAACAAAATGAAGAGCAGATCCTGATGAACATTTCGATATAACATACGCACGAAACGGAGCAGTATGCAACAAGTTATGGCATGATGAATAGAGCAATAAAATTATGCCGATAAAGGACTTGGAAGAAAATATTACCTCCGAAACAGATCTAGGGTTTTGGGCACTCGAATCAAGGATCATCGGAAGACAACCGAAGTTGGTCGGAGATGGGGAAGGAGGCGTTGGGAGGAGGAGAAGGCCGACGAGCTCGGGACGGCGGCACGAAGTCCGATGGGGTCGACAGGTGAAGGTGGCAGCACCGGGGAGAGAAGCTTGGGGCGGCGGAGACGCGACACAAGGCGGTGCGGACTCTCGGCGGAGAGTGGCCGACGGCGGCATCTCCGTCGTGGTGCGGCGGCGGGCGAAGCCCCTAACGGCGGCGAGCGGAGAACACGGGCGGCGTGTGGGCACCTGCAGAGGCGCTCCGGCGGCTCGAGCGGATCGGGCCCGGAGGGCCAGATCCGGGTCCCGACGGGCCGACGCGGTGGGGAGGAGCCGGCGGGCCACGTGGCGCGAGGGTAGTGGTCGACGGCGGCACTGTGGTGACGTGTCAGCCTCTGATTGACCAAAACGCGTGGTGGCTAGCGGTGGACATGTCCGGCTGTGGGTGGACATGTCCGGCCGTGGGTGGACGTGTTCGGCGGCGTGGGGAGGTGGTAGACTAGGGTTTGACTGCGAATTTCGGAGAGGGGCACATATATATAGGTAGAGGGAGGTAGGAATGTCCAAATGAGGTGCGGTTTTCGACCACACGATCGTGATCGAATGGCCGAGAGGATGGAGGAGGTTTGGATGGGTTATTGGGCCACTTTAGAGGGGTGTTGGGATGCAACACACACGAGGCCTATACAGTTCCCTGGTTAATCATTGGAGTATCAAACGGACTCCAAATGGCACGAAACTTGACACGCGGTCTACCGGTGGTGTACCAAGGCCGCTTGGCAAATCTCGGTCCATTCCGAGAAAGTTTAACACCCGCTCACGAAAAGAGGCAAAAGGAGGGCGACGGAGGACATAGGAGTGTCGGATTGCAAAACGGACAACGGGGAAAATGCTCGGATGGAAGAGACGAACACGTATGCAAATGAGATGCACATGATGACATGATATGATGCAAGAGGTGGCATGATGAAATGCTACACATAGGCAAATGACATGGCAACGTCAGCGAATAACTGGAAGACACCTGGCGCATCGGTCTCGGAGCGTCACAAAGGATCTGGGTACTGAGAAGGAGAATGAGGCGAAGCCAAGATCAAAATTTGAAAGAAGAAAAACGAGCGGGAACGGAAGGCAAACAACTCACCTGTGCCAAGCTGTGATGAAGTGGCCCCCTCCCCACCGACGTCCGATGCCGGGACGGAGCCACCGGCGCCCGGGTTCACCTCCTCCTCCTCCATGCGCATGGGCTTGGTGCTTGACGCCCTTGCCGGGGACCCCCCCGGGTGGCGTGGTCGATGGGGGCGGCGTGTTGGGGGTTGCCCTCAGTGGCTCCTCCTGCTGCCATTCTCCTCCTGCAACCACGACAAGGTCAACAACAAGAAATCATGCCCCGGCGCACGTCGATGGGGAGCAAGTGATGAATGCACGCCGGGGGCTGCTCTCCACCACCACCACCAGCGTACTCAAGGTGCCCGCTGATACGTCCATTTTGCATCATGCTTTTATATCGATATTTATTGCATTATGGGCTGTTATTACACATTATGTCACAATACTTATGCCTATTCTCTCTTATTTTACAAGGTTTACATAAATAGGGAGAATGCCGGCAGCTGGGATTCTGGGCTGGAAAAGGAGACACTATTAGAGACCTATTCTGTCATTACAAGGTTTACATAAACAGGGAGAATGCCGGCAGCTGGGATTCTGGGCTGGAAAAGGAGCAACTATTAGAGACCTATTCTGCACAGCTCCAAAAGTCCTGAAAGTTCACGGAAGCTATTTCCAGAATATATAAAAATACTGAGCGCAAGAAGTTCCAGAGGGGGGCCACACCCTGCCCACGAGGGTGGGGGCGCGCCCTACCCCCCTGGGCGCGCCCCCTACCTCGTGGGCCCCCTAGTAGCCCTCTGATGGACATCTTCTCCTATATGGAGTCTTTCGATGAGAAAAAATCATAAGCCATCTTTTCGGACGAGACTCCGCCGCCACGAGGCGGAACCTTGGCGGAACCAATCTAGGGCTCTAGCGGAGCTGTTCTGCCGGGGAAACTTCCCTCCAGGAGGGGGAAATCATCACCATCGTCATCACCAACGATCCTCTCATCGGGAGGGGGTCAATCTCCATCAACATCTTCACCAGCACCATCTCATCTCAAACCCTAGTTTATCTCTAGTATCCAATCTTTGTATCCAAACCTCAGATTGGTACATGTGGGTTGCTAGTATTGTTGATTACTCCTTGTAATTGATGCTAGTTGGTTTACTTGGTGGAAGATCATATGTTCAGATCCATTATGCATATTAATATCCCTCTCATTATGAACATGAATATGCTTTGTGAGTAGTTATGTTTGTTCCTGAGGACATGGGAGAAGTCTTGCTATTAGTAGTCATGTGAATTTGGTATTCGTTCGATATTTTGATGAGATGTATGTTGTCATCCCTCTAGTGGTGTCATGTGAACCTCGAATACATGACACTTCACCATTGTTTGGGCCTAGAGGGAGGCATTGGGAAGTAATAAGTAGATGATGGGTTGCTAGAGTGACAGAAGCTTAAACCCTAGTTTATGCGTTGCTTCGTAAGGGGCTGATTTGGATCCATATGTTTCATGCTATGGTTAGGTTTACCTTAATACTTTTGTTGTAGTTGCGTATGCTTGCAATAGGAGTTAATCATAAGTGGGATGCTTGTCCAAGTAAGAACAGCACCCAAGCACCGGTCCACCCACATATCAGATTATCAAAGTACCGAACGCGAATCATATGATCATGATGAAAACTAGCTTGACGATAATTCCCATGTGTCCTCGGGAGCGCTTTCCTTCATATAAGAGTTTGTCCTGGCTTGTCCTTTGCTACAAAAAGGATTGGCCCATCTTGTTGCACCTTATTTACTTTGATTACTTGTTGCTCGTTACAATTTATCTTATCACAAAACTATCTGTTACCGATAATTTCAGTACTTGCAGAGAATCCCTTACTGAAAATTACTTATCATTTCCTTCTGATCCTCGTTGGGTTCGACACTCTTACTTATCGGAAGGACTACGATAGATCCCCTACACTTGTGGGTTATCACCTGTCGGGGGCTGGCTGCCCACCGATGCCTTGGCCCTCTTCGCCACCCTCTGGGCCAGCGTCTCCCTATCCCTACGAAGACGAAGGAAAATCAAGAAAAGTGGCACGGTCCGATGGGACAGAGATGACAAAAGATGAGACACTTACTCATCCTCCACCTCTTCTTCGGCGGCCTTCCTCTTCCTCCTCGGGCTAAGAGACCCAAGGTCGAAGAAGACCTCCTCCGTGTCATCACCTGCGGGAGGAGGGGGAGCAGGCGGAGTTCGGGGACGCTTGGACGAAGAAGGGGAAGCTGCTTTCTTCTTCGCCGCCGCAACCTTCACTGCCTTCCCCGCTGCCGGGGCCCTCGTCTAGCGCATGGGCGCCTCCGGAGGCTGTTGCATTTGTGTGGTCCTGCTGGGCCGGACCGGCTCACCAGAGACGGCCCGCCACAGGACACGCCCTCTCCCCGTGGCCGGTGGCTTGACAGCCTCAGCCTCCTCCTCAGATGACTCATCGGCGTCATCTTCAATGAGAGGGGCCCCGGTGCCGGCGCTGTTGGCCTCCCCAGCGGATTGCGGCCACTGGACGAGCTCCTTCTCTTCCGCGGCCATCGCAGCCTCGTCCTCCATGCTGCCAGCGCTGTCGGCCTCCTTGGCGAGCTCCACCTCCGCCGCCCTGGCAGCGCTGTAGTCCAGCTCCGCCTGGGTGGTGTCCTGGATGAGCCGCGGCTCCTCGTGGACGTACCTCTCCACCAAGGTGTCGATGAACTCCTGCACCTGATCCTCCTCCAGCTCGGTCCAATTCGGTCAAGGCCGTGTGCATTGAAGTCCGGCATCGTGGCGATGATGTGGGTTCGGAGAGAGTTGTTGCTTAGAGGGACCACCTCCACCGGCAAACCGAACAAGGGCCCCTTGGCGACCTTGCCGGCCTTCGCGACCTTGCCTGCCCTCTCGGCCCTACCGTCGCGACTCACGTCAAGCTGGAAGAGCCGCTGGCAGAATTGGGCGTGCCCAATCACCGTGAAGTTGTGGTTCAGACCGAAGCGGAGCCACATGATGTCAGCCACGTTGCTGAAAAGCCAAGCCGGCCTCCCCTTGTTATGCAGAGGGGCGATGCGGTGGCAGATGAAATATGCCCCGATCATCTCTAGGGTGAGCCTGGTAGCGGCGAGGCAGTGGATCTTCGTGGTGGCGACCGTGAGCCTCCCGTCCTGGGCGTCGACGTCGCCCCAGTCATCTCTGCCGACCGGCGGCGTCTGGAGAACTTGGCAAAACTCCCGAGGGTCCTCCTCCTCAATCCAAAACCACCGGCTCCGCCACTCCTCCCACCCCTCCTTCTGGGCGCCCTTTGGATACATCCCCTTCTCCAGGGGCCTTGGGATCCAAGTGACACAATCGGAGATGGCACCTCCCTTCTGGATCCGAGGATAAAAGTAGTGGCGGAAGAGCGCCGTGCTGGGAAGCACTCCGGCGAAGCCCTCATAGAGATGGGCAAAAAGAGCCATGCACACCACGGCATTTGGAGTGAAATCCAGAAGGTGGAAGCCGTAGGTGTGCATGATGTCGTTGAAGAAATACGAGAAAGGGGGGCAGAGGCCGCAGGAAAAGTAGTCGACGAAGAATGGGTATCGATTCGGGGCGGCCTTGGCGCAACCGGCGGGGATGACGCGCGTGGCCAGATGCCCCATCGTCTCGCCCCCCGTCTTGCACCCCCACAGGGGCCTGAAGTTGTCCTAGAGGTGGACTGCGTCAACCGTCGAGGGAGAGTAGGCGAGCTGCGTTCGTCGTCGACTCGCTCTCCGGCGGCTCCGTCCCCCCGGTGTCCCTGGCCACTCCTTTGCTCTTGCTGGTTTTGGGTGCCATGGCGGCTGCAAGAGGTGGAGGAGAAAGGGCAGTGAAAACGTGGCGGCGGCGAGCGAGAGCGAAGGCTTGAGGAGGAAGAAGGAGGGGACAGCGGGTCCGAGATTGGAGAAGACACAGAGGGTAAATGAGTTGCGCGCCCGCGGTTGTTCCTTTTTACGGGAAGGCGCGGGCCGGCTCTTCACCATGATGCGACGCATGCGTGCGGAAACCGCCCCACGCACGACCCCCACATCACGCACGGCCCCCCATGTCGCGCGTTCAACGCGGGTCGTGAGGAAGTGCAGCAGACGGGGCAATTACTACGGTAAAAATCCGCCCCACCTACCCGCGCACCATTCTGGGCCTAGCCCAACAATGCGTCACGCTTATGTGTGGCCCAGGCCCGGGGGCTCCTGTCGGTGTATGAAAGTAGGGGCTCTCCTTTTGCAACCCTTTACTTGTGCACGGGCAGTCAGAGCCGCGCCAACGGCCACACTAAGCAGGGCAGAGGAGGGATGCCGGAGCACAAGATGACCAGAGCAACGCCAAGACCAGAGACGCAAAGAGAGAAAGAGGGCGAGGTGGACTCCCCCGGCAAGACCCTTGCTGGGGTGGCTTCCGCAGCCTGGGCAAGATCCTTGCCGGGGCAACTTGCCTGACGCTAGCAGAGCGTGCCACCCTTGAGCCCAAGGGGTTCCCACACCATATTGGAACCAAGGCTCGGGAGGCACCTTCGTGGTGGCATGCAGATCTTTGTAGAGATCATAGACACACGAGATCAGATGAAAACTAGAAGACGATGATCCTTGGCGAGATCCTTGCCAAGGAGATCCACGAGACCCCCGGCAAGATCCTTGCTGAGGACGACCGCGGTGCCGCAGCAAGACCCTTGTCGGGCCCGCTGCAAGACCCTTGCCGAGGATGCCTGCGGGGCCGTAGTCAGGCCCGCGTCCGCCAAGACTCCACCACCGCTCCCATACAGCTGCCAGCTCGACCAGCTGAGCAGGCATCTGCATGGCAGCTCGAGGCCTCTACACCAACTCAGCAAGCAACTGCGTGGTGGCATGCAGATCTTCATGAAGGCTCCACCACCGCGCCAGCCCAGCATCCAGCCAACGTGGCACTACAACGCCTCGTCAGCTTGGACACGCGTTAGAGCCAGGCGAGACGACGACAGCTAGGATGAGCTTCTTTGCCGTCCCCAATAAAGCAAGAGGGGCACATCGGCAGCGCATTAAATGCTTTCGTCCGACGGTGCCAGGGTATAGACTCAGCCCCTGTACACCTTTCCACCTCCTGTGTGCCACTGTGGCAACCACTTTTTGTCTATAAAAGGAGGCCCGAGGCGTACTTGAGGGGGATTCGGATCTTTTAGACTAGGGAGACACTGTAGCTAGTTCAAGAACACAAGAACACATAAATATACATCAAAGTTGGACTAGGGTTTTACGCGTCTCCGCGGCCCGAACCTGGGTAAACAATTTGTGTGCTGGCCGCCAGACCCGATCTTTGCACAACCCCGCTCCCTCCAACTGTAGAAGGGATCCCAGTGACCCCATAGGTGTCATTTCCCACCGACATCAAGCGAACCCCAAAATGGAAGTTTGCAATGGTAAGCAAAATTCTCAAGTGGGATAGTATAAGGATTATCATAAAGCATAAACGACACCCTAGACTCACGTGGAAAATATTTAAATCCTTTAACAAATGATTCAGTGAGAAGTTGGTGTTGTACACACTTATCTGATAGGTAGGGACCGAGGCCGGCATAGTGAACATATTGCTTAAATTCCTCCTTAATGCCCACACACACCATATATTGATCGCTAGGCCATAAACATGTCTTGGTGGCGGCATCTCATGTGGAACTTTCACTTGGTTCAACATAAGACCCACGGGCGGAACTGTCACTAGAAGATGCCCCCGAGGATCGTCTCCTCGAAGAACTCCTTCCAAATAGGTTCATCATGTCCACGTACAATTTTCTGAAAATAAAATTTTGGAGTGACAAAAATTTTTCAATCAAACTTTGTAAGATTGATAGCAACTACTCATAGGGATACATAGACGCCGTAACAAGCATTCAAACAACTTAGAACAATAAGAGTTCATCATGCAAGCACATCTATAGCAGCACCAAGAGTAGCTAATTATTCAAAGTATAAGCCACTAAAACAAAAACTAATTGGTCAAATGATGGAGTCACATACCAAGCAAAAATCCGCCGAAACAGTTTCATAAACAGAGCTTCGAGCAAAGACATCAAAATCCACGGGTTTGAGCTCAAGAACACGGCAGAGAGACCAATAGGGATTTTTTTTCTGGAGGTAAGTGATGATGTGGTGTGAAGAGGTTAGTGAGAGGGCCCACGTGGGGACCACAACCCACCAGGGCGTGCCTGGGGGTGCTGGCACGCCCAGGTGGGTTGTGCCCACCTGGTGCACCTCCCTGTGATATTTATTGCACCAAAAATTCTCAAATATTCACAAAAAAATCGTGTAAAATTTTCAGGGCATTCTGAGAACTTTTATTTTTGGGACATTTTTTATTGCACGGGAAAATCAAAAAATAGACAAAACATGGCATTTTATTTTATTTAACTAATAAAAACCGAGAATAAAAAGTAGGGACAGAAAGTAGTGCTTACTAAGTTCATCAACTTCATATTGTTCAAAAATGATCCATTAATAAGGTTGATCTAGTCTTATTAACAACCACTTTTGATTAGCATGAAACCGAAGAACTTTTGTAAACCACTAAGTTACCTGAATGGGGATATGCATTTCCCCAACAATAAGTATTTCATATTTATTTTTGACAGTAGGTAGAGGTATTCGAAAACTTCCAATTGTGATTGCCGGAGATTTTTCAATAACATTAATACCATTCACTTGGAATTGTTTCTTCGGAAAGTGCACCATATGCTCATTACCATTGATATGAAAAGTGACCTTGCTTTTGTTGCAATTAATAACAGCCCATGCAGTATTCAAGAAGGGTCTACCAAGGATAATCGACATGTTGTCGTCCTCGGGCATCTCAAGTATAACAAAGTCAGTCAAAATAGTAACATTAGCAACAACAACGGGCACATCCTCACAGATATCGATAGTGATGGTAGTTGATTTGTCAGCCATTTGCAAAGATATTTCAGTAGGTGTGAGTTTATTCAAGTCAAGTCTTTTGTATAAAGGGAAAGGCATAACACTAACACCACCTCCTAAATCACACAAGGAAGTTTTCACATAAATCTTTTTGATAGAGCAAGATATAGTTGGAATTCCCGGATCTCCAAGTTTTTTAGGTACTCCATCTTTAAAAGTATAATTATCAAGCATAGTGGAGATTTTAGCTTCCGGTATTTTTCTTGTGATGATGTCTTTCATATACTTTGCATAAGGAGGCATTTTCAAGATATCAGTCAAGCGAGTACGCAAAAAGACTGGCCTCAACATTTCAGCAAAGCGTTCAAATTCTTCATCATCATTCTTTTTATTTGACTTGGGTGGAAAAGGCATATGTTTTTGAACCCACAGTTCTATTTCTTTACCGTGTTTTCGTGCAACAAAGTCTCTTTTGTCATATCTTTTATTTTTAGCTTGTGGGTTATCAAGATCAACAGGTGATTCTATCTCAACATCATTATCTGGTTCTTTATTATTTGTTGGTTGATAGTCTCCATGAACCTCATCATTATCTTTTACATTATCATTAGGTGAGTGTTCATTTCCAGATTGAGTTTCAGCATCAGAGATAGAAACTTCATTTTCATTATCAGGAGGTTTTTCTATTTCGGGTTTACTAGAAGTGTGCATAGTCCTATCATTTTCCTTTTTCTTTTTCTTTCTAGAAGGACTAGGTGCACTAGTGTTAGCTCTTTATGAATCTTGTTCAATTCTTTTAGGGTGTCCCTCGGAATAAAGTGGTTCCTGAGTCATTTACCTCAGCTAGTTGCAACTCTAACAACAAAGTCATGCATATTATGATTCATTTCATCAAGCAATTCTCTTTGAGATTTAGCAACTTGTTCTAATTGAGTTTGAACCATATAGGCATTCTTTACAACACCTCTAACATCATTTGATATTCTAAATAACAAATCACTCAAGCGAGCAATCAGATCAGAGTTGTATTTCAATTGTTTCATAACGTTTGCATTGAAGTGATATTGTTTCCTAATGTAGTTTTCAAACTCATAAAGGCATTGACTAGGATGCATATTGTGAGGATTATCATTATCATTGAACTTCATAAGAGAATTTACCTCTTGTAAGTGCATCTAGTGCCACCCCTAGTTGGTTTTGGAGTATTGACGATAAACCTAGTTGAGGGACTAATGTGTTTGTGAGAATTGCAGGATAACACAGGTAGAAGTCCCTCATCGATTCGGTTTTCCTACCAGAGATGTCCCCTAAAAATGTATGAAGACATTGAAGTCAGAGGTGGTATGTGAAGACATTCACATTGAAGACTATGATAAGAGAAGACATCGCGTGAAGACTATGGAGCGCGAAGACTTAGCAGTTTCGTCGTTCTGTGTTTTTCTTTGTTGAGTCATAGGAACCACCGTACTATTAAGTGGGGTCCAAGAGAATGAGTCAGAATGACTGAAGTGATGCTTAACCAAAATCCTATGTCTTCGAGTGAAGACTATGAAAGCAAACCTTGTCCAGAGTTGGATAAGTCAGCTTTGCTTGTAGTCCAAGTAAAGTTGTCGTGTGTGTTTGAAATCTGACCGTTGGAACACGTGTCAGTTCCTTAGTGACCAAGGGTTATTTCAGACAAACCAGGTCGGGTTGCCTAGTGGCTATAAATAGCCCACCCCCTACAACCATAAACGGTTGGCTGCTCAGAGTTAGAGTACGGCTTTTGTCGTTTGAGAGCAACCCACCTGGAAGCCTTTGAGAGAGAATTCCTTGCGAGGATAAATCCCTAAACACCCATAGCCAAAGAGTGTTAGGCATCACTTAAGTCTTCCTGTCTGTGTGATCTGAAGACTTATTACACTTGAGGACTGTGAATCCTCCAGCCAGTTAGGTGTCACGTTCTGAGCATCCAAGAGTCATTGTGGATCGCCGGTGAACGAAGTCTGTGAAGGTTTGGAAGTCTACCTTGAAAACTTACCAGAGTGATTGGGCGAGGACTGGGTGTCCTTAGCTCAAGGGGAATAAGGTGAAGACGAGGTCTTCTAGTTGAATCTCAGCCTCCCTAACCAGACGTACAGTTGTCACAGCAACTGGAACTGGTCCAACAAATCATTGTCTTCAATGAGTCACTGGTTTCATCCTTCCCTTCCCTTTACTTACTGTTGGTCCTTGTGAAGTCATTGTATGATTGCATTATCTTTTGTCTTCACTGAGTGACTGCTTGTTCTGATTGGCTTCACAATATCTTCCTACCTGATTTTTACTGCCTAGCTGCTATTAGTCATTGTGCTTTCACTTCATTGAATACTTGACTATGGTTTGCCTAGTGTAGTCTACCTTCCACTGCATGGTAATAGGTTTATTTCTATTGTTTGTCTTCGAAACTTCCATGTTTTGGAGACTTTCATAAAAATCACCTATTCACCCCCCCCTCTAGTCGATCACTAGCACTTTCAATTGGTATCAGAGCAAGGTACTCCCTTGTCCTGTGTGATTCGGTTTAACCACCTGGAGTTTTAGCTATGTCGACTACAGGGATAATTAAAGTCTCCGCTGCATGCCCCGTCTTCGATGGAACTGAATATCCCTACTGGAAGAATAAGATGCGCATGCATCTTGAAGCCATTGATGTCGACCTATGGTATGTCATCAAGAATGGCGTTCCCAAGGCTGGTGAAGGTGTCACCGCTGCTGATGCCAAGAAGTTCGTTCAACTAGACTCCACTGCCAAGAACATCATCTGTGGTCATCTGACCAAAGGACAGTATGGCCGCGTGAGTGCTTTGGAAACATCTAAGCTAGTCTGGGACTGGCTCTCCAAGGTCAATGAAGGCGTCCCAACCCAGAGAGATCAGAGAATCAGTGTCCTTCGCAACCTCTTAAACCGCTTCAAGATAAATGACAATGAGAATGTCCAGCTCACGTTTGATCGACTCACTGACATCACAAATGAGCTTCAAGCTCTCGGCGCCACTGAGATCACCAAGCAGGAAGTCGTCAAGACACTCCTGAGATCACTTGAAAGCTCGTTTGACACCCTAGCCCTGATGATTCAAGAACGTCCTGACTTCAAGACACTCGATCCGTCTGACATACTTGAGAGGCTCAACACACACGAGTTTCAGCTTTCTGAGAAAAGAGACATCGACGGTCCCAACTATGGGTGAACTCGTGCCTTGAAGGCAAAAGCTGTCTCCTCATCTGAAGAACAATCTGACAGTAGTTCTGATGATCCTGAAGACATTGGAAAGGAGCTTGCTATGCTTGTGAAGAAGTTCCAAAAATTCACCAAGAAGAAAGGCTTCAGAAAGTCTTCACGATCAAGCTCAAGGAATGATGAAGCTTCTGCTCATGACTACAAGAAGAGAACTTGCCACAAGTGCAAGAAACCTGGCCACTACATCTCTGAGTGTCCGCAGTGGGACAATGAGAACAACAAGAAGAAGAAGAGCAAGGAGTATGACTATGATGACAAGAAGAAGAAGAAATACTCAAAGTCTTCTTCCAAGTCTTCCTCAAAGTCTTCATCACACAAGAAGAGCTCATCTGGCAAGGCACGTGCATTTGTTGGCAAGGAAATGGATTCAGAGGAGGAGTCCACTTCTGAGGAGGCGGAGGTGGAGTCTGAGGAGGAGTCCGATTCTGGCGTTGCAAGTCTGGTTACAGCATACGTTGCCAAGTCCATCTTCAACACTGAAGACAATGACTTCATCACCGACACCGATGCAAATGACAAGGACTACTCCGCTCCTACCTACTGCTTCATGGCACGCGGTGCCAAGGTAAACACACGCACTACTCACTATCAAACATCTAGTGAAGATGACTCTGATTGTGGTTCCAAACCCAGTTACAAAACACTTGCTAAATTTGCAACTGAACAACAGAAAGCTATGGAACATATTCAAAAACTGTTAGACAAAAGCGATGATCTGTTAGACGCTGAAATGACTCGATCCCAGTCCTTAATTGAAGACATAAAAAATCTTCACGTTAAGTATGAGGAACTTGAAAGTCGTCATGAAACGCTCTCAACAACTCATGAAAAGCTTTCCTATGATTATCTTCAAAGGAAGCAAGATCTTGACAAATTGAGAGCGGCTCATGAAGATCTTCAAAAGGAAAACGAGTCACTTCGCGCCGAACAGATCAGTTCAGCTCAGGAAGGATTTGAACCACCATGTTTTAAATACATCGAGCGTGACAACGCTACTTCTATTGCTGGGTGTTCTACTACTGCTACTATTGCAATATCTTCAACTGTTGATGTGGTAACTAACCCCTCTGCTAAGGATACCACTGCTATTGCTGATGAGAATGCTAGGTTGAAGACATTGCTTGAAACAGGGATGTACAAAAGTCACAAAGGGCATCAGACACTGTGTGATGTCCTCAAAAGGAAGATCCTGAACCAAAACCCTAGGAAAGAGGGTGTTGGGTTCGAAAGGAAAATGAATGCTGATGGCTCTTACTGGAAACCTAAGCAGTACCCCAAAACCACATGGGTTGCTGCAAAGGAACCTTCAGCGGATCCATCCACCCTATCTGGCTTCACTTGTGCTAATCCCATTGTTATTGATGAATCCTTTGATGCAAACAATAAACTGTTTAAGAATCAGAATGGTGAAGTGTTTGCCAGGTATATTGGTAGTAACTGCAGGAATGGGCCGCCTATGAAGAAAGTCTGGGTGCCGAAAAGGTGTTTGGAGAATCTTCCTGTGAATGTCGTCACGACACCACAAGTGAAGAAGACAAACCCCAGACCACAGGCTTCATATGGTCCAAAGGCTTCATACAAACAGAGGACTCACCTGAGTCGCACTAACGCAAATGTTTTGTAGGGAAACCTTACTCAGGCCTATGAATATGAGCGCGTTTCATCAAACCGCCATGTTCATAAGACCAAAAACTATTCTGCTTATCCTTATGAGTACTATTGTCCACCTACAAGACTTTTTGCTAGGACTCCAAAGCCAAAGTTCTTAGATGCTGCACTTAGACTCATTGCTTCGAAGCCACCCTTGAAGATGTGGGTGGCTAAGAAAGCTTAACTCTCTTTTGCAGGGAAAGGTCTCTAGCCGAAAACCAAAATCGTCTGAAGCCATTGCTAGGGACCTTAAACATCTTGTAGGGCGCAAGATCAAATGCCCAAATGGTCTTATTATGTATTTTGTTCCTGAGTCGCTTCCCACTTTGCCTATCAGTCCTAACCTTGATCTAAGCTTTCATAATCCACTTGCTCGTCAAATGTCTATGCTTCACAATTCTCTTCGTGAAGCCTACCCCCCTAACTGCACTGTAGGGTACGACACCAGCTGCTTCAGAATGGATTATTGATAGTGGGTGTACTAATCACATGACTGGCAAGCAAAGCCTTCTTATGGACTCAACCTTACGTCCATCTGACAAAAGTCACATCACATTTGCTGACACTGGTAAAAGCAAGGTATTGGGTCTAGGTAGAGTTGCAATCTCAAAGGATCAACACATGGATAAATTCATGCTTGTTGAATCCCTTGGTTTCAACTTAATGTCTGTCTCAATGCTTTGCGATTTAAACATGATTGTGATGTTTGGAAAATATTGTTGCCTTGTTCTAATGGAATCTGACAAGTCTCTAGTGTTTGAAGGGTATAGGAAAGATGATTTGTACGTGGTAGATTTCTCAGCAGGACCACAACTTGCCGTATGTCTTCTAGCAAAACCTTCTGAATGCTGGCTCTGGCATCGGAGGCTAGGGCATGCTCGCATGAGGAACCTCCACACCCTTGCAAGGAAGAAGCATGTCATAGGCATCGAGGGCGTCAAGTTCAAGAATGATCACTTATGCGGTGCCTGTGAAGCAGGAAAGATGACGAGGGCCAAGCATCCCTCGAAAACAATCATGACAACGACTCAACCCTTCGAACTGCTCCACATGGACCTTTTTGGTCCCACTCATTACTCAACTCTTACTACTACTGCTTGTCTCTATGGCTTTGTCATTGTTGATGATTATTCAAGATATACTTGGGTGCATATAATCCTCTACAAGACTGAAGTGCAGGATGTCTTCAGACGCTTCGCCAATCGAGCCATGAACAACTATGGCGTCAAGATCAAGCCATAGACCAGTGTTCTGCTGCGTCATGTGTAATTCCCAAAGTAATTCCCAAAGTATCAAGATAAGTGTCTAGTCCAGTGTTCCATCCAGTGAATCAATCAAACTTATGGGAACTGGAGAAATCATACCATCTGAATCTCAGCCTGAAGAGGAACTTATCATCTACGCACCTGATCAAACTGAAGACAATGCTTAGCCTGAAGACAATCCTTCTAACGATGATAATGATCAGCAAGAGCAAAATCTTCGTCCTGTACATCCTCGTGTTGCAAATGAAGTACAGATTGAGAGAATAATTGATAGCATCAATGCACCAGGTCCACTCACTCGTTTAAGGGCAACACAGCTAGCAAATTTCTGTGGGCACTTCGCATTTGTCTCAATATCTGAACCCAAGAAAGTTGAAGAAGCCTTCATGGAACCTGAATGGATTCAAGCTATCCAAGAAGAGCTTCAACAGTTTGAGCTGAATAATGTATGGGAACTGGTTAAGCGTCCTGATCCTCGCAAGCACAATATAATAGGCACCAAATGGATATATCGCAAAAAGCAAGATGATCATGGTCAAGTTGTCAGAAACAAAGCTCGTCTCATTGCTCAAGGGTACACTCAAGTTGAAGGGATTGACTTCGATGTAACATTTGCTCCTGTGGCTAGACTTGAAGCCATATGCATACTGCTGGCCTATGCAAATCATCATAACATTCTTATGTATCAAATGGATGTGAAGAGCGCTTTTCTCAATGGCAAGATTGAAGAAGAAGTGTATGTTGCACAACCGCCTGGCTTTGAAGATCCAAAACATCCGGACATGGTGTACAAGCTCAACAAGGCACTGTATGGCCTCAAACAAGCCCCTCAGGCTTGGTATGACACACTCAAAGACTTCCTGAAGAGCAAAGGCTTCATACTTGGTTCCCTAGATCCCACTCTTTTCACGAAGACATATGATGGTGAACTGTTTGTGTGCCAAATATATGTGGATGACATTATCTTCGGCTGCACCAATCAGAAATACAGTGAAGAGTTTGGATATATGATGCAAGAGCAATATCAGATGTCCATGATGGGTGAGCTGAATTTCTTCCTTGATTTTCAAATACGTCAGCAACGCAACGGCATCTTCATATCTCAAGAGAAGTACCTCAAAGATTGCCTGAAGAAATTTGGGATGCAAGACTGCAAAGGCTTCACGACGCCAATGCCAGCCAAACATCATCTAGGTCCCGTCGACAATGGTAAAGAGTTCGATCAAAAGGTATACCGCTCCATGATTGGTTCTTTACTTTATCTATGTGCATCGAGGCCAGATATTATTCTTAGTGTTCGCATGTGTGCCCGGTTCCAAGCGGCACCAAAGGAATCGCATCACTTAGCTGTGAAGCGAATTCTCAGATATTTGGCTCACACCCCAACACTAGGATTATGGTATCCAAAGGGCTCAGAGTTTGATCTAGTTGGATTCTCGGATGCTGATTATGCTGGTGACAAGGTGGATCGCAAGTCTACATCAGGCACATGTCATTTTCTGGGACGATCACTTGTATGTTGGTCTTCAAAGAAGCAGAACTGTGTATCTCTCTCCATTGCTAAATCTGAATACATTGCTGCTGGATCTTGCTGGGCTCAGCTTCTATGGATGAAGCAAACACTCAAAGACTATGGCATTCACCTGAAGCAAGTGCCACTCTACTGCGACAACGAAAGCGCCATCAAGATTGCCAACAAACCAGTTCAGCACTCGAAGACAAAGCACATTGAAATTCGTCATCACTTTCTCAGAGATCATGTTGTGAAGGAAGATATTGATATCATACACATCAACACTGAAGAGCAATTGGCAAATATCTTCACCATGCCCTTGGATGAGAAGAGGTTTTGCAAGTTACAGTGTGAGCTAAATATCTTGGAATCCTCAAATGTCCTGTGATCAGGCACACATCCTAACACTTATGCATGTTGATGACTTAGATGTGCGACACACGAAGTAAAGTATATCTTCAATCAATGAAGACTTACATTCTGAGTGTGAATACATTAACGTGGAATTTGACTTCGGAGCGCCACGATAATTGTGCGCCGTGTCTGGGTCTAATACTTCCTATACGGTGGGTAACGCCACCACCAAATTCTTCTGTTTGAAGTGTTTTACCCATGGCGTTACATTTGCTATGTCTTCACATTTTGTTTGTCTTCATTTTCAACTTGTCTTCATGATTATCTTCACTATGTTGACTTGATTGTCTTTTGATATATACATACTAGTGTTCTGTCCTCTACAGCATTCACTTATAGCTACGTCTTCCTTGTTGAATCTTTTGAACTAAGTGAATGTGATCGGACCCTAATCTCTCTATGCTTTCTATCTCAAACTCTATTTGTCCAAATCATATGCATTCTATTGAAACTGTCGAATGTCTTCTCTGCGTCCTTGTCAGCAGAAGATACAGAGACAAACATTAAGTCCGTTTTCAATGCTAATTCCTTCACCTGAAACCCGGAGAAGTGGGAACGACCACCCGACAATCCAGGCGTGCGTGGGAACGTGGAACAACCTCCGATATGTTGCATGATGGCCACGTGTCCTTCAGATGTGAATCGCCAGGGGCACCTGTGTAATAACACTGTGCCATCCCTGTCCCTATAAATACACGCCCCACCACAGTCATTATCCTTTCTTCCACTCTCGCACAAACCCTAGCGCCACCGCTAGCCCTCGACGATGCCGGCGACGAAGCGCTTAGCTGCCGCGACCTCACCGACGCCGTCTTCACGCCGGCCGCGAACATCGTCTTCTCCTCCGTCGCCGTAGGTGTCCTCCGTGGCCATGTTAGGGCACGGACGATCGAACTACTCGGCCTCCTCTCTCACTCCGTCTAGCGGTTCTTCGTGTGGTAAATAAAACTTCCTTTTTACGGCCCCTTTGATCCTATAGATTCATCACTTTCTACCACAAGCAGTTTCTGTCCACACAAGTTGGATCTATTTCATACTGCATCTCATAATATGCCTAGTATGTTCACTTATGCTTCACAAAGTAGTTAGATTCCTCACTTGTACTTATTCATGGATTCGTACAAATCTGGAACCAACTCTCTATCTATGAGTGAATGTCTTCGCACTATGAGGTCAATGTCTTCTAAACTGATTTATCTTCAAAATCTTCTGAGAATGCATATGACCTCTTCCTCTTCCCTCGCACCTTAATGCTATCACAGGTACATGTCCGTGGGAGAATCCCTTGGTTCTCATAGTCTGCATTCGTTTGCAGAATTCTTACAGCATCACATTAACTCTCCCGAAGCCAGTTCCTGTTTAACCAGAAAGCGGAAGCCTTTGAAGCCTTTAAACATGTTGAAGCCCTTCAGTTTAAGCTTCATGGCACCAGAGAAACCTACAAGAAAGGGTGGCACACATGCATCGTGGCAACACCTCAAGAGATTTGCCTCCTGTCCTCTATTAGTTGTACAAGACAGATCCAGAGGAGGACTACAATCAGCGAAAAACTCGAATCCAATGGATTCGAAGATATTGGGCAGAACAGTGGTTCAAGTACAGGTTCGTGACCCAGGAGTATGCTGAGAAGAATGCCATCAAACGACCATGGGGAGACATTCTATACAGAAATCTTCAACCCAAGTCCAGAGCTGAAGCCATTAAACAAGGCTTCTATCCTTGCATGGTCCGTGGACCATAGCCTGCGGATGCAGACCCATCTTCATTACTGTGGTGTCGCGATGATAATCTGTTCAAGCGCAACCTTAAGTTTGCCAGGAACTCGGCCAAAGAGAACAAGAAGTCACGAGGCTTAGACTTCAATCCAGGCCCCTCTGCTCCTCGTGCTGATGGCACACGCGAAGCTGAACCCAATCTTGTTGGGCCCTTCTAGAACCTGGAAGGTCTCATCACTCATATCATGGTTCAAGGGACAGCCATGGATGAGCCTGCAGATGACGCTGAATCTGATGAAGCGCCTGCACCGTCGAAGCCAAAGAAACTGAAGAAGCCTAAAGCTTCAAAGCCTGCTCCTGCACCAAAGGTCATACAGGCGAAGCCTCTGGCCACTGCACCTCCTGAACACAGTGTGCAGTCTGAAGATTTGTCACGCATCTCCAAGCCCTCGAGAGTAAAGATGCCCTTGCAGCCCACCAGCCAAGAACTGACTGCTACTGCTATTCTGCGCAATGACGCCATTGATCTGTCAAGCGATGAAGATCTTGCAGATGACGCTCTTGAGCAACTGATCAAGAGCAAGGAAGAAGCAGAGATCTTCAATGATTTGCCTCTCTTTGATGTGGCAATCATCCATAACTTCATTGATGAGTGGTTTGACATGCCCAACCTCAGCTTTGAAGATTTGCAACTTCCAATTAGCCTTAGTGTCTCCTTCACTGGCGCCATTGCTTCTGAGCTAGCTCTAGCTTGCGCATCGTTGAACTGAAGCAAAAGATCGACTATGAGAAAGCTCAGTTCGAGAAGCACATGGCCACGCTCAGTGTGCAAGATGTGAAAAACTTCAAGATTATGCTGCACGAGCTCAAGGAAGCCTTTCTCAAGAAGCGTGAAGAAGCTAAAGGTTCTCGTGAGCGCATGAAGAGCCTGGCTGACAAGTGTGTGAAAGCCTACAATGAGGCTGAGAAGCGCAAGGCTCTTGGTCGTCCTGGCATCGACCCAAGAATGGCTGCGAAGAAGAAGAAGCCATCAACAAACCAATCTGCACCTTCAAGGCGGGAAGAGCCACGTATAGTCTTTCCAAGCAGCAAGACTGGCTCAAAGCCAAAGGTTCGGTCAACCGCTTCAGAACTGAAGAAGACGAGGACTGCCGAGGCTGAAGCCAGAAAGAGGAAAAATCCTGATGCTTCTGATGTCGCTCCCTCCAAGAAGAAGCGCAGAACCAAGAATGATCGGGCTGCTCCCACAGAGCCCCTTGTTGTAGAACCCATCTCTGTTGCTCGCCCTGATTTTTCGCATCAAGAACGACGGATAGTAGTTCATGAGCCTGTTTCCACAGAGGCTCCTGAAGCGGAAGACATTCCAGCAGTTGACCCCACCACTGCTGAAGACATTGGTCACCATGACAATGTTGAAGATGATGAAGTCCTTCCTCAGATCGAGCACCAACTGGTATCATCGCCTGTGCTCACGCACAGCAAAATCATCAGCATTGGTCGTCCTCTGACGACAACTGCTCAGGATGCATCATGGGCTGATCACCCACAACAACAAGACACCCCGGGTACTCCCCAACAACAACAAGTCACACCACCTCTGCAAGACGAAGAAGACGACTTTGAGGCCCAGCCAACTCCATCTCCACAGGCGTCGCCAGCGCTACGCAGGCTTCGCAAAGGACCAAGGCCTCAAGTCCCTCTTTCGAGCGTTCCAGAAGGAGAAGTGCACCACCAATCTGTTGCACGTCAAGTGTTTCCAGATGCCACTCCTACTGTGACTGTCTCTGAATCTGAAGCCAAAATGGATGAAGATGTTCCGGCTGCATCAGCCAATGAAGAAGAAGCCCCAAGAGTTGCTACACCCCCTCTCACAAAGATGTTGTTCTCGAGGAGAACGTGACCGATCCTCCAGCTTCTGAAGTGGAGGTTGAGAATCCAGAGGCTGCCACCACTAACACCACTGAAGCCAATGACGTGGTCATGGCTGAAGCCATAACTGGTCTGCCTTGTTTGGAAGAAGCTCTAGATTGCTTCAGAGAGTCTGGATTGTTGCCGTTCGTCACTGACAAGGAGCACTGGAACGAAGAATTGCTGCTCCAATTCTATGCCACTCTTCATATTCGTGGCTACAACAGAGATCCGAAGACTTGGGTCCTTGAGTGGATGACAGGCAATGTTCATCACGAAGCCAAAGCCTTTCATATCATTGAGCTCACTGGTCTATCCACTCTAGGAGATCTTTATGAACCTGGTTGTCAGCTTCACAATGCAGCTATGGACAACATTTTTCACAAGCCTGAACCAAACATGAGTCAGATGCTTAGCATGATGAAGCCTTTGCCTCCAGATGCTGCATATCCTAAGGAGTTCTTTGTTGAAGACCTTGAGTATCTGCCACGCACTATCTATCACATTATAAGGCGAACTCTCTGGCCCATCAAAGGACATTCTCCACATGCAAAGCTGGAAGGTGCAGTGAAGACTTTGGTCTTCCATATTCTTCATGGCAAATGCTTCAATGCACAAGACTTCTTCATCCGCCAACTTGCTGCATCAGGATCTGATCTCTTTGGCTTGAAGTTTTACGCTCCATAGATTATGCGGCTGATCAAACTACACTCAGTTGTCACCTATCAGCCCTCTGCTCGCAATCATCAGATCTTTATGCCTGACATCGATCTGTCAGTTGAAGCCATGTATCCAGAGCCTGCCAAGGAGCCCCTTAGTCTTTAGAATGCTGATAAGCAAAGTTTCTCACAACACATTGACGGAGATCCAGCAGTCGCTCGTGTTTATCCTCTGGCTGGTACTACCTGTGCACCTCATCATGCCCTCACTGAAGCAACTGAAAGCACCATTGCCCAACGGCCCAAGAAGCGATCTCGTGTTCTCAACGACCGAGAACTTCTGGTTGCCCTTCATCAGAAACATGATAAGCATCATGACTGGCTGAAGCGCCAAATGCAAAACCTCTTGGTGGACGTAAACAAGATTCGCAACCTTGCCACCAAGAATGCCTTTGTTGCCCATGAAACTTGTCGGCATACAAGAAGGACTATGTGTTCTGAAGATGATCTTCAAGAGTATGGCTTCTCTGAACGCTTCAAGTTTGACTCAACACCTCCAAGAAGGACTATGCTGCGGCGTACTCTGTCTCTTGAAGACTCTGAGTTCTCCTCCTCTGCTGCAACAGTGAATGCACGTGTCAGCGCGAATCAACACTGCACCGAGTTCGTCTGCACCACCAACCAACACCTAAGACCCTGCTGCTTCACCAACTCCTCACGGGGACGAATAGGTGCTCTATGTCTTCAAACCTTTTTGGTTCTTACTGACAAAAGGGGGAGAAGCATATGAGTTTGATAGTCTTCAAGCGGGTTCATATGGGCGGTAGTTTTATATTTTGCCTAGTGTTTACAACTCTCGCGTCTTGATACATTTGGTTCTTTGAGTTGTAACACTCAAACTCGATGGTCGTCTGCTACTTATTTGCTATTTTGTGATGCGATGATAAATTCCGCATGTGCGATGATAAATTCCGCACTTAGATCATTTTGCAGACGTCCATTTTTCATTATGCATGTCATTATCTTCACATACTTTTCATGCATGATAAATTGTCATCATAAGTTGAAGAGGATATCCACAAGTACAACCTGCCATGTGCATTTGCATACCAAAAGCAAATTACTTATATGCACATCTTTAGGGGGAGCCTTTGCCACTTATGAAGACAATAACCTATCCTTTACAATTTCACATATTTTATTCCTCATTGAAAACTCCAACTAGTTTGTCATCAATCAACAAAAAGGGGGAGATTGTAAGTGCATCTAGTGCCACCCCTAGTTGGTTTTGTAGTATTGACGACAAACCTAGTTGAGGGACTAATGTGTTTGTGAGAATTGCAGGATAACACAGGTAGAAGTCCCTCATGGATTCGGTTTTCCTACCAGATATGACCCCTAAAAATGTATGAAGACATTGAAGTCAGAGGTGGTATGTGAAGACATTCACATTGAATACTATGATAAGAGAAGACATCGCGTGAAGACTATGGAGCGCGAAGACTTAGCAGTTTCGTCATTCTGTGTTTTTATTTGTTGAGTCATACGAACCACCATACTATTAAGTGGGGTCCAAGAGAACCAGTCAGAATGACTGAAGTGATGCTTAACCAAAATCCTATGTCTTCGAGTGAAGACTATGAGAGCAAATCTTGTCCAGAGTTGGATAAGTCAGCTTTGCTTGTAGTCCAAGTAAAGTTGCCATGTGTGTTTGAAATCTGACCATTGGAACACGTGTCAGTTCCTTAGTGACCAAGGGTCATTTCGGACAAACCAGGTCGGGTTGCCCAGTGGCTATAAATAGCCCACCCCCTACAACCATAAACGGTTGGCTGCTCAGAGTTAGAGTACGGCTTTTGTCATTTGAGAGCAACCCACCTGGAAGCCTTTGAGAGAGAATTCCTTGCGAGGATAAATCCCTAAACACCCAGAGCCAAAGAGTGTTAGGCATCACTTAAGTCTTCCTGTCTGTGTGATCTGAAGACTTATTACACTTGAGGACTGTGAATCCTCCAGCCGGTTAGGCTTCGCGTTCTGAGCATCCAAGAGTCATTGTGGATCGCCGGTGAACAAAGTTTGTGAAGGTTTTGAAGTCTACCTTGAAGACTTACCAGAGTGATTGGGCGAGGACTAGGTGTCCTTAGCTCAAGGGGAATAAGGTGAAGACGAGGTCTTCTGAGTTGAATCTCAGCCTCCCTAACCAGACGTACAGTTGTCACAGCAACTGGAACTGGTCCAACAAATCATTGTCTTTAACGAGTCACTGGTTTCATCCTTCCCTTCCCTTTACTTACTATTGGTCCTTGTGAAGTCATTGTATGATTGCATTATCTTTTGTCTTCACTGAGTGACTGCTTGTTCTGATTGGCTCCACAATATCTTCCTACCTGATCTTTACTGCCTAGCTGCTATTAGTCATTGTGCTTTCACTTCATTGAATACTTTACTATGGTTTGCCTAGTGTAGTCTACCTTCCGCTGCATGGTAATAGGTTTATTTCTATCATTTGTCTTCGAAACTTCCATGTTTTGGAGACTTTCATAAAAATCGCCTATTCACCCCCCCTCTAGTCAATCACTAGCACTTTCACCTCTACCTGCTTAGGCATTGGTGGTGTATTAAGACCACGTATTTCTTCAATAGGAGGTAAATTTTTAACATCCTCGGCTTGAATACCTTTTTCCTTCATAGATTTATTTGCCTCTTACATATCTTCGGGACTGTGATATAATATACCCCTCTTCTTCAGAGTGGGTTTAGGCGGTGGTTCGGGAATAGTCCAATCATCATAATTTTTCAATATGTTATTCAATAATTCTTTAGCTTTTCCAATAGTTCGTTCCCTGAAAACACAACTAGCACAACTATCTAGGAAGTCCCTAGAAGCATCGGTTAGTCCATTATAGAAGATATCAAGTATTTCATTTTTATCAAGAGGATGATCAGGCAAAGCATTAAGTAACTAGCAAAGCCTTCCCCAAGATTGTGGGATTCTCTCTTCTTTAGTTCCTGTAAGGCATCTTGTTTCATATGAGCAGGAAAATATTTTTTAGAGAAGTAGTGTAAATCATATCCCGGGGACTACGCACACAACCAGGAGCAAGAGCATTGTACCAAGCTTTAGCATCACCCTTTAATGAGAAAGGGAATAATTTGAGAATTAAGTAGTAGCGAGTTTTCTCATTATGAGTAAAAAGGGTGGCTATATCATTCAACTTAGTAAGATGTGCCACAACAGTTTCAGTTTCATAACCATGGAAAGGATCGGATTCAACCAAAGTAATTAAGTCTGGGTCGACAGAGAATTCATAATCCTTATCATCAATAAAGATAGGTGAAGTTGCAAACTTAGGATCACATTTCATTCTACTCCCTCCGTTCCGAAATAATTGTTGCTGGGGGCATCGTTCCGACTAGGTGAAATAGTGTGAAAGTACAATACTACCCCCGATTTGAAATCGATCGGGAGGCGTCTTCCTCCGTCGCTCCTCCCCTCCGCCAGGCTTCTCTGCCGTCTCTCCTCCCTTTCGCCAGGCTCCTCCATCATCGGCATCTCCAGCGTCCTTCCCCACCGCAGTCCGCAGCTCCCTCGCCGGTCCGCCGCCCTTCCCCGCCATGATCTATAGCTCCCTCATCGGCTGCCCTTCCCCGCCGCAGTCCGCAGCTCCCTCGCCGGCCGCCCTTCCCGCCGGCTACCTGCTTCGCCATAGCTTAGGATCCTTTGCGCTAGACACAGATCCTTCGTCGGTCGCCTCCCCCCACTCCAATCAAGAGCTGGAGGATAGTCGTAGCACTGTCCACTTCCGCTGCTCCTCTCGTCTCTACTCCTTTCCACTCCAATAAAGAGAATCTTCAATTGATCCAAAAAACAGGTCAATTGATGTCAATTTGATTAACTAAATCATCCAAAAACCAGAATGACAAGTCCATATGCTACTGTCGATCCCAAGACCAGAATGACAAGTCCACGTGTTCCTCAATTGAGGAATTTGATTAACTAAATCATCCAAAAACCAGGATGATAAGGCCCCATGCTACAGTTGATCCCAATATTGATGCATATCAATTACTATTTGAGTTCTCCAAATGATTAGGAGTACTCCTCAATTATGATATGAAATCATCCAAAAACCAGAATGATAGGTCCACATGCTACTCCTGTCAACATGATAAATTGATATGATTTGAACTTGCATGATGTTTGATGAACTTTGTGCATTAAACAATATTGTTCAAAGATCATTATGCATTAAACAATATTGTTCAGAGATCATTATGAACTTTAATATCAGTAACAATATTTTTCAGTAACAATATTGTTCTGTAACATCCCAAAATTCTAAATTTTGGAATGTTATATTAAATAAATAATTATGATTGTTTGTTGTGTGATTGATTGTGTGAAATTGAGTGGAAATCAAAATTTTGAAAGTTGAATGAGAGGGAATAAAAGGACTTTCCCAAAAACTTTCATCTTGCATTTTTTATCTCCATGGATTCAAAGTCATCTCATCACAAGACCCTAGAGTGAAGATAGTATGACTTCTTCCATTTAAAGAAATGAAAAGGGGTTTGAAAATGATTTGAATTCCTTTTGAAATATTTCAACTCAGAAACTCTATGGTACTCAAGGATTTTCATGAGTGAAGATAATAGGACTTCTTCAAAATTTATGAAATAGAGTGGGGAGGGATGAGGACCACTTTTGAAATTTATTTGAATCACTTTTGAAAAAAAAATGATTTCCATTTGGAGTTTCAAGATCATTTCTATAAAATAAAGAGGGGGGATAAAATGACTTTCCCAAATATAAAAGAGTTGGAAAAAATCAGTAGAATATTATTTGGAGTTGTTGGAGTTTATTTGGTATTAATTATATTGGCCAAAAGTGCATTTATTGCATTATGAAATTATTTTCAAAATCTTCTGTGCTTGAATAAATGTTCACTATGCTGTAGATATTCCAAGTTAATTTTAGAAATTATCTTGGTATTTTTAGGAGTTCACTTGATTTCTTTACGGCTACATTAATCGTCAGCTAAAAAAAAGACACACGCACGCGCGGGCCAGCCGGCCCAGCAGCCACTCGCAAGCGCTACGCCAAGCACCGCGGCCTGCTCCCAGTGCCCAGAGGCCACTTAGGCCCAGGGGCGCACCGACCGGCCCACCGGCCGATAGGCCGAGGCCGTCGCCCGAGCGCTTCACCTCACACGCCCGACGTCTCCCTCTCGCTCGCACGCAGCTGTAGCTGGCAGGTGGGGCCCGCCGCCCAGGCCAGCGTCTTCAACTTCCCGTTTTCCCCGCGCAGGATAAGCATCACACTCTCTGGCCGCCTTGCTCGGGATAAACCTTATCCTGCAGCCCCGCACCTCCTAGCGGCGCCTATAAAGAGCCCTCGACCCCCTCTCTCCATTCTGCCAGTTCGTTCGCCCTCAAACCACCCGCAGCCGCCACAGTTGCCGCTTGGATCTCGCCGGCCGGAGCTCCATTCATCGTAGGAGCTCGACGACCGTAAGCCACCCCGAGGCGTCAAACTCCGTCAAACTACTCCCCATGCTCTTCCGTACCTAGTTGACATCTTATTTTGCCCCTAGGTTCGCCGGAGACGCTGTCCCCACGACCTGTGTCCTCGCCGGAGCACCGGAGCCTCTGCCCTCTACCTCGCTGTCCCGGACGCCCCGACTGCCGCAGACCCCGCCACCGGACCGCCCCTGCCGCGCCCATCCCCCCCGACACCTCCGCCACAGCCCCGTCACCGCCCGACGCCAACGCCACCGCCCTGTATGTCGTCGTCGTCAAGGTGAGCGAACCGCACGCTCGCTGTTCGTTTATTTTTTTCTCTAGATCGGTTTAGTTTAGTGTTTTTTAATTAGATCGGTTAATCCAGTTTTAGTTAAACCGAATGGTTTTGGTTAAACCGATGGGTTTTTTTGTTAGCCACCGCATTGTGTTTTGCTTATTTGTGGCTGTTCGTCATTTAGCCTAAGCCGCGAATGCTTCTCAGCCACCCGGAAGCCGCCACGTGGCCAGGGACCTGGTCGCAAATAAAACTTTCACAGTCAACTCCTTGTAAATTACAGTTTAGCCTCTAAACTTCGAATGGTTGTATCTTTTTAACCGTAACTCCAAATTTGAGGAAACCAGCGGCAAAATGTTCGTCTCGAATAGCTTTATCCGGAGAACCAGCTTTGAAAACTTTTGGCCAATTTAAAATTTAAATTTATTCAGGTTTGAATTCAAACTTCAACTGACCATATCTCCTAAACCGTAGCTCCGATTGATGTGATTCTTTTTGCACCGTGTCACCGTAGCCAAACCCTACCGCCTGGACCATTGTCACACATTTTCCACACAAAAATCGTCTGTCTATGATAGTTTTACTATTATGCCATGTATGCACTTTAGTACACATCACATCTTTGCACCCTATGTCACATGTTGTTTTGCACTTAGGATATTTCCATGCTAGTTAAGTGTGTTGAATGTTCATTTGGTTTTTCCAAGACTTTTTGCTTTGCATGTTCTTCTTGGTTCTCTGAAATGATTGCTTATGTGAGTGCAATGTTTGACTTTATAGATTTTCATCGGAGGGTGACTAATAGTTCTATTAAGTAAATTTCTAAGAGCGATATAATCTTCATCAACTATTACCAGGCAAGTTCACATTTGACCATTCTTCCAATTACCTATGTTTATGTTATGCACTTAGTCCTTTTGTGGTAGGATTTCATGGTAGGATTTATTGTTGCCAGATGGCTATGTTGTTACCTAGTAGTTCATTGAGGTAGGTTTGAACCATATACCTTTGTCACCACCACGTAAGTTTAATTTGGCCTCGCCAATGTAGACGTGGATTCGGAGGTGTTCATTATGAGAGATGAGTGACAAAGTAGTAAGTAGGACCAAGATAACTTAATGAACTACCTAGGCGGAGGTTTGGTTTGAATGGTGGCGAAGTATAGTGGGAGCATGCATGGGAAATCCATCGTGGTGCACCACTAGTGGTCCGTCCGCCCAGGCTCAAAGAGATTAATCGTATTCTCATGTCTAGAATCTTACGTGTGCAACCACAAGCCAATATGGGCTCTGGCTTAGTTGAGTAGTTAGTGTGACCCCTTCTGGGATGGGCTAGCAGATGTAGAATGATGTAGGTGTACTGGCCTATCCGTGGGTTAAGGAGGAACATTTTCGAAAGACTATGTCTCGGTCATCCTGTTCTCAAACGCCAGGCAGTGCGAGAACTTCAAGGGAGGCGATCGAGTCTTGTGGGGAAAAGTGTGCAAACATCTGCAGAGTGTTAAAACCTAATCAATTAGCCGTGTCCTCGGTTACGGACAACTTGAGCATCTAGTAGTGGAAATACTGGGAGATCTCATCACTCTTAATTAAATAGTTGGGTTTTAAATGAAACTTTGGGAATGGGTTGAGTTGGGTTTGCCAACTCATCCTATGCTATAAAGTAGTGGTAGAATAATATCTTTTATTCTAGGGAAAAACTAGCTTTATGCAAAAACTAAACTTAGAGCTTTCCACCAGCCAAATTGCATGTACAATAGGTTCATTATTCTTATGATGTGACTTGCCAGTACATTCAATGTACTGACCTATAGGGCTGCAACGTCTTATGTTGCAGGAATTTCTACGATGAGTAAGAGTTACGTTGTAGGGTTATGATCTACACTCAACTTGTCGTTGGTGTTGATGGGACTCCACACCCTTATGTTTGTTTCCGCTGAGACTTAAGAGGTATATGTATTTGTCTTACGTTATTTATACATGTGATTGCACTTTGATATATACATTGTTGTACTATGTGTGCCAGCATACCGATCCAGGGATGGCACGGATACACAGAGGCTTGACCGTTTGAGGTCGGGTCGCTACAGAGATGGTATCAGAGCACATGTTGACTGTAGGACGTGACCCTAGAAACTAGAAATCCCTTAGGAAAGTATTTCTCTTAAACTTTATTTTCAAAAAGGTCGTTTACCTCTTTTCTTTTCTGAGCTTTATCAAATCTTTCGTTTTACGTCAAATAGTTAGACAATACCCCTTTGGACCACACGGAGGATGAACTGAAGCCACTCCGAGAACGACAAGATATCAGACTTCACCATACACTAGAAGAACTGAAGCTACTACTAACGAATCCTCTGAAGAATTGAAGAATTTGAAGACACTGACATATTCCAAGATTTATATGAACTTTAGAGGACCAAACCCCTGTTGTATACTCACGTTAGATGTGATGTTTGTGAGCTGTCATTGTTTGGTGTTTTTCCTGACAGCCACAAATAAAACTTATTTTCAAAACTATATTGTGTGTATTGTGTGTATCTCTCTATCCCTCTTATCTCATCCCAAAACCCTTGGACCCGATAGATGATGAATGAAGATGGACTTGCATTCTCTGAACCGATCACTCAGTTGGAGGCAGAGCTATGGATTCAAACCATGGAGAATCACTTCAGGAGCAATTTGGTTGCAAGGAAGTATGAGGTTCAATACGCTCTTAAGTACTTTACAAAAAGTGCTACAACTTGGTGGAAAATGCATCAGGCCATACAAGGATGTAATAGGGCAAAAACTTGGGAGGAATTCAAGATGACTACTGAGGTCTCATCTTATTCAGAATCCCTATGGCAATAAAATGAAGAAACCTTGTGCATGCAAGATTTGTGGTGAGATAGGACATACCCATGAAGAACACAAGGATGGATGCCCTCATTGTGAAGGAAATCACCAAGCTGAAGAATGTCCAACCATGAAGGTTACTTGTTTCTTATGTGAAGGAACTACGCACTACCCTGCCCAGTGCCATATTTATCCCAAGGTAGAAAAATTTCCATGCAGCAGAAGGAAGCGGTGAAAGAACCCCTCAGGGAAAGTTTAAGAAAACCGGTGATGAAAGAAGATGTTGACGACCCTGATGGAGAAAGCCTAAATAGATTTTACTCCAATGCTTGCTATTCATGTGGAGAAGAAGGACATTTTCACAGTATTGCACAAAGGAAAGCCAAGAGTATCTGGGAAACTTCCCGACAGAAGAAGTGGAGTTTGATCGACAAGAGATAGAGGAATTGATCGAAACGAAGAAGTTGAGGAAGAGAAAGAGCATGTATCCCCAGAACAACCCAATTTCTGCAGAAAAGGACCTGAGTCAAATCACTTGTTACAGGTGCAAGGATTTAGGTCATTATGCTAGCAAGTGCCCAGCAAGGAAGCCAAGAACCCAAGGAGCTAAGATAACTGCCAGGATGCCCCTGGATTTGTCTAAAGTCATTTGTTTATGTTGCAAAGGAGTAGGACATTTTGCCAGAGAATGTTCAGACCTGAGGAGAGCTTGAGCAGATAGTTGAGATCTTGATATTGGAACAGAGCATGTAATAATGTTGGAACACACCTTTATTTTCGTTGGGGATGTTGAGTTGAGCTGTGAAATGGAAATTGTAATAGCTCATGAAGCAATAAAAGTTGAGGTGTTTGGAATCTCATATGAAATGTTATGAGTTGTTTGTTGATTGTGAGTGCCTCTCTCACTATGTCACCCAAACTTAAACCTTGAACCCATGGACAAGCTCACCCAACACCTTTCCCCGAAAAATAACCACATTTCACCCAAGGAAATACATACAGTATCTTGAGTACCCCTTCTATCTTATACCTGCAGATGACAACCCTTTACGAGTCTTTTCTCAAGGTCCCGGAAATGATCATGACCCCGACTAGTGATCAGGATTACCCGAAGATCCTGTAGGACATGATGAAGCATATTCATCTTGAAGGAGATGCAGTTTACAAGGGTTATCCTTTCATGGAGAAGGGAGTTGAACTTTGGTATGTGGAGGTACACCTCCACCGTGTGAAGGGAGTTTTCCAAAGACTATGGGTCAATACTTTTTCATTTCTCGAGTACCATGAGCAACATTCTTTGACTCTGTTCGTGAAGCTGCCATGGAAGCCATACGTCAGATTGGAGAAATACTAGAAGCAAGACTCCGACACACTCAGGAATACCTGAGGGAGGTGCATGCAGAGATGATGGAGATGAAGCTCATGGCCACCATGATGAAGCAGAAGATCGATGATTTCAAGGATCACATCGCACAATTCCAGTGAAACTGAAAACATCTTCAAGAAGGACAAATGAATAAAGATGGAAGTAATGGTTGACCATACCAAACTATGTGGGTGGCAGCTTTTGTAATAGAGTACTTTTGAAATTTGAGTTTTGAGTAGTGGTTAAGGATGTAATAAAGGATTTTATATGAAGAGAATATGAATTATGGATGAACCAGTGCATTTTTTTATACGTGTCTGTGTGAACACTTGACCGATGGAAAGGAAAATGTTGTTCCATATATAGTTGGAGTTTGGACAAATGAGTTGGAGTTTTGATTTAGTTATGATAGTTACCCCAAGAGTAGGTAGGAATGAAGTGATATTGGATTTAAAGGAGATGTAATGTTGGAATATGGAACAATAGTCGCTCCAAGGATGAGTTAAAGTTATACAAGTGTTGAAGTGGGCATAACCCACAGGACCCAGAATTTGATAAGAAAACAAGCACAATCTTGTTGAAGAAAAGAATTCTGGAAGAAGCTGTGAGTTCATTAGCAGACGATCCATAGGAGGTTACGTAAACCCGAGAGTTGTGAAGAAACGATAGAGGTTTTGTTTGGCTTGTAGAACCAATGGATTTATCCGGACCCAGTTCATGGAGAAGAGAAGTTCTGCAATGCTTGTGAGGATGCCCAAGTGTTAGAATAAGTGATTCAGTATCTTCTTATGTGGTAATCATTCAAGTACGGGATGGATTGGCCCCCATACCGAAGACTTCTATCATGAGCTATCATATGCTGATGGAAAATCAGAGAGCCTTAAAACCCTAGAAGAGTGTCGACACGATAAGCCAAAAGCCTTAGAATGGCAGGATGATGGAAACCCTGTATAGACACTTGTTGCCAATCGTAGGTTATGCGGTGAGGTTCATCCCAGACCCATTTACTGCAGGAGGAACCAGTAATTGTCGACCACCATGCGATTTTTTATAGTTGTTTACCATTGGCGACAGACATGTCAGCTAAGGAGACCCAGTCTCAGAAGGATCATATTTTGCTGCAAGGACTCAAAATTTTGAGGAAAAGGCCATACCCTTACCGAAAGAGCACAAGCAAAGGAGTTATCCCGGAGAATATGAGAAGGCCGACACCGTCAATGCAAAGGTTGGAGTACATGAGTTTTGTTGGGACCGTAACCATGCTTCTAAGGGTGGCAGTACCCCATACCTTGTGTTGATGAATGGATTTTCAAGGAGACCCCCAAACCTAACCTTCTTTCTAGCCTCTCCGAATCTCAAAATTCTCAATTTTGGAATGTTATATTAAATAAATAATTATGATTGTTTGTTGTGTTATTGATTGTGTGAAATTCAGTGTAAATCAAAAAATTTGAAAGTTGAATGAGAGGGAATAAAAGGACTTTCCCAAAAACATTCATCTTGCATTTTTTATCTCCATGGATTCAAAGTCATCTCATCACAACACCCTAGAGTGAAGATAATATGACTTGTTCAATTTAAAGAAATGAAAACGAGTTTGAAAATGATTTGAATTCCTTTTGAAATATTTCTACTCGGAAACTTTATGCCACTCAAGGATTTTCATGAGAGAAGATAATAGGACTTCTTCAAAATATATGAAATAGACCGGGGAGGGATGAGGACCACTTTTGAAATTAGTTGAATCATTTTTGAAAAAAAATGATTTCCATTTGGAGTTTCAAGATCATTTCTATAAAATAAAGTGGGGGCCGATAAAATGACATTCTCAAATATATAAGAGTTGGAAAAAATCAGTAGAATATTATTTGGAGTTGTTGGAGTTTATTTGGTCTTTATTATATTGGCCAAAAGTGCATTTATTGCATTATAAATTTATTTTCAAAATCTTCTGTGCTTGAATAAATGTTCACTATGCTGTAGATATTCCAAGTTAATTTTAGAAATTATCTTGGTATTTTTAGGAGTTCACTTGATTTCTTTACGGCTACTTTAATCGTCGGCTAAAAAAAGACACACGCACGCACGCGCTGGCCAGCCGGCCCAGCAGCCAGCCACGCGCGCCAGGCCAGGAGCACTGCGACCTGCTCCCAGCGCCCGGAGGCCACTTCGACCCAGGGGCGCACCGACCGGCCCACTGGCCGATAGGCCGAGGCCGTCGCCCGAGCGCTTCGCCTCGCACGCCCGACGTCTCCCTCTCGCTCGCACGCAGCTGCCACTGGCAGGTGGGGCCCGCTGCCCAGGCCAGCGTCTTCAACCTCCCATTTTCCCCGTGCAGGATAAGCAGCACACTCGACGACCGCCTCGCTCGGGATAAACCTTATCCCGCAGCCCCACACCTCCTAGCCGCGCCTAAAAAGAGCCCTCGACCCCTCTCTCCGTTCTGCCAGTTCGTTCGCTGTCGGTGTCAAAACCGGTGGATCTCGGGTAGGGGGTCCCGAACTGTGCGTCTAGGCAGATGGTAATAGGAGACAATGGACACAATGTTTTTACCCAGGTTCGATCCCTCTTGATGGAGGTAAAACCCTACTCCTGCTTGATTAATATTTATGATATGGGTAGTACAAGAGTAGATCTACCACGAGATCAAAGAGGCTAAATCCTAGAAGCTAGCCTATGGTATGATTGTTGTTCGTCCTATGGACTAAAGCCCTCCGGTTTATATAGACACCGGAGAGGGCTAGGGTTACACAGAGTCGGTTACAATGGGAGGAGATCTACATATCCGTATTGCCAAGCCTGCCTTCCATGCCAAGGAAAGTCCCATCTGGACACGGGACGAAGTCTTCAATCTTGTATCTTAATAGTCCGAGAGTTCGGCCAAAGGTTATAGTCCGGCTATCCGGACACCCCCTAATCCTGGACTCCCTCATTCGCCCTCAAACCACCCGCAGCCGCCACAGTTGCCGCTTGGATCTCGCCGGCCGGAGCTCCGTTCATCGGAGGAGTTCGACGACCATAAGCCACCCCGAGGCGTCAAACTACTCCCCATGTTCTTCCGCACCTAGTTGACATCTTATTTTGCCCCTAGGTTCGCCGGAGACACTGTCCCCATGAAATGTGACCTCGCCGGAGCGCCGGAACCGCCGCCCTCTACCTCGCTATCCCGGACGCCCCGGCCGCAGCAGACCCTGCCACCGGACCGCACGTGTCGCGCCCATCCTCCCCGACACCTCCACCGTCGCCGCCCCGTCACTGCCCGATGGCAACGCCGCCGCCCTGTACGTCGTCGTCGTCAAGGTGAGCGAACCGCTCGCTCGCTGTTCGTTTATTTATTTTTTAATTTTTTCTCTAGATCGGTTTAGTTTAGTGTTTTATTAATTTGATCGGTTAATCTGGTTTTAGTTAAACCGAACGGTTTTGGTTAAACCAATGGTTTGTTTTTTTGTTAGCCACCGCATAGTGTTTTGCTTATTTAGTGGCCGTTCGCCATTTAGCCTAAGCCGCGAACGCTGCTCAGCCACCCGGAAGCCACCACGTGGCCAGGGACCTGGTCGCAAATAAAACTTTCACAGTCAAGTCCCTGTAAATTTCAGTTTAGCCTCTAAACTTCGAATGGTTCTATCTTTTTAACCGTAACTCCAAATTCGACGAAACCAGTGGCAAAATGTTCGTCTCAAATAGCTTTATCCGGAGAACCAGCTTTGAAAACTTTTGGCCAATTTCAAATTTGAATTTATGCAAGTTTGAATTCAAACTTCAACTGACCATATCTCCTAAACCGTAGCTCCGATTGATGTGATTCTTTTTGCACCATGTCACCATAGCCAAACCCTACCACTTGCACCATGCACTTTAGTACACATCACATCTTTGCACCCTATGTCACATGTTGTTTTGCACTTAGGATATTTCCATGCTAGTTAAGTGTGTTGAATGTTCATTTGTTTTTTCCAAGACTTTTTTCTTTGCATGTTCTTCTTGGTTCTCTGAAATGATTGCTTATGTGAGTGCAATGTTTGACTTTATAGATTTTCATCGGAGAGTGACGAATAGTTCTATTAAGTAAATTTCTAAGAGCGATATAATCTTCATCAACTATTACCAGGCAAGTTCACATTTGACCATTCTTCCAATTACCTATGTTTATGTTATGCACTTAGTCCTTTTGTGGTAGGATTGCATGGTAGGATTTATTGTTGCCAGATGGCTATGCCGTTACCTAGTAGTTCATTGAGGTAGGTTTGAACCATATACCTTCATCACCACCGCGTAAGTTCAATTTGGCCTCGCCAATGTAGACGTGGATTGGGAGGTGTTCATTGTGAGAGATGAGTGACAAAGTAGTAAGTCGGACCAAGATAACTTAATGAACTATCTGGGCGCAGGTTTGGTTTGAATGGTGGCAAAGTATAGTGGGAGCATGCATGGGAAATCCATGGTGGTGCACCACTAGTGGTCCGTCCGCCCAGGCTCAAAGAGATCTATCATATTCTCATGTCTAGAAGCTTACGTGTGCAGCCACAAGCCAATATGGGCTATGGCTTAGTTGAGTAGTTAGTGTGACCCTTTCCGGGATGGGCTTGCAGATGTAGAATGATGTAGGTGTACCGGCCTATCTGTGGGTTAAGGGGGAACATTTTCGAAAGACTATGTCTCGGTCATCCTGTTCTCAAATGCCAGGTAGTGCGAGAACTTCAAAGGAGGCGATCGAGTCTTGTGGGGAAAAGTGCGCAAACCTCTGTAGAGTGTTAAAACCTAATCGATTAGCTGTGTCCCCGGTTACGGACAACTTTAGCATCTAGTAGTGGAAATGCTGGGAGATCTCATCACTTTTAATTAAAAAGTTGGGTCTTAAATGAAACTTTGGGACTGGGTTGATTTAGGTTTGCCAACTCATCCTATGCTTTATAGTAGTGGTAGGATAATATCTTTTATTCTAGGGAAAAACTATCTTTATGCAAAAAACTAAACTTAGAGCTTTCCACTAGCCAAATTGCATGTACAATAGGTTCATTATTCTTATGATGTGACTTGCCAGTACATTCAATGTACTGACTTACATGGCTGCAACGTCTTATGTTGCAGGAATTTCTACGACGAGTATGAGTTACGTTGTAGGGTTACGGTCTACACTCAACTTGCCATTGTTGTTGATGGGACTCCACACCCTTATGTTTGTTTCCGCTGAGACTTAAGAGGTATATATATTTGTCTTATGTTATTTATACATGTGATTGCACTTATATATATACATTGATGTACTGTGTGTGCCAGCATACCGATCCAGGGATGGCACGGATACACAGAGGCTTGACCGTTTGAGGTCGGGTCGCTACATGTTTACAACAAGCAATATTGTTCAGAGATCATTTTCTTAAAGTGTTGACATATTCCTTAATTCTTAAAGTTTACTCCAGCAGACAGAGAGAAGAGAAGAGAGAAAAGATTCATTTATTTTTAAAAGTACTGATGCAAGCAGTAGTACACAAAACCTTCATTAGAGTATGAAACAGTTTATGCAAGCATTAAAGGCACTGTTTCAGATATTTTAATTAACTAGGAAAGTTTCAGCTAATTTTATTAAAGGAAAAGGTTGAGTCAATTTTAATTAAAATAAAAGAAGTGAAGAGAATAGCAGAGCAAGCAATGCTACTGCTCCAAGCTAATTTGACTGCAAATCATAAACTACTGCAAGCAGCTCCATGAAAAGAAGTACTCCAAGTAGTACTACACCAAGTAATGTCACTTCAAATAGTACTAAACCAACTAATCTCTACTGATGTCATTTAAAGCAGTAATATCTTCAGTTAAAAACTACTGCAACTAAAACTGTATTTTCGTAAACTGAATTTTTTGCCAAGGAAACAAATTTTTATAGCTTCAGGCCTAAGTACGGAATAGCTTCAGGAGCAATGGAAAAGAAAAACATACCCAAAGTTTCTGAAGTGTTTCGGGCATCTCCCAACAATTAGACGGGCAAAAAGGGAGTTTTATTCTTGTCTATGAAATTCATACCAACAATTCTTCCTTCCAAATCAATCCGAGATCACCAACGAAAATCTAAAGAAAATGGTACCAATGTTAACAAGTACTCATTAAATAAGATCCATACAAAGAATGTGAGAACTTATGGAGCTTAATTTCTACTCCATGAGTATCAATGCAAGCAGAAGCAAAACTCACCAGAGTGATATACTTAATGTTGTTGTCCTTGTTTTGCCTCTGAGGCTCCATTTGACCATAAGTTCATCGCAATCTAAGTAACTCGCTAACTGCACGGAACTTCTCCCCATGCTTCAGCTGCAAACTTGTAGACTCAAATGTCTGGGCAACTCCAACGATCGGAGTAGGTGTCAGGAAGTAGGAGTCCAGGAGGTCGGTGAGCACCACCACGGGAAGATCAGCTTCACACCTTATGTAGAACAGAGAACAGGGAGCAAATCTGAACATGGAGTAGTACCTGTTCACTTTGACGATGCCTCCCCGTCCACAAAGCCGCCGCCTTTCCGCCGCGGCGCGCAGTCCCGCACTTTGCCAGCAACCTCCACCATAGTCCACCTCCACCTCCCTCTCACGCCCCTCCTCGGCCTTCGCGGCGGAGAGCGGCGACCCCTGAGCAGACCCCACCACCTTCCACCTGTAGCTCCACCTCCGCCTACCCGCACACCCCTCTTCGGCCTTCGCGGCAGGGGACTACCGCGCTGGGGGCGAGAACCCGCTGGTCTCCAAGCTGCAGACCCAACTGGGCGTCATCCACCTGCTCCCCGCCCCGGCCTTGCTTCCGGCCCTCCCCCGCTCTGTGCTTGGCCTCTGCGCGCTCTTCTTCTTCATGGGTGCGGCAAGCTGCTCACCCTTCGTCGGTGATGCGTGAGAGGGAGAGGTGCCGGTGGCGATAAGCTAGGGATTCAGGAGGATTCGGGAGAGAGTGGGTGAGAGAGAGAGAGCGAGTGAGCGAACGGGAGGGTAGTTTGGGAATCGACACAAATATCCCAACGCGACAGAAGTTGTACTAAAATCCCCCAACGACAATTATTTCAGAACAGAGGGAGTAGCATTCAGAGATTTTTCTTTATACTTGTGTAGCAATTTCTCTAGATCATCTCTATCATTACAGGCAAGAACATCTCTAGTTGCATCTTCACTCATAACATAACCTTCCGGTACCTTAGGCAATTCATATCTAGGAAGGCTAGTTCTAGCAGGTGTTTCAGGAGATTCAGTTCCAAGCTCATCATCATATTTAAAAACATCATGTTGTATAACTCTAGCAATTTGTTTATCAAGAAATTCACTAGGTGCCACATCATCATTATCAAGCAAGGTACTAGCATCATCATAAGCATCATTCATAGTAAAAGTAGCATCGTCAATAACTTGCGACATATCAGAATTAATAGAATGTGGTGGTGTTGCAAGTTTACTCATAACAGAAGGTGAATCTAAAGTAGAACTGGATGGCAGTTCCTTACCTCCCCTCATTCTTGAGGGAAATATCCTAGTCTTTGGATCCTTCAGATTCTTCATAGTGATAATATGATAATAATCCCAAGTGACTCAACAAATATAGCTATGCTCCCTGGCAACGGAGCCAGAAAAAGGTCTTGATAACCCACAAGTATAGGGGATCGCAACAGTTTTCGAGGGTAGCGCATTCAACCCAAATTTATAGATTCGACACAAGGGAAGCCAAAGAATATTTGAAGGTATTAGCAGTTGAGTTGTCAATTCAACCACACCTGGAGATTAATTATCTGCAGCAAAGTGATTAGTAGCAAAGTAGTTTGATAGTTTTGATAATAGTGACAGCAAGAACGGTATTTGTAACAGTGATAGCAGTAATTTGTAGCAAGTGTAACAATGATGATAGCAATAATAACGCAGCAAGATCAATAAGGATAAATTTGTAGGCATTGGATCGGTGACTTGTTGGATGATATTCATCATGTGATAGTTATAACCTAGGGCGATACGGCACTAGCTCTAGTTCATCGATATAATGTAGGCATGTATTCCGTAAAGAGTAAAATGCACTGGCAGTCACTGAACTTGCGAAGAGCGCTCACTTTGGTCACTGTACTTAGAAATACGGCCAATACGGTCACCCAATACGACAAGACGTCATTGTACGGTCACTGTTCCTCGTATGCCACCCGTCGCCGCATGGTTTGACCACGTGTTGACCAATCCTAGACGGCAGCTGGCATTAAGCAGGCGGTACCGTGGTGTTTTTGCAGAATCCCCCTGGTTCGCTGTGCTTTAGCCAAAATCGCCTTGCCTGTTCGGCTTCGATCATAACGAGGGGAGGAGGAGAGTAGAGGAGGCGATCGTCGGCGGCAGCGCACCATCTCCGGTCATCGAGATCGTGGAAGGGCCGGAGTTGCCGCATCGCGTCGCTGCCGGAGGGGCGCCGCATCCTCCTCAAGATGGCCCCTGTTCGTCGACCAGATGGAGCTCCTCCACCATTGTATGGTAAGCCCCACTTAAATCCACCATGATTGGTGCTTGCAGTCTGTGATTGCGCGATTTAGGGTTTCGCATTGTGCACATGGAGATGTAGGTGGCCAATTTTGCCCGCAAGATTTCACAAGATTTAAGCTAGGGTTTTTGCCTGACAAATTGGGGGTTTTCGGTGTATGGTTTTTTCCTGAGAAATGGGGGGCTCAGTGTTTGCTTGGAGGTCATTATGATGCAATTGTAGGCCTTTTAGATGTTTGAACATACGGTTAGGGTTTTAGGTTAGGAAAGGTGGTTCCTTGTAATATATGTTGACAGAATTGTGCTCTGTTTTCATCTTTGTAGGACCACGCAGCAGGAAATTTTCAGTTCAATTTAACCATGGTGGATATTTCCTTGGCAAAGGTAGCAACCGTTCTTATGTTAATGGGCATGTGTTGTGGTATGATGATCTGGATACAGTGACATGGTCCACAATTATGGTTGAGCACCTAGTTGAGGAGATTGGTTGGGAGATGGAAGGAAGGCTCAAGGTGTACTACTGCATTCCAATCCTAAACTTGCAGAAGAATGACTTGAGAGAAATAAGAGGAGATGGAGACACAGACCAGATGATAACATTTGTTGATCTTGGCCACCACTCATTCAGTCTCTACTTAGACCATGAAGACAGTCTGAATTCAAACAATGATGATGATGATGTGGTCAATTTCCCAAGAGTGAAGCTACCTCCAGTGTTTAGTCCTTCTAAGACAAGAGGTGATGAGGCAGAAAGTACTGAGGCTGTAAATGCAGAGACAAATGTTGATGTGCATGAAGGTGAAGCAATCCCAATACAAGTTGTGTATCCAGAGAGCTCGGATGTTAATGTGGGCAATTATGTGTTTGCAAGGAGGAATTGTTCTTTTGTTGAGCAGGATGAAAATGTTATGGCTCCAGATGTAGTGCTGGAGTCAAAACAACAAGGAAGTGATGAAGCTGGATCATCAAGAGTATGCAAAAGGAAAACCAGACAGAAATGCAGTTCTGAATTCCTGGAAGATGCTGATACTGACTCAGATGACTCTGACTTTGATCCTGGAGCCATAGTGGACAGTGACTATGACATAAGTGATGGTGATGACGATTTGTTTGCTGATAATGTAGACATGGATGAGCCTATGGAGACAGAGAAGAAGAAAGAAGAGAAAGGGAAGCAAAAGGTTCAAAAGGGAAAAGAAGCTGTGAAAGGAAATGAGAAAGATGCAGATAAAGCAGCAGCATATGATCATGAAGATGAGTTCTATGAATCAGAGGGTGATGACTTGTGGGCACCAGATTCTGATGATGAAGAGGTATTCATGAAGTTCAAGGCTTTTAGACCAGAGGATCTTCATTGTCCCAAGTTTCATGTTGGTCAAGTTTTCCAAACTGTTGAGCTCTTGAGGAAAGCCATCAAGGAGTACTGCTGCAAAAACAGGGTAGATGTGAAGTTGCCAGTCAATGATAAGAAAAGAGTGAAGGCAACGTGTGATGAGGACTGTACTTGGTATCTTTGGGCTTCATATGATAGTAGGACCAAGTGTTTCATGGTCAAGAAATATGTGGATGAGCACACTTGTACCAAGAAGTGGAAGATCAAGGCTTTCACAGCACCATTTCTAGCACAGAAGTATCTTGAGAGCTTTAGAGCTGACCAAGACATGAATTTGAGGAACTTTTCTAGAGTTGTCCAAAAGGAGTGGCATATGACCCCAAGTAGGACCAAGTTACAAAGAGCTAGGAGGCTAGCAATGAAAAAAGTTTATGGTGATGAAGAAGGCCAATACAAGATGCTCTGGGACTATGGTAATAAGTTGAGAAGAAGTAACCCTGGGACCTCATTCTTTGTTGCACTAGATAGTCAAGCAAGGTTTAATAAAGCCTATATGTGTCTAGATGCATGCAAAAGAGGGTTCTTGCAAGGATGTAGGCCTATGATATTCCTTGATGGCTGTCATATCAAGACAAGGTACAGAGGATAGCTACTCACTGCTGTTGGGATAGACCCAAATGATTGTATTTTTCCAATTGCAGTAGCTGTAGTTGAAGTGGAAGACAAGCCTAATTGGTGTTGGTTCCTTGAAAGACTAAAGAATGATCTTGCTATATTTAATACTGCTCCATGGACCATTATGTCAGACAAACAAAAGGTAAACAACATCAATTGTAATATAAGTAGTACTCCATATTTAGTAGTCCATGCTTATATTTATCTTTTGTTATTATAGGGCCTTATCAATGCTGTGGATGAGTTATTTCCAGAGTCAGAACACAGGTTCTGTGTCAGACACATGTGGCAGAACTTTCATCAACAATTCAAAGGAGATGTTCTTGAGAATCAACTTTGGAAGATAGCAAGAAGTACCACCTCTGTCAAGTATGAGCAGTACATGGTTGAGATGAAGGACATCAGCTTGGATGCTTAGAAGTGGTTGCATGAGTTGGAACCATACACATGGGTTAGAGCATTTCAAAGTGATCTTCCCAAGTGTGACATATTGCTCAACAATAACTGTGAAGTTTTTAACAAGTGAGAAGCCAATTAACTTGCTATGTGCATGTTCTTACTTCAATGCTTGACACTTAACTCAGTTCTGTCTTATACTTGTAGGTGCATACTAGATGCTAGAGAGCTACCTATACTTTCTATGCTAGAAAGGATCAAAGGCCAACTGATGCAGAGGCACTACAACAAGCAGCTTGAGGCAGAGAAGATGAAAGGAAATATTTGTCCAAAGATCAAGAAAAAGGTGGAGAAGCTAACTGAGTGAGCAAACCTGTGCTATGTGGAGGGAGCTGGAGATGGGGTGTTCCAGGCAGGTGACAGGGGTGTGAACTTCCTTGTGGACTGGCACACCAATGAGTGTAGCTGTAAGAGGTGGCAGAAGAGTGGCACACCTTGTGTACATGCCATAGCATGTGCTAGACATGAAAGAGTTGACCCTCTTTCATTGGTGAATCAATGCTATTCTGTGAACATATTCAAAATGGCATACAAGAACATAACCTATCCATGTAGAGAAATGACAGAATGGGAGAAGATGAATGGGCCACCAGTTCTGCCACCATTGTACACCAAGCAAGTAGGCAGGCCATGCAAAAGCAGAAGAAAAGCACCAGGTGAAGTAATTTGTAGTAATGGTGGCAAGAAAATGTCTAGGCATGGTGTCATCATGCACTGCAACTACTGTGGAGAGCCAGATCACAACATTAAAGGATGCAAGTACCTGAAGGCAGGAGTACCTCCTCCAAATATGCAAGCACCATCAGCAGCAGAAGCAAATCATGAAGCACAAGCAAATCATGAAGCACCTCAAGCAAATCATGAAGCACCTCAAGAAGATGAAGACCCTGTCATTACTCAGGTATGTTTTTGTAGAAGATGTTCCAGTATTGTCATACAGCACCACAAGCAAATCATGGATCACTTAAATGTTGCTTCATTTTGAGCAGGAACACAACCCTACAGAAAATCCTATCATAGAAGATCTCATGGTTGATCAAATGATAGAAAGGGTAAGTTTTGTCACACATGATCTCATATATTTTGCCAAGCCTACTTTCATTATGTGATCATTTCTACAAATGTTGTGTCATGCAGAGGCCAGTGCCAAGAGTGATTGCACAAGGACCTATTCCAGAGTCAACATTCCTTTCTGCTGCTCAGTTGTTGGTCAATCAAAACCAAGGGAGCACAAGCACCATTCAGCAAGGAGAGATGGCCAAGAAGTTACTTGCATTAAAAAAGCAGAGAGACAAAGAGTTAGAAGACAAGAAAAATGCTATACTCGCAGCAATGAGAGAAGAACAGGAAAAGAAGGCTGAAGAAGCTGCCACAAAGAGACATCTGCAGGAGGAGAAGAAAACAGCAGAGGCAGAGAGGAAGAGACAGGCAGCAGCTCTGAACAGAGAGAAGAGGAAAGAAGAAGCAGCAATAAAAAAGCAGGCTCAAGCAGAGACAAGACAGATTCTTTTGGAGGTTAAGAAAACTATAGCTGCTGAGAACAAAGCAAAGAAGGAGGCTGAGAAGAAGGCTAAAAAAGAACAAGAAGCTGCCAAGAAGCTAGCAGAGAAAGAGGCTGCTGCAGCAAAAAGAAGAGCAGATAAGAAAGCAGAGAGGGAGGCAGCTGCAACACAAAGAAAGGAAGAAATGAGGCTGATATCTATTGCAATGGGTAAAAGCCAGGATGATTCACAACACCAAGAAGATGGTCAGCCAAGGAATGCCAGTAGAACATCCATGTTTGATATCTTCAGGTGATGAGACAGTGGACAGCCAGCATAACCATGTAGTATGCAAGCATCTCATTTTGCCCAATCCATGTAGTTTACAATCAGTGGTAATGTAGGAAAATGTTGCAATTGATCCATAATGATGTAGGCACATGAGTATGGATCAATTGTTGCTCATTTTGTAACCAGTTCTACAAGATACTTCTTTGCCCTACTTATGACTATGCTTAATGAACAAGAGTTACTCTTATAACATTGCCCAACATATGACAATGGTCACATTTGTTATCTTCAACTTGTAGCAGTTCTATAGTTTTTACAAATATGACAATGGTCAAATTGTACTCATGGTCAAATGTGCCCAAATTGACAGCATCATCAACTAGCTTTGCAATGCACACACACAAGGCAAATATAACATAAAAATGATATCTTCATAAGACACCAGGATGATCCATTAACTTCATTTGCAATACAACATTGTCACTTGCATTACATATTGCAAAAGCATCAGATACAATGCAAAAGATTGACACTTGACACTAACAGCACCACCACATAGTACCAGTTCATCTCCTACCAAACTAGGCATAATTCCTAACATACCAACAGTGAAATAGCTACTGCAAACACTGCATCAACTAAATATTGCATCACTCTTGCATCCACTCCATCACTTCTTCAGCACAGAAATACCTACTAGCACTGCAACTACAATGAGTGCTGCCAACAGTGCCTTCATCATCACCAATATTTCATTGCCTAACCCTACGAGTGCTTGTGCTTGCTGATTGCTCATTTGACCTGCAACTCTTCCATGATGTCCATCTTCAAAGCCTAGAAGATCAACTGCACCTACACCTGCACCTCCACATGCATATCTTCGATTCCTTACTCGAATCAGCTCTTCCCTCTTATCCTCTGCAGCTCCTAATGCGTCTTCGGCTTCATTGCCAACGAGAAACTGGTTATCCATCAAATATGCAATGTATTCCAACTCCCAATGCCAGAAATGGTCCTGAATATCAAATGAAAAGAACAAACGCCAGAAATCACCATTACAAGTTCCCAAAATTTGACCAAAATGAAGAACTAGGGATTCACTCCACTTACACCAACAAGACACCTATAGAAGACCCATCCCTCGTGCTTCTCCATGTTCGACAGATAGAACTTCACACGAGTGCGGCAAGAAGGGCACCTGATGAGCGGCACCACCACCGAACGGCCGCCAATCGATGACCTGACCGAGCTTGTCAACATGGCGGAGTGAAGCAACGGGTGTGGCAAGCGGCAGGGAGAGGCCGCCGGCAAGTAGCACGGAAGAGGGCGGCGGCAACAGCAGGGAGAGGGCGGCAGCGTCGGTGGCAGAGTGGGGAATTTGGGAGAGGGCGGCGGCGTCTCCAGCACTGGGGATTTAGGGATTGCGCTACAGAGTGCGTATTTCAGGGGGGGTGGATGGATAATTACATCCACCGGTGTAATTTACAGAAATAACCCTGAGCATGCCGACGTGGACGGCACTGACTGGTCAAACCGAGCGGCGACGGGTGGCATACGAGGAACAGTGACCGTACAATGACGTCTTGTCGTATTGGGTGACCGTATTGGCCGTATTGGCCGTATTTCTAAGTACAATGACCAAAGTGAGCGCTCTTCACAAGTTCAGTGACTGCCAGTGCATTTTTCTCTTCCGTAAATAGTCATGCGTGCTTTATTAAAAGAACTTGCATGACATCTTTTGTCCTACCCTCCCGTGGCAGCGGGGTCCATATTGGAAACTAAGGGATATTAAGGTCTCCTTTTAATAGAGAACCGGAACAAAGCATTAACACATAGTGAATACATGAACTCCTCAAAATACGGTCATCACCGAGAGTTGGCTCGGTTGTTGTCACTCCGGGGTTGTCGGATCATAACTGTAGTAGGTGACTATAACTTGCAAGATCGGATCTAAAACATTGATGTAATGATGAATTCATAAACGGTTCAGATCTAAAATCATGGCACCCGGGCCCAAGGTGACAAGAATTAAGCATAGCAAAGTCATAGCAACATGAATCTAAAAACATAGTGGATACTAGGGATCAAGCCCTACAAAACTAACTCGATTGCATGATGAATCTCATCCAACTTGTCAGGACCCCGATTCCAAGTCACATCAATCTAGCCGGTAGCACCTCATATCACTTTGCGGCCTCACGCACGGTATTCCCACGGGTGTCGCCTTCCATGGCCCGAGACCGTTTGCGCCTTTTGGCTCACGTATATGATAGTGTCGCTAGCATCCATATGACAGAGAACCCGGGCCGACATGGCTAGTCGTGAACCCAAAGCGGCACTAACCTATGGGGACAGGCATACATGAATCACATCGAGCGTGTCGGTCAGCAGCGTGTGAATCCGAGCTGTAGCACTAGGCTAACAGGACTCCGGGAACCTGGGATGTAGCAGGCTAGGCAGGACTCCAGATGTCACCGCGTGACATTTCCCCGAAGGGACAGACACAGGAATGAAGTGAAACACATGCTGGCCAGTCAAGTGTCCTGAGCAGTAGTGCTGGGCTAACAGGACTCCAGTGAACCGGGCTGTAGCGGACTACTATGGATCATGGAAGCACTAGACTACATTTCCCCATAAGAGAGGCTGCTAAGGATAAACAACTAGATTGTTGGATCCCACAGATACCAAGCATTTCAAACATACACAGAATATGCTCGATATGTGTAAATACAACATGGCATCACAACATAACTCTACAACTCAAGTATTTATTCATTAGGCTCCGAGGAGCGAGATATTACAAACATGGGTCTCATGACCCAGGAATCATAGCATACAATAAAAGCACATGCGGAAGCTTAACATGTTTGAGTACAGATGTCTACAAATGAAAAAGGCTAAGAAGCCTAACTATCTACCAGATCCTGCCGAGGGCACAAGATCGTAGCTGAGGTATCAAGCTAAACATCGAAGTCCACACGGAACTACTAGTGAGACTGACGTCTCTCTACAAAACATAAAATAGGAAAACATGAGTACAAATGTACCCAGCAAGACTTACATCAGAACTATCTACATATGCATCGGTATCAATAAAGGGGGTGGTGGAGTTTAACTGCAGCAAGCCAGCTTTGACTCAGTGGCTAACCTAAACTATGACTGCAAGCAACTCTTTTGAGGTGGCGCACACGAGTCCACATATTCACCATTAAATACACCACTATGGATCCGCTCCCGTCTCCTTACGAGAAGGCCATCCATAGCACTCACACTTATCTTGCGTGTTTTAGAGTATCCACTTTCACTTGTCTATGAACTGTTATAGGCAACCCAGAAGTCCTTTACCGCAGACACGGCTATTCGAATAGATCATTTATAACCCTGCAGCGGTGTACTTATTCACACATGTTTCCACCACTTAGCGTCTGCACATGACATGTGCTCGGCAGACTTCAAGCGAAAGCCGACGTGGGTGTAGACCATGACCTGACTAACCGCACAAGTCTCTATTCCAGGTTTATCGCCTATTCGGGTTCCATCCGTAAGGAAATCCGGCCGGGGTGTCCTCAACGGCCCCAAACGATGTGTACAGGGTCCTGAGACGCCAAACAGGCGCCCGGCATACCCGGCCACAGTGTATCTACCGCATCATAGCCCACCCCTAGGGTCAGCGCTACGCATGGCCGCCAACACATAACCTACTAACACCAGAAACTAGTTGCAACTCCTGGACAGAGGACGAGAGGGGTCAATAAGTCGAGCGGGGTCATATTTCAGGGCCCAATGTGTGGTAGTAGCTGTTTCATGGATCACAAACACAGAACTCAGTTCCTGAGGACGGTTTCAGTGAGACAACCCACCATGTACTCCTACATGGCCTCTCACCGCTACCTTTACCAAATCGTGTTCACACACTTAGCTCACACACAGTAGGACATGTTCATCGCTGTTCCAATTCACCCCCGATGAATCAGACCTGACTCAACTCTAAGCAGTAGCAGGCATGACAAACAAGCATCTATGAGTAGGCACATCAGGGCAAAAACAACTCCTACTCATGCTAGTGGGTTTCATCTATTTACTGTGGCAATGACAGGTCATGCAGAGGATAAGGGGTTCAACTACCGCAACAAGTAACAGTTGAATCGTTGTTGTCCTAATGCAGTAAAAGAGAGCAGGAGCGAGAGAGTGGGATTGTATCAGAATGAAAAAGGGGGTTTTGCTTGCCTGGCACTTCTGAAAATAATATAGCTCTTCATCGGTGTCATCGAACTCATCGTCGGAATACGCCTACCGAGAGGGGACAAGCACCGGCAATAGAGAGGAACACAATCAATGCAAATGCGACAATATGATGCATGATCATGACATGGCAATATGCTATGATTTGTGCTAATGCATACAGCAACAATTTAAATGAAGTCCATATGAACCAAGGGTTCGTATGCAAACTCCATAAGGGGTATTTAAAATGCCATTATCATGTTTTCACTTATACAAGGGGTATAAGTTGGTTGAACATGCATGAAAGTAACATAAATGGATAGATTGGATTTTTCTGATAATTTTTCATATATAATTTATTTCATTTGGAGTTACGGTTGATTTTCTATGATTTTTAGAAGTTTAGGCAATTTTCTGCAATTTCCTGTAAAAGAATAAATCCACAAAAAATTTATTGCATCAGCATGACGTCACTGTGATGTCAGCAGTCAACAGGCGCGGTCTAGGCCAACCCTGACCAGTGGGACCCACTGGTCAGTGGTTAGTTAACTAACTAAATTTAGTTAGCGTTAAACTAATACTAATCCTAGTTTAGTTAGTGGCCTTGGGCCCACATGTTAGTGAGCCAGGGGAGGTCAAACCCCTGGTCAGCTGGGTCAAACTCGCCGGAGTTGACCCACGTGTCGTCACCGGTGACACCAGAGATGGCGGAGGGCGTCGGAAAAGCTCCTCCGGCGAACAAATGAGCGGCGGAGAGGCTCTACGGGGAGCTGGCGATCGCGCGCATCAAACGGGGCAAGTGGGAGCAGCTGGGGTGGACTGAGCTCGTCGGAAGGGAGCTCGCGGCGGCGGCCAGAGTTCGGCCAACGGCGGTTTGCGTGTTGTGGGGCATGTCCGGAGCCGTGGATGGTCGTGATCGACCCGCGGAAGTGCTGCGAGTGCAGCGGTGGGCTCGGACGCGTGCTTGCACGGCCGTGGTCGCGGTGGCGACATGGCCGGTGGCGAGGAGGTATCAGCTCCGATGGCTATGGTGGTTAGAAGGCGCGGACGAGCACGGGGAGAGAGGGGAAAAGGGCAGGGGCTCACAGCGATTCCAGTAGAGGCAACAGCGAGGCCGGGCAGGGGCTGGAACTCGCGAATCCCTGGTAAGTTTGCCGGCGGTCAGAGGTTGAAGACGAGGTCGGGGACGATGCTGCAGGGCTTCCGGTGGGGCGTGGCTCGGTGAGGGGGTGGAGGACGAGGTGGCGGAGCTTCTGGGCGCGTGGGGTGGCCGGTGGCCATGGCTACGACGAGCGGCAACTGCGGTTGCGCTCGGGTGCGCTGCGAGGAGAGAGCAGAGGGGGGAGAAGGAGTGGATAGGCTAGAGGGGTTGGGGCGGTTGCGTGGCGCGTCCAGCTAGCCTCTAGCATCGGCAGAAGCAGGAGGTGGCTCGGCGCGTGCCGACGCGCGGCGACCAAGCGCGCAGCGTCCAACTGGCGGGAGCTGGATGACGGCTGGCAGCGCCAGGTGGTGGGCTGGGCCAAAACAGGTGAGGCCCAGGTGGGTGCCAGGTAAAAACCCTCTCTCTCTCTTTTATTAATTGTTTCTGTTTTCTAATTTCTGCAATTGTTTTGGTCTTTATTAAAAATTCGAGAGCATTTCCAAAAATCCTGAAAATATTTGTGGGCACTGTTGAAATTATTCCCAACAGCCCTCAACTAGTTTCAGAATTATTAGAGCATTTAAAATATTTATAGGATTTAAATGCCCCAATTCAAGTACAATATGAGTTAATTGAAAAATCCAGAAATGACCTAGAAATATGTTTATCATTTTTGACCGAGGTTTTTACCTTTATCAGAAATGATGAACATTTCCAAAGGCATTTTGGGATCATTAAGAATATTTCATTGTGGTCCTAGTTGGATTTCATTTGGTGCTAGGGTTTGAACATCCCCATTTCAAGTTTAGGCAAAATTTAAACATGATGTACACATGAAGCTAGCCTAGTGCAATGCCGGAAGCTAGGTATGTGACACAACTCCTCACCGACCAGCGAGCCTACGAAGGAATTACTCACTTCCGGTGGGGAGCATCATGGAATTGGCGATGGAGAAGGGTTGGTGATGATGAAGAACGAAGATCCCCCTCTTCGGAGCCCCAAACGGACTCCAGATCTGCCCTCCCAAGGAAGAACAGGTCTTGGCGGCGGCTCTGTCTCATGGATCGCAATAATTCTTTTTCCCTGATTTTTTCTGGAAATATGTGAATTTATAGTATCAGGGGGATCATCAGTGAGGCCACCAGGTGGGCACAACCCACCTGGGCGCGCCAGGAGAGGGGGCGCTCCCTGGTGGGTTGTGCCCACCCAGGGCCCCCTCTCTGGTGGGTCTTGGCTCCAGTAATTCTTATTCTTGATATATAAAATCCTCGCAAAGTTTCGTTCCATTTCGAGAACTTTTATTTCTGCACACAAACAACACCATGGTAGTTCTACTGAAAACATCGTCAATCCGGGGTTAGTTTCATTCAAATCATGAAAATTGGAGTCTAAACAAGAGGAAAAGCATGAGTAAAAGTAGATATGTTGGAGACGTGTCACCACCTAGGGATAGTTGCACTTTTTGGTAATTGATGACAACATATAGATCAAAGCTTCGACAAACTATAATAAGATTGAAATACATCGTCGCTTTGAGAAGTATGTGACAAGAAAGAGCTCCCTCTAAATTTGTGCATTATTTAAAATTTGCTTTTGAATGCAAATGCACAATCGATTAGGATCGTGGGTTACTCTTCCATGTCACATACATCTTGGTGGAGCGCTGAAAATGATAGAAAGTAAAATATGCACTCATCACCAAGGCCAAGTGAATGATCATACATGAGAGGTAAATAATAGCACCATTAAAGCACAAGTATAAGGGTATGATATGATCAAACACATGATCAAACAAATATCTCACACACACATAAGGTATCATCCAAGCAAGCACACAAATAAGTATCAAGCAAGTAGCAAATAAGGCAAAAAGAAGCAAAGCTCTCTCTCTCTCTCTCAAAGCCTATGATCTATACACTTTCTCCCCCTTTGGCAACAAGTTACCAAAAAGCTCGAAAATGCATAGTGCTATGCGTCTCTTTAGGCTTGATCTTCGGGACGAGGCATTGAGAGGACACCAAGGACGAATGCATCTACAGAAGTTGTTGGAGCTGGTGGAGTGGCAACTGGAGGTGCGACTGATGCTGTGGCTGCAGGTGCTGATGTAGTTGCACTTGTGTCAGTCACTAGCACTTCAGCAGATCTCTGTCCCCTTGGCACTCTCTGAAAGGCATATGTGGTCGCTTTCCCTTTCCTCTCCTCAACTTCATCCTAGAGCCGCTCAACTGCTATCTGCATCTCTGTCACCTTCAAGTCAAGATCATAGAACTTTGTTTCAATGATCCTCTCCAGGCTTTCTTGGTTCTGAGTCAGGGTGGCCAGTCCTTTCTCAATCCTCAAGGGTTCTTGAATCAGATATCCAAGTTGATCTTCCTTTGACTTGAGAAACACTTGAGAAGCCTCTTCAGCACTTGGCATCTTGTCCGCCTTCTCAAATTTAGCTTTTTCCCTCTTCTATTGAGCCTCTATAGAAGTAGGATCTTCAACATCCATGACAACTGTGTTATCCTCAAAAGCAGGCCTCAAGGGAAGATGTTTCTTGTCTAACAGGTATGTGCCTGTGCCCATCTTGGAGTTGATGAGCATCTGGATGTGTGGAGCATACCCACATGACCTCTTCTGATCTGCAGCTGCCCTCTTGATTGTCTCAACAATCAGACTCATCACTTGAACTTTTGGGGCACATCAAACAACTGTAGCAGTTTTATGGAATGGCCTATGATCATCCTATGATCGCCTGACTTGGGCAACAAGGTATGCCTCAAGATAGTGTTGATGGTGGTCAGACCAGACAATAGATAGTACACAGAGCCCATCTTGTAAGTTTCCAAGGCTTTGTCAGGAATCTCCTTGTACATGTTAGCCATGGAGTTGTGGTCTTTCTTCTTCTTGGCATAGACATATATGTCATCCTCATGCTCTATAGGGGCATTGATCAGCTTGGCCCATTCAGCAACTGTTGATTGGTACCTGGTACCCTCACACATCCAAACAATTCTGCCATCAGGATAGAAATGTGTAGTGGAGTAGAATTGCGTGGTGAGTTCATCATTACACTTGGTCAACTTCTGACCCACAAATTTGTCTACTCCACATAGCCTGAAGCTCTCATGCACTCCTGGGAAGTGGTCTTCATTGTTGTCAATATACTTCCAGTCTACCCACTACATATTGCAGACAATGGTCTTCTTATCTAGCAGAATAGTCTCATAGAAGTCCTGCTGCTCCTTGGTGTGAAACCTGTAATCCACAGTAGTCCTTCTCCTCACAGCATATGGATCAGATTTTATCCATAGTCCTTTCTGATCTTCATATTCTATGCCATTGGATGGTTGTCATCATTGTCAGGAATCTTGGGCTTCAGCTTCCTAAGCACTTGGGCTTTCACATCTTCTTCTTCTTCTTCAATCCCAGTCTCAGGCACTGGGGCCTTGTTCTTCAAAGCAGCTGGTATATTCCTTGTGCTCCTCTTTTGTGCAGTCTTGGGAGCTGGAGTAGAATCTTTGGGGGCAGTCTTGGGCTTAGAAGAGGCACCCCCAGACTTGATGGCATCCCCCATCACCGTTTGAGCTTTGGGTGCTAGTGTAGCATCCTCTTCCTCTTCCTCTTAATCCTCATCTGGGTCTTCCCTCATAGAGGATCTCCCAATGACTTTGCAGATGGTCTTATTGACCCTGTCCTTTCTCTTCTTGCCCTCACCAACAGCCTCTTCAACAATTGATTTGGAAATCTCATGTGTGGAGGCTCTGGCCTTAGAAGTGGGCACTCTCTTTGCAGGAGCCTTCTTGTGCATACCGGGCTTTGTAGATGCAGTTGTGCCAAACTCTTTCTTGACAACCCTTTTCTTGGAGCTGACCTCCTCCTCAGCAGCTACATAGTCTTCATCTTTAGATTCAGAATTGATCTTCCTCCTCTGCCTAGTAGTAGCCTTAGGCAGGTAGCTAGCAGTACTTCTGTTTCCATCATCAGAACTGACAGATGGACTAGTGCCCTCACTCAGATTCACCTGCTCTTCTGACCTCTTCTGGCTATCACTCTGATCAGACATGGTTGACACTGCAAACTGAAAGCTGACCCTGTGAATAGTAATAGATGATATAGAGTGGATGAGCATCACAAAGTGCAGAGGTTTTGCAAAACACAAATGAGTCAAAAACTTCGTTTTAGTTTTCCACACAAAGCATTTTGGAGCTACAGATGTGTTAAACTCGGTGACATTGAAGCAACTTTTGGAGTCTAAACTAGTGAAATCGGTCAGAACGAGACACAGTTCGGTGACTCCGAGATTGCTAGGGTTTCACTGAGAGTTGACTCGGTCACACCGATTTGCAAGTTTTGGTCAGACCAAAAAGTGCAAGTGCAATGGCCTAAGCCAAATCGGTGAGACCGATTTCCACAACTCGGTCGGTACGAGATGAGTTCGGCGGAAACCTAACCCTAAATTTTCGAATCTAATTTAATCTAAAAGAGGTTTTTGCTGGACAGGATGATCTCATACGTGGTAAGTAACATGGCATTTGGTTTGTGCTAAGAATTGTAGGAAAGAATCGCACAAAGATTCGAACTCATACCCTAGTTTGGTGATGAGCTTGATACGGAAGCAACAACGGTGTTGAATTCCTTTAACGGTGACGGAGACCAGCGGCGGGAGGTCGCTGGCGATGAGAGGACGATCCGGAGACCCGAGACGGCAGAGCAGGACATGCGCGGGCGAAGAGGTTTTGGAGAAATTTCCAAAAATTGGCCCGTGGGTATATATATCCTGACCCTGTCGGTGTGACCGAGTGGAAAAACTCGGTGGCACCGAGATGCAGAATCACAAGCGGTTACAGCAACTCGGTGTGACCAAAAGCTTCTAATTGGTTGGACTGAGATTGAAAACCTAGATCAACTCAGTGAACTCAGTCAGACCGAAAAGGATGAATCGGTCAGAACAAAATGCACAGAGAGGTTTTGGAAGTTTAAGTCTATCACTACTGCAGGATGCTACTAACGCGACACTACGATCAGAGACCCTTCGACGAAACTGTGTGCCATGCAATAATCGCAAATGGTGGTGTAAAAAACCCGTCCAAAAAGGTGTGAAATGTTTGCGATGGGGGATGCATAAAACATGGTTCAGATTTTAGTTGCATGTGCGATGCAGGGCATACGATTCAGTTCAATTAACCATTTTCAATGAGGAGGAACCAAAGAAACGGGCAGCCAGATGAAGGTGTTTGCGATGTACAACATACGGTTCACTCGGATGAACTATTTGTGATTAGGCAACACAAAAGAAACGGTCAACCAGATCAAGGTGTGTGCTATGTACAACATACAGTTCACTCGGATGAACTGTTTGTGATTAGGCAACACAAAAGAAACCGTCAGCCAGATCAAGGTGTGTGTGATATACGACATGCGGTTCACTCGGATGAACTATTTGCGTTGAGACAAGAGAACATAAACGGTTCAATATAACAAATACCATAAATGTTGCAAGGTTCAAATTCAAAGATTACAATGCTCAAATTCAAACACTGCAAACCGCGTCATTTCTGAAAAGGGATCAGCCACTGACAAGTCATGTATGGGTTTGACACAATGACTTCCAATTGCTTTGCCATATGCTCTTCCAATACGAAGTTTGGCATTTTGAAGGCTCTTCCAATCCGCAGTACCTGCCGGCTCTGATAATCGTACCATTCATCTTTCCTAAATAAATGCATGTTCAACCTCAGTACCCTCAGCACCATTGCTCTGGCAAGAAAGAACCTGGTGAGTGTAATCTCTAGTAAGGTCCCTCGGTAGGAGTTCAAAGTAATATTTGAGAGATGCAGATCCAGGCATTCAATGTGATTGTCGTTAGAAACATTATCCACCTGTGGGCCAATTATTATCTGCAAAAGAAGAGAACGTGTTAGTGCCTACATGCAGTTTTGAACACTGCTACATGCCCATTTGGTTTGCAGGATTTGTAAAATGCACCAACATACCATCTTCGATCTGGCATGATTAACATGGGCATTTGATTACAATCTAGAAACACATAGCCTTCTTCACAAGAGGTTGGATTGGATGAAAAATTCCCTAAGAAAACTAGTACAGATGACTACAAAGGAGAAATGCTTGTGGACGATGTAATCATATGAATGAAGCAACCAATATTGGGTGGGGTGTATGTCCTAAAATCCTCCAAAATTCCTTCAGAAATCGAAGTACATTGTTATTGTAAACTTGGGAAAAGGTGCAAAAAATTGAACACCCTTATGGTTAACATTTAATAGGAAAGGAACATCACCTCGATATACAACTTCTTCATGCACGGAAAGCATCTTAGGCAACTGACAACTTGGTCCAGGTTGGGGATGACAGATTCTAGTGCCAAGACCTTCACTGTGCCCAGAGTCTGGGTGAAGCTTCGCTGGATGACAGACGAACATACATCTTCAAAAGTAGAAATAACATCGATATCAAGAAGGATAAGTATAAGGCGACTGTTGTACCTGAAAGTTGTAGTATTTGACAGACGAGTAGCCCACCACTTTCAATTTCCGTGCACAAATGACATTGATTCTTGTTGGACCTTGTTGATCCACTATGTCGGATCTCGGGTTCCGGCAAAACCCTCAAGGTTCGAACACTGGGGTGCCCGCGAAGATCTCCCCCTACCGATCCACGTCCTAGCTTCGCTAAGATCTCAAGGGCTACTCATCCAACTCGCAACACAAAGGACACAAGATTTATACTGGTTTGGTCCAGTGTTGTGGTGTAATACCGTACTCCAGTGTGGTGGTGGTGGATTGCCTCTTGGGTTGAGGATGAGCAATACAAGGGGAAGAACAGCCTCCTGAGGAGAGGTGTTCTTGTGCTTGGTGAACTTGTGGTTGTTCAGATATCTCCCCTAGCTATGGTGGTGGCTAGTCCTATTTTTAGATGCCCTAGTCCTCTCCCCAAATATTGAGTGGGAAGGGAGCCAACAACGGCCAATTTGAAAGGGGACGACTAGTATAGCTTATCCTGACAAAAGCAGTCTTCGCCTCCAAAAGGCTCTGGTGGTGACGCCGCCTTGGGCTCCATGGTTACCTCCGTCTTGCCGTCCTGCTGGTCATGGTCTCGTTGAACTGTATGGGAACCTTTGGTTGACGGCTCGGTACTCCGTGCCTGCGCTTGGTTCCTTAGAACCAATGAGGAAACAAGGACACTGTGCGCGCTGGCGCCCGCCTGGCGTTGGTCTTCATGGCTCACGTCACTGGAACCTCGCGAGGTTTGTCTTTCCTTGGTCTCTCCGCCCCTCGTGAGCCAGCCTGGTGAGGACGCTCCAGGGGAGGTCTTGTGTCGTCCGCCTCGCAAGGCTTGGCCCCTCGCGAGGGTCTTGAACACTTGTTGGTGAAGATGGGTCATATGGGCCCGCTCGCAGAGCCATGCCATGAGCCGCAGGCAGGCAAGTCTGGGGACCCCCATTTCCAGAACACCGACAATAGCCCCCGGGCCCAAGGCGCGCTCGGGATTGGCTTCGAGGCGAAGCCAAAGGTCAAGTACGGAGCGCCGCAGGCCCCAATAGCATGCGGCCTTGGTCAACGCGTAGTGATTGATTGGACGTGGGTGTCTCTGCTTCCCCACGCTGCCTTGATACCCACCTGGCTAGGCGGCCACCAAGGTCTACATGGTTTCCCTCCCGTTGTTGCCGCACACTCTCCAATTCTTCCGCTTCCTCATAGCTCAGCCTCTCCCCCCGATTCGATCTGAGCTCAATCCTCCCATCGCCATGGCACTGGACTAGTCGGTGAAAGGGAAGAGTCCTCTGTCCTCCACCGAGCTGCGCCCGGCCGCTGAGCCTGCCGTTGGCAGGTCGCTGGTGCTCAACCAGGAAGCCATGGACAAGGTGCGTCCCATGCTCGCCTCATGTTTCAATGAGTGGGGAAGGATGGTGGCCTGACCTGCATCTCATGCTCGCGTCGACCGGACAGCCACCGAGGTCCCATTCTTCATCGACGCCCTTTGGGCTGGCTTGGTTCCTCCTTTCTCTGCCTTCTAGAACGCGGTGCTTGCACATTATCAGATCCACATGCTGCACCTTGATCCCCAATCTGTGACCCTTCTCGCTGTCTTCTCCTTTGTTTGCGAGGCCATGGTTGGCAATGCCCCTTCAGTGGCCCTTCTCCACCACTTCTTCTCGCTACACCTGATTGATCCTCGACAGAGCTCAGGATTCCTAAGCTTTCAAACCGTGGCGGCGACGGCCGGTGCGGGGATTGACTTCGAGCTCCCACTATGCACGAGCAGGTTTTGGGCACGGTGGGTGTTTGTTGATGTCAGGGAGCTCAGCCCCCTGCTCTCTTCTCCGTCAGCACCCGCTATTCCCAACTCCGGTTGGTGCCACCAAAGGCTCGCCGATTCGCGCCTTGCCCATGTCTGGCTTAGGCTGAAGAGGCTCAAGGATCTTGATGTGACAGCTCCTATGGTGGTGAAGGAGTTCGTCCAGCGCCGAATCGCTCCTCTTCAGCGCCACTCTCGACCGATGTGGGCCTTGCTCAATAGCAAGGACCACATGAGACTTCAGGAGTCCAGGCTCCCCCTTGAGGCGCGGCGAACGGTGCTCGAGGTCCTGACGGGTGTCCTGTTGCTAGACGACATGTCAAGGAAGAGTTGCCTTCTGTACCGCTGCTTGAACAAGGTGACATTCGCGGAGCAGATGCCCTCGTTCAATGAGTGGGGGCTGCGTCCAGTCGGCCTCGTGGGGCCCCGTGAGAACCCCATCGTCGTGGTTCCTCTCCCTACCACTGGCATCGAACTCGCACCAAGTGTGGATGCAGGGAGGCGAGCACCGCTGGGGGCCGATGGTGAAGGTGCCAAGATGCTGATGCCGCCTAGGGCTCCATAGGTGTCGTCCTCGGGGACTCTTGACTCTTGCCCTGGGGCAGCGGTCGAGGGGGAGATGCAGCCCGCGTCTCCCGAGGCCGGGGCTCTTGAGGCCTCGGCAGGTCACTGTGAGGCAGAGCCTGATAGCTCCCCTCAGCTTGGCGCTCCTGAGGCTGCCCCTTCGAGCGCTTCTCCAGCTGTGCCTCGTGTCGGCCGCCAAGTCCAGTGCTTCGGTCGGCTTTGCGTGGACTTTGAAGAGCTCAGCAAGAGGAGGGCGTCCCCAGGCAGCGGCACCTTCTGGCCGTTAAAACGGAGAAAGTACATCACCGTTGACGAGTTAGTACCTTATCTTGGTGATTCTCCGTGTGCCGATTCCCTTCCTGACGATGCCTCTTCAGGATCCCTTCCGCCAAGGCCGCGGAATCTCCTGAGAAACAACCTCCTCTCGCCTCGTTTCTCCCGCCGGACTCAGGCGCTGCAAGCCCGCGCGCTGCTCATGGCATGGAGTCGACAAGGTGTCTTGAGCTCACGCCTTCGCTGTCTCTCCTTCGTGGCCTTGCTTGGAGTACATCAAGCGTGCCAAGGGTTCCTCCCCTGGTCATGGATGGCAGCTAGATGGCTTTGGTCTTGGGTTCCTCTTCAAGTAGCGGGCCTCCACTCGTTCTGGCTCCTCGCGAGGCCTGGCCCGCAATTGGGCGGGCGCCAGCCCCCCGCTAAAAGGGGGCGAGCCTCTTCGGGCCCCATCCGCGGTCCCCGTGGCGGAGGACGGAGTCAGCAGCATGCTTGAGTCGGCGCAAGAAAGGAGCGTCGTCTGCCACGAGCTCTTTGAGGAGGCAATGGGCGCGATGAACCGTCACCAGCGCAAGCTTGATAATGCGAAGGCCGAGGTTTCCCTCGCAGCCACCCGTGAGGCCTGCTCCCGAGCTCTGCAAGAGGCTCGGGAAGCTGACCGCCGTCGTGAGGTCACGAAGAAGCACGCGTGGGAGCTCCAAGCCTGGAGCTCCGTCTTGGATCAGCAAGTGGAGGCACGCAGAGCCGCCCTTCCGTCATTGAGGGGGACGCCCGCTGAAGAGGAAGAGATCCGGAAGCGCGAGGAGGCGCTGGCGCTGGAAGCTGTGGAGAGTAGCCTTGAGCTCGGACGACTGGAGACGAGGGAGCTTCAAGTTGCTCAGGCAGAGGATGTCGTCCGCGCACGCGAGGCCAGGGCCCAGGAGGAGGTCGATCTCCGGGTGGCCGAGGCTCGCGCGAATCTTGAGGGTAGGCTTGAACTGAAGTTGAAGCTCATGGAAGCTGAGGCCGCTGGTAGGACTGCTACCCTCAAGTCTAGGTTGACCGAGGTGGAGCGACGCGAGGAGGCCACCGTAGGCGTCCTGGTCTCGGCGCAGGCCGAACTGGCCTCCGCCCGCGCCGAGCCTCTCCCTCTTCAGCAACGGGTCGCTGACGCCGAGTCCATCATGCGGCAGAACAAGGAGGAAGTGCTTCAGCGGTGGACGCTGGAGCGCGTGCACACCCCCATGCTCTAGGACCTCAGGAACAGGGCCAACATCTCCATGGGCCACGTCTGTGACGAGAATGCTCCTCATCCCCACGCGAACGACTACGCCAGCCACCTCCCTTCTTCATCGACATGGTGACACGCCTGGAGACCATTCCGAGAGAGCTCGCCAACTTGTTGAAGAGAGGAGCCGCGGTCTGCTCAGGCGTGCGTTCTCCCGCGTCTTCAGCCATCTCCAAAACGCCGACCCCAACTTCGATTTTGACGCCGCTATCGGTGTCAAAACCGGTGGATCTTTGGTAGGGGGTCGCGAACTGTGCGTCTAGGATAGATTGTAACAGGAGACGGGGGACACGATGTTTACCCGGGTTCGGGCCCTCTCTATGGAGGTAATACCCTACTTCCTGCTTGATTGATCTTGATGAATATGAGTATTACAAGGGTTGATCTACCACGAGATCGTAATGGCTAAACCCTAGAAGTCTAGCCTATATGGGTATGGTAATGAGTATATGTGGTGTCCTTTCCGGACTATCCCCTTTGGTTTATATAGACAACGAGGGGATCTAGGGTTTACATGGAGTCGGTTACATAAGGAGGAATCTTCGGTCGCCAAGCTTGCCTTCCATGCCAAGTAGAGTCCAATCCGGACATAGTGCAGTCTTCGGTCTTCATGTATTCACAGCCCATCAGTCCGGCCCATGGATAACAGGCTGGACGCCTGAGGACCCCTTAGTCCAGGACTCGTTGAGTAGCCCCTGAACCTGGCTTTCAATGACGAGGAGTCCGGCGTGCAGATTGTCTTTGGAATTGCAAGGCGGGTTCCCCTTTCTCCGAACTCCAAGATAGTCTTCGGATGGGATGATAGTATCCGGACCTGTTACATACCACACACAGCTGCAGAGAGAATATATTTTCACACGAGTTCTATCCGCTGACAGCTTTTCACAACACGACATTACATTTTTCCAATCATAATTTCGAACCACTTTTCGTCTTCCGCTCCACGTTTTGAAACGCGGTTGCCATTGGCACGTCTCGTCAAAGCAGAGATCATGTCCCCTTATTGCGGGATTCTCATCAATGCGGGCATGGGTAACCCAACCGTGCCGTTTATACAACCCTTGGGAATAGGCGGGTTTTTAGGACGAGTGGGGAGGCGTTTGAGATTCATGGCCTTTATAATGGGATAAGGACACACTCCCTTTACCCACACACTTCTTCATCTTTAGTCCTTCCGTCCTCGAGCTCTAGCGCCCAAGCTTTAGCTTTTCCTCGTTCGAGAAGGCACTCCAATCATGTCCGGATCTGGAGCTGGAGGCAAGTGGATGGCCTCCTCTGTTGAGAAGAAGGACATCACGGAGCTACGGGAAGCTGGCTATTTAGCCAAGGAGATTGCTCACCGACTCCCGGCAAAAGGGCAAATCGTCCCTACCCCCGAGCCCTATGAGAGGGTTGTGTTTCTCACACACTTCGTCCATGGGCTGGGATTCCCTCTTCATCCATTTGTCCGTGGACTGATGCTTTACTATGGGTTGCACTTCCACGATCTGGCCCCCAACTTTATCCTCAACATCTCCGCATTCATAGTTGTGTGCGAAGCCTTTCTCCGCATCCCACCTCACTTTGGCCTATGGCTGAAGACTTTTAATGTAAAGCCAAAGGTGGTTCGCGGCCAACAGGCCGAGTGCGGAGGTGCCATGGCGGGCAAGATGCCCAATACCACCTGGCTCGAAGGCTCCTTTGTAGAGATGGTGAAGGGATGGCAATTGGGGTGGTTCTATATCACCGAGCCACGCGATGCCAACTGGGTGGCGGCTTCCCAATTCCGATCCAGAATCCCGATGCGGCTTACCTCCTGGCAAGAGAAGGGCCTGACCTGGGGATCTTTAGAAGAGATCACGGGGCTCCAAACGTGCCTCCAGAATATGGTAACCTGGAAGATCAAGCTCGTTGATGTGATCCAGGTCATGCTTGTACACAGGATCCTTCTGTGTCAGCGCCGGACCTGTTATTTGTGGGAGTTTGATTCGGCCAAGCACCAGACGCTGCTAAGGCTTTTCGGCACGACGCACGAAGATATCTGGAAGGTGCTCTTCAAGGGCAGCGAGACACCGCCACCCTTGACCAAGGATCGTGGGCTCAACTTTAAGCGTCAGGCCAATTCGGTAAGCCATCAAGGCATAGTCTTTAAGGACACGCTTCGAGGAAGGATACTAAGCCTTCTTATCAATTTCCTTTTCAGGCCTGGGTCGACCTAGCAGGACGGATTAATAGTCCGGCTCCGCTGCCTGAAGATGAAGAAACCCCACTCCTTACAAAGATGTTATTTCCGGCTCCTTACGATGTACCGGAGAAGAAGGTCAAAACCATGGCCAAGGGGACCAGGAGTGGGCTTCGCCGAAGGAGCACCTTGGTCATCTCGTCTGATGATGAGATAGACCCCTCAGCCGCCGACGATGACGACGAGGAGGGAGGCGACTCCCCTCCTGAGGGAGGAGGGGAGAAAAGGGAGGCCTCCATGAGTTTGGAGGCGCAGGCTCCCAAGAGGGGGAGAGGCTCCCTCGCAGATAACTCCACATGGGATGTTGATAGCAGTCCGGAGCGACCTCGCCGAACCAAGCCTCGGGCCGCCTCGTGAGTACCAGAATCAAAAACATCTGGCCTTCTCGGTTTGTAATATTGATACATATTAAACCTTGTCATTGTAGTCCGGCACGCAATGGCTCCCCGCGATCCTCGACAGAGTATTCGTTGGACTCGAAGGAGATGGCTAGCATGTCTCCGCAACCTGCTCATTCCATCTCACCCAAGGGTGATGATGAGGTGGTGTCCAAAAAGACTTTCTCAAGCTAGGGGGATATTCCGGAGACCATTAGGGTGACGTCCCAGGATGACTCCTCGGCCGCCGTACATACGGGGGAAAAAGTCCCCATGGGGACTGGTGACGGGGCCCGAGTTCCCTTCGGGCCTCAGGCGGATACCATTCCGGAGATCTACATGGCTCTGGGGTCCAGTGAACGACATTCCCCCCGAGGAGGGATTGTGCATGTTCCACCGGTGACCTCTGTCCAACCAGAGGCACCGGATAATCTGCTGAAGGCGCTACGAGGTGCCTCTATCATGGATGAGCGGTAATAGAGAAGGTTCAGTTTGTCAAAAGCGGACTGACCGAAGCCTGCACCAGCCTTCTAACGGGCTTTGAGGTAAGTAATGTGATTGTAGGGAAAATATCACCGTATAGACAGTAGCCCCTGATGCTCTGTTTGGTGTTCGGGAGGAAAAGCCAAACAGAGGATCGAGAATAAATATCGCAGGAGTCTAACATGAGTTGTCTGTGTGAACAAGCAGGTATCGCTGCAGGCTGCCACTGCTCATGCTACAGAAGTTTCCGGACTGAAGCGGGAACTGGAGCGGGCCGAGGAGGAGCTCAACCTCGTGAAGAAGCAGCTGGAAGATAGCCAAGGTATGCAGTAACCTATGGGTACATTTCGAAAAAATTAGTAGTCTAGCCAGACTAAAGTGTCATAAACTTTATTAGTGACCATGACCGAGGTGGCGGCCCTTAAGAAGGCACTAGCCGAGGCCGAGGACAAAGCGGCCAAGGAATGCGCCTCACGCGAGGAGCACGAGGCCCGGGTGTCAAAACCAATGTCGGTGTCAAAACCGGCGGATCTCGGGTAGGGGGTCCCGAACTGTGCGTCTAGGATTGATGGTAACAAGAGACGGGGGACAGGATGCTTACCCAGGTTCGGGCCCTCTCTATAGAGGTAATACCCTACTTCCTGCTTGATTGATCTTGATGAATATGAGTATTACAAGAGTTGATCTGCCAAGAGATCGTAATGGCTAAACCCTAGAAGTCTAGCCTATATGGGTATGGTAATGAGTATATGTGGTTTCCTTTCTAGACTATCCCCTTCAGTTTATATAGACAACGAGGGGATCTAGGGTTTACATGGAGTCGGTTACATAAGCACCAATGTCGGTGTCAAAACCGGCGGATCTCGGGTAGGGTGTCCCGCACTGTGCGTCTAGGATCGATGGTAACAGGAGACGGGGGACATGATGTTTACCCAGGTTCGGGCCCTCTCTATGGAGGTAATACCCTACTTCCTGCTTAATTGATCTTGATGAATATGAGTATTACAAGAGTTGATCTACCACGATATCATAATGGCTAAACCCTAGAAGTGTAGCCTATATGGGTATGGTAATGAGTATATGTGCTGTCCTTTCCGGACTATCTCCTTTGGTTTATATAAACACCGAGGGGATCTAGGGTTTACATGGAGTCGATTACATAAGAAGGAATCTTCGGTCGCCAAGCTTGCCTTCCACGCCAAGTAGAGTCCAATCCGGACACGATGCAGTCTTCGGTCTTCATGTCTTCTCAGCCCATCAGTCCGGCCCATGGATAAGAGGCCGGACGCCCGAGGACCCCTTAGTCCAGGACTCCCTCCGCCGCCATCGCTCATGTACTCGAGGCCATCCGGGGCGACCTATCGCGATGGGTGGAAGACAATGTGGGCGCACTGGTCAGGGCCTTGACTTCCGAGGACGATGGGGTGTTGGTCGCGGCGGACGCGGGCGACGTGGTCGACGATGGTGATGGCTGCGCTGGTGAAGGTGACAGTGATGCCAGCGATGGTGGGAGTGATGCCAGTGACGCATCTGAGGGTGATCCAGGGGACGCGGCGAGCGACGTGTCGGACTGATCCCGTGTTTCCCAGCTGTTTGTCCTACACACAGAAGCTTGGGCGCAGCCCTTGAGGTTGTAAGAGCATTTTTGGAGGGGAAGCCCCTCATGTAAATATACTAGTGCTTCTATCTTTTTAGGTCGAGTTGGATATGTGTCTTCGTGAACTCACGTATCCTGGGGCAAGGTTGTTGTTGTGGTTTACCTTAGTTTGGAAGAGCCCAAAACCGGCTCATGAGATTGTGAGTTTCTGGGAAGCTCCTGAGGAACTCGTCGACACGCCCGAGGGGGCTGCATGATAAGCAAGAGCTAGCCATGGCGTGACAAGCACGTGGCGCATGTGCGTCATGCCCAGCCCCGCTCGCGAGGGGCCCGCGACGGGGAAGCAACAGGCACGAACTCCGAAATAAGGCAAGAACCAGATAGCAAGAAATCGCTCGAACGAGAAAAGGCACCCCCCGTGCGTAACAATGAAAATTCAACTTCAACTTACATCCAAATCTAGAAGGAAGGGTTACAGAAAAGAGATCCAAAGCAAGTGCCCGCGTACAGTGCCTAGTCTAGTATTCTTGTCTTCGAGTCTTCTCACCAGCGCAGAGCTAAGTGCTGCCACTAGGACGTGGGAGGGAGCCCCCGAGGCCAGAGGGCGGCACTCTTGAGACTCTGGGGCGTTACAGCCCCACTCGTTATTATGTGAGAGTGTCACAGGCGGAGACCTTCACAGGCATGAGCCTTACTTCATATTGCCAGACGAGGGCCCCGCCTTGCACCACTCCCTACCATCATTGGGACGACCGCAGACTAGGACGGCACCAACGCGGGTAGAGGGGATGCCGGCGGCACCCTCAGCGACCACGGGCCCTCTGCCGGGGGAAGGCTCGTCGGCGCCTCCCTGGCAGAGGGCCTTGCTCCTGGCCCCTCCCACGCAGCCCCAAGTGAGCCTCTCCTGGTGAGACGGATAACGCTGTGCTGGAACCGTCACCTGGCGCTGTGACCTAGTTCACTTGCGATTTATGGTTAGGGTAAGCCTGCTCCTAAGGAATTAGTGGTACCCTGTAGCTGTTGTCACCAGCGCGGTGGGTGAGGCTTCCGGAGGGGTCCTGAAAGGAGCCGGCTTCTAGCGCCTCCTCCTCCCAGCCTGGCTCGAGGAACAAGCCAAGGTCGTCTACCATCATGTACTCCTGGTCCACCATGCGGGGCACGTAGGCCTCCGAGGCCGCCGCCTCGAAGACCTCGTTGTAGTGCCCCACACTCCTGAAAGTGCAACTATCCCTAGGTGGTTTTGGTAATTCATAACAACATATAGCTCATTGAGCTAATGCTATTCCAAGATGATTATTTCAGGAAAGCTCAATGATTGGCATGGCATGGATATGAAAGTGGAACCCTCAAAATGCTAAGGACAATGGATTGGCTCAAGCTCAAAAGCTCAAGACTCTTCATTTTATATTTTAGTGATCCAAGATCACATTGAGTCCATAGGAAAAGCCAATACTATTAAGGAGGGATGAGGTGTTGCTTAATGAGCCTCTTGCTTCATGTGCTTAGTGATATGCTCCAAAACCCTCAACTACTTTCCCATATCCACATATGACCTAAACTCCAAGCCAAACTCGGTCCTACCGATTTTTCCTATCCGGCGCCACCGGGTTTCACTTGTCATTAGCCACTGCCAAAACCCTAGCAATTCGGTTCTACCGATAAGGTTCTCGGTCCCACCGAGATGGGGTTGCAATCTCTCTGTTTCCCTTTCGTAACTTTTCGGTCCCACCGAAAGAGCGAATCGTACCCACCGAGATTGCAATGTAAACTCAGTGTTTCCCCTTTGTAACTTTTCGGTCTCACCGAGTTCCACTCGGTCCCACCGAGTTTGCCTGACCAACTCTCTGGTTAGCTAATTACCAGACTCGGTCTCGCCGAGTTTGTGTAATAGGTCTCACCGAGATTACGTTATGCCCAAACCCTAACCGAATCGGTCCTACCGAGTTGCATGTCAGTCCCACCGAAATTCCTAACGGTCACTAGGTTTACATTTTCGGTCCGACCGAGTTTTATGATTCGGTCCCACCGAGATTGGAAAACTGTGTAACGGTTGGATTTTGTGTGGAGGCTATATATACCCCTCCACCTCTTTCTCATTTGAAGAGAGAGCCATCAGAACACACACATCATTCCAACTCATTTGTTTTGAGAAAGAACCACCTACTCATGTGTTGAGATCAAGACATTCCATTCCTACCATATGAATCTTGATCTCTAGCCTTCCCAAGTTGCTTTCCACTCAAATCTTCTTTCCACCAAATCCAAATCCTATGAGAGAGAGTTGAGTGTTGGGGAGACTATCATTTGAAGCACAAGAGCAAGGAGTTCATTACCTACACACCATTTGTTACTTCTTGGAGAGTGGTGTCTCCTAGATTGGCTAGGTGTCACTTGGGAGCCTCCGACAAGATTGTGGAGTGAACCAAGGAGTTTGTAAGGGCAAGGAGATCGCCTACTTCGTGAAGATCTACCGCTAGTGAGGCAAGTCCTTTGTGGGCGATGGCCATGGTGGGATAGACAAGGTTGCTACTTCGTGGACCCTTTGTGGGTGGTTGCTTCTTCATGGACCCTTCGTGGGTGGAGCCCTCCGTGGACTCGTGCAACCGTTGCCCTTGGGTGGAGCCCTGTGTGGACTCGCGCAACCGTTACCCTTCGTGGGTTGAAGTCTCCATCAACGTAGATGTAGGATAGCACCACCTATCCGAACCACGGGAAAAACATCCGTGTCTCCAATAGCGTTTGAAATCTCCAAACCCTTCCCTTTATATTCTTGCAAGTTGCATGCTTTACTTTCCGCTGCCAATATACTCTTTGCATGCTTGCTTGAATTGTGTGATGATTGCTTGACTTGTCCTAAAATAGCTAAAATCTGCCAAGAACTAAAATTGGGAAAAGGTTAAGTTTTTATTTGGTCAAGTAGTCTAATCACCCCCCCTCTAGACATACTTTCGATCCCACAAGTGGTATCAGAGCTTTGGTCTCCATTTTCTTGATCTCCATAGCTTTTGGTGGTCATAGCCTTGGTTTCACAACCTAGGAGAGTATGGCGTCTAGCGAGGGAAACTATCACCGTAGAGGTCCTTACTTTGATGGTACTAATTTTGCTAGTTGGAAGCATAAAATGAAAATGCATATTCTTGGACATAACCCCGCCGTTTGGGCTATTGTGTGTGTTGGCTTGCAAGGTGACTTCTTTGAAGGGAGAGAACCAAACCGAGAAGCTATCGCGGAAGAGTTGAAGATGTTGCAATACAGTGCTCGAGCTTGTGATATTCCCTTCAACGGATTGTGCCCCGAAGAATTCAACAAAATCAGCCGCCTTGAGAATGCAAAGGAAATTTGGGATACCTTGGTTGATATACACGAAGGTACCGACTCCGTCAAGGAATCCAAGTTGGATGTGCTTCAAATCCAACTTGACAAGTTCAAGATGAAGGATGGTGAAGGTGTCGCTGAAATGTACTCTAGGCTTGCTCTCATCACAAATGAGATTGCCGGCTTAGGAAGTGAAGAGATGACCGATAAATTCATCATCAAGAAGATCCTAAGAGCCTTGGATGGAAAATATGATACCGTGTTCACATTGATCCAAATGATTCCCAATTACAAAGATCTCAAGCCAACGGAAGTGATTGGAAGAATTGTTGCTCATGAGATGTCACTTAAGGATAAAGAGGAACTTCACAACAAATCAAGTGGTGCCTATAAAGCCTCATGTGAAGCCCCTACATCATCAAGTGATAAATAAGACTTCAATGAAGAATTGAGCTTAATGGTGAAGAACTTCAACAAGTTCTACAAGAATAGAAGCAAAGATAGAAGCTCCAAATCAAGGTCCTACAATGACAAAAGATCTTCTAGTCGAGAGCGAACTGTTACAATTGTGGAAGACCCGGACACTATTCAAATGAGTGTACGGCTCCCTACAAGAGAAGAGAAGATTCTCCAAAAAGAAGAAGCAAAGGATCACCACAAAGGGAGAGAAGGAGTAGAGATGATCGTTATGAACGAAGATACTCACGGAGAAGCAAGGACTCGGAAAGGAAGGAAAAATCATCAAGGAGCTACACAAGACGAAGACATCAAGCTCATGTTGGTGAATGGGTATCCGGCTCCGACTCCGACAGCCACTCCGAGAGAAGTTATCACTCCGACTCCGAAGATACTCAAGATGAAGGTGTTGCCGGTGTAGCACTTGTGTCAACCAACTCCTACGACATATTTGACTCACCAAATGAAGGAATTGGAAGATGCTTCATGGCCAAAGGTCCTAAGGTAACACACCCCGAGTATGTTGATTTCAATAGTGATGAGGATGACTTGTTAGGAGATGATTTGATTGGTGACAACGCTAGTGATGAATACTATTATGAAAGACCAATTAATCATGCTAATCAAGATAAAACGAGTGACAATGATATGGAGAAGATTGAGGCCCTAACTAAAGAACTAAAAACTCTTAAGTTAGCTCATGACACTATCTTCGAAGATCATCGAGAACTTTTAAGGGCTCATGAGAAGCTCCGCTTTGAAAAGCTCAATCTTGAGCAAGAGCATGAGTTCTTAAAGGCAATCAATGATGATCTCCGCAAGAAAAGTTCTTCTTACATTGCCAAGCATTTACTCTTATCCACTTACATGCCTCAAGTCAAGTCTAACAAGAAAGATTCTTCCTCTAGTAGTAACAATGATCATGCTAAACCCAATATTGTTGCTTCTAGTAGTTCTCTTGATTCCACTAATGATTCTCTTAGCCAAGTTACACTTGAGCAAGAAAATAGCTTATTGAAGGGAATTATAGAGAAAGGAGTGTACAAAAGCCTTGCTGGGAGTAAGCAATTCGAGGAAATTGTGCGCAAGCAAGGAATGCACCGGAAGAATCAAGGTGTTGGTTTTGAACGAAAGTTCAATGCAAATGGAGTTGAATGGGAAGAAGATCAATACCCCAAGACGAAGTTTGTCCCTCAACAAGAGAAGTTTTTCAAAGGGACACAAGCTCAAGATGATCTTCCACCACAAGACTACGAGCAAAAAGGCAAGGACAAGCTTCAAGAGGAAATTGATGCATTTGAAGAAGCTCCTAAGACCTTAGTCAAGTGGATTCCCAAGACTACTTCAAGTTCCACTTCATCAAGTACGACTACAACTCCAAGGATTCCCATCAAGATGATGTGGATCCAAAAGAAGAAGAACTAGAGAGTTCTTGAGGGTGACTCCGCCAACATACTTCACTCTTATCATTTTGGCAATAACAAGTGCAATCAACTTCCACATCTTGCACTAGTTCAAGGAGTCACAAACCCTCTTGTTGGTAAGGCAAGGGACAAGGTAACCTAAAGTTTTCATGGACTTCATCTTTTGTATGCATCACTCTATGTCTATGGATATCCTTGTTTGTTCCTTGTGGGACTAACCCATGTAGGTATTGAAAGTGCAATTCACTCAAAAGGATAGCTCCAAGAGATCTACATCAACATTGAGCATCCACATCTTCAACATCTACATGAAGTCATCATCGACAAAACCCAAGGTTAGTTCATCCCTCTTAGGGGTGATATCACATCTAGGGGAGCTTTACTCTAAGACTTGAGCTAGAGCAACTCTAAAGATGTGAACAAAACAATGCTTTATGTAAAAGTGGTAACCCCACTTGAGCTTAAACGATGAGTATGAACTACGATCAAGTGTTCTCACTTGACTCCTAAGTCAATATACTCATATATAGATGACCTAGTCATCGCAAATTGCTTGATAGATGCTAGAATTGGTTGTGCATGATTTGCCACATATTTCATTTGCCATCTTATTGTGTGAGCATGCTGATTGCATATTTTACTCATTCGAGAACATCCACTTGTTGCTTTGATTGTTTGGCTTTATCTTCTTTTTCCAAGTGGATGGACAAGAATGCCTAAGAACCTCCTCTAGCTATCTATGCTTTTCTCGTCTCAAACTCTATTCATGCTGCATCACAAAATTTGATCAAGTCAGATCCGAACCACTTTGTGTGAGGAGCGCTCGGAGTCCCCGATTCGTCATAGACTTAAACTTCCAAAACCTCTTTATGAATCTCGGTCTGACCGATACTCCACTTCGGTCCTACCGAGTTCATTAAGTTGATCTAGGTTTTCGATCTCGGTGCAACCGATTTGAACTTTTTGGTCACACCGAGTTGCAAGAACTGCACACAGTTTTGCATCTCGGTGCCACCGAGTCGTTCCACTCGGTCACACCGACAGGGTCGGGCTATATATAGTGACGGGAAAATTTTGGAAATTTCTACGAAACCTCCTCGCCCGCGCGATAGCCTGCTCTGCCTTCATGGTCTCCGGATCGTCTCCTCGCTGCCAGCAGCCTCTAGTAGCTGGTCTTCGCCGCCGTCAATGGATTTCTGCCCCGCCGTTGCCGCCGTAGCAAGTCCACGACAAACTAGGGTATGGACTTGATCATTGTGCTATTCCTCAATCTGATTCCTACCACATTGTGATCATCATGAATCTTGCCACGATTGATAAACTTCTATCCAGTCAAAACGCTCGTAGATTAGGTTTAATTCGAAAATTTTAGGGTTAGGTTTCCGCCGAAACCATCTCGGACCCACCGAGTTGAAAAACTCGGTCCCACCGATCTGGCTTTTGCCATTGCACAAGTTAAACTCGGTCTGACCGAGAATAACTTATCGGTGCGACCGATTTTGGAATTCTGTGAAACCCTAGCAGTCTCGGTGCCACCGAACTATGACTCGGTCTGACCGAGTTCACCAGTTCTGGTGCCAAAACTGCTTCGGTGTCACCGAGTTTGAAAATCGGTAGATCGGAGATGCTTTCTGTGGAAAACTAAAACTAAGTTTTTGGATTATTCTTTGGCAAAAATCTCTGCTTTTTGTGATGCTCATCCACTCTATCTCTTCTATAATCTATTCACAGGGTCAGCAGTCAGTGAGCAACATGTCTGATCAAAGTGACAGCCAAAACCTCTCAGAGCAGCAAGTGGTCATGAGTGAGGGCACTAGCCCCTCAAGTTCTTCTGATGATGGCAGCAGGAGCACACCCAGCAATCTGCCTAAGGCTGCCACACATCAAAGAAAGAAGAGAACGTCTGATTCTGAGGATGAAGACTATATGGCAGAGGAAGAGGCCACTTCCAAAAGGGTTGAGCCAGCTCAAGGCTCAAAGCCAGGCCTGAAAGTCAAGAGGCCAGCAGGGAGGCAGCCAATGTCAAAGGCTAGAGCCTCAACCGAGAAGCCTGCGCCTGCTCCCATTGAGCCCATTGTTGCTGAGGGCAAAAAGAGGAAAGAGAGAGTAAAGAAGACTGTAGCCAAAGTGCTTGGGAGAGCCTCCATCATGGTAGAGGAGGAGGAGGAAGAAGAGGCAGCTGCACCAGCGCCCAAGGCAGCCAAACTTATGGGAGATGCCATAAGGTCAGGGGGAGCTGCATCCAAGCCCAAGGAAGCTCCTAAGGCTGCATCTAAGCCTAAGACAGGTCCAAAGAGAAATACAAGGAGTATACCTACTGCAGAAAAGAACAAGGCCCCAGTGCCTGAAGCTATTGAAGAAGAGGAAGAGTGTATCCTTCGGAAGCTCAAGCCCAAGATCCCAGACCACAACGATGCTCATCCTGTGGCTGAGGACATGAAGCTCAGGAGAGACTCAGGGCTGAGAAAGTGGAGAGAAGCAGACCCGTGTGCTTCTAGGAGAAGGATTGCCGTGGATTATAGATTTCACACCAAGGAGCAACAAGACTTTTATGAGACTGTTTTGCTTGACAAGAAGCCAATCATTTGTGACATGAGATGGGTCGGCTGGACCTACATCAAGGAGAATGAGGAGTACTTCCCAGGAGTTCAGGACAGCTTCAGAGCGTGTGGAGTAGAGGACTTTGTTGGGCAGAAGCTCACAAAGTGGAACGAGGGACTCATCATGCAGTTCTACTCCACAGCTCACTTTTATCCGGATGGAAGGATTACATGGATGTCAGAGGGTACAAGGTACCAGTCTACAGTGGCTGAGTGGGCACAGATCATCAATGCCCCAGAAGAGCAAGATGAGGACTTGCACATCTATGCCAAGAAGAAAATGGACCATAACTCCATGTCCAACATGTACAAGGAGATCCCCAATGAAGCTCTTGACACATTCAAGTTTGGGTCAGTGCACTATCTGCTATCAGGATTGCCCACTATCAATTGGATACTAAGGCACACTCTGTTGCTTAAGTCTGGAGATCACAAGATGATCAGAGGTCACGCGATCAACTTGCTTCATGTTTTTGATGTGCCTCAATAATTCAAGGTCGTGAGTCTCATTGTGGAAACCATTAAGAGGACAGCTGCAGATCAGAAGAGGAGCTGTGGATGTGCCCCTCAAATTCAGGAGCTCATCAACTCCAAGATGGGCACAGGCATATACTTGTTGGATAAGGAACACCTGCCCATCTGTCCAGAATTTGAGAACAATGAAGTTGTGATGACAAGAATGAGCCATCGTCTGCACAAGCATTTGCAAAGAAGGAGAAGGCGAAGAAGGAAAAAGCTGCCAGGATGCCTACTCAAGAGGAGGCATCTGACTATTTCTTGAAGACCAAGCAAGAGCATCTCAGTTACTTGATTGCATCCTCGCTGAGAATTGAGCAAAGTCTAGCCAACCTCACTAAAAATCAGCAGAGCCTAGAGAGGATCATGGAACAGAAGTTCTATGACTTGGATGTCAAGGTAACAGAAGTCCAGTCTGTAGTGGAGCAGCTCCAGGAGGACATGAATGAGAGGAGAGGCAGGACCACAACTCATGCTTTTTCTAGAGTGCCACGAGGCCCGAGGTCATCTGCACTGCCAGTTGCTGACACCAGAGCTACAACGTCTGCACCAGCCACAGCCTCAGCTCTAGCGTCTACCTCAGCTCCAACTCCAGCGACTACTTCAACATCTACAGAAGCCTTCGTCCTTGCAGTGATTCGTACTCCACCACCACCTAAAGATCAAGCCTGAGCGACGACTTAGCACTATGCATTTTCTAGGAACTTTTTGGTAACTTGTTGCCAAAGGGGGAGAAGATGTATAGATCATAGGCTTCGAGAGAGAGAGTGTTGCTTTTCTCTCTTGTTTTATTTGGTGGTTTCTTCGAACTTTGTTTGCTTTTGAGTGCTTGATACTACGTCCTTATGTGTGTGAGACATCGATGATCATGTGTTTGATCATAAGCTACACTTAATGTTTGCTTGATGCTTGCTCAAATATTATCATTCTATCTATCATCTGTGATCATTCACTATTCTTGGTGATGAGTGCATGTATTTCATTCTTATCATTTTGAGCGCTCCACCAAGATGTATGTGACATGGAAGAGTAACCCATGACTCTAACTCTTTGTGCATTTGCAGTCCAAAGCAAAATTTTAAATATGCACAAATTTAGGGGGAGCTCTTACTTATCACATACTTCTCAAAGCGGCGATATATTTCATGCTTATTATCATTTGTCGAAGTTTTGATCTATATGTTGTCATCAATTACCAAAAAGGGGGAGGTTGAAAGTGCAACTATCCCTAGGTGGTTTTGGTAATTTATAACAACATATAGCTCATTGAGCTAATGCTATTCCAAGATGATTATTTCAGGAAAGCTCAATGATTGGCATGGCATGGATATGAAAGTGGAACCCTCAAAATGCTAAGGACAATGGATTGGATCAAGCTCAAAAGCTCAAGACTCTTCATTTTATAGTGATCCAAGATCACATTGAGTCCATAGGAAAAGCCAATACTATTAAGGAGGGATGAGGTGTTGCTTAATGAGCCTCTTGCTTCATGTGCTTAGTGATATGCTCCAAAACCCTCAACTACTTTCCCATATCCACATATGACCTAAACTCCAAGCCAAACTCGGTCCTACCGATTTTTCCTATCCGGCGCCACCGAGTTTCACTTGTCATTAGCCACTGCCAAAACCCTAGCAATTCAGTTCTGCTGATAAGGTTCTCGGTCCCACCGAGATGGGGTTGCAATCTCTCTGTTTCCCTTTCGTAACTTTTCGGTCCCACCGAAAGAGCGAATCGGTCCCACCGAGATTGCAATGTAAACTCAATGTTTCCCCTTTGTAACTTTTCGGTCTCACCGAGTTCCACTCGGTCCCACCGAAAGAGCAAATCGGTCCCACCAAGTTTGCCTGACCAACTCTCTGGTTAGCTAATTACCAGACTCGGTCTCACCGAGTTTGTGTAATCAGTCTCACCGAGATTACGTTATGCCCAAACCCTAACCGAATCGGTCCTACCGAGTTGCATGTCAGTCCCACCGAAATTCCTAACGGTCACTAGGTTTACATTTTCGGTCCGACCGAGTTTTATGATTCGGTCCCACCGAGATTGGAAAACTGTGTAACGGTTGGATTTTGTGTGGAGGCTATATATACCCCTCCACCTCTTTCTCATTCGAAGAGAGAGCCATCAGAACACACACATCATTCCAACTCATTTGTTCTGAGAAACAACCACCTACTCATGTGTTGAGATCAAGACATTCCATTCCTACCATATGAATCTTGATCTCTAGCCTTCCCAAGTTGCTTTCCACTTCAAATCTTCTTTCCACCAAATCCAAATCCTATGAGAGAGAGTTGAGTGTTGGGGAGACTATCATTTGAAGCACAAGAGCAAGGAGTTCATTACCTACACACCATTTGTTACTTCTTGGAGAGTGGTGTCTCCTAGATTGGCTAGGTGTCACTTGGGAGCCTCCGACAAGATTGTGGAGTTAAACCAAGGAGTTTGTAAGGGCAAGGAGATCGCCTACTTCGTGAAGATCTACCGCTAGTGAGGCAAGTCCTTCGTGGGCGATGGCCATGGTGGGATAGACAAGGTTGCTTCTTCGTGGACCCTTTGTGGGTGGTTGCTTCTCCGTGGACCCTTCGTGGGTGGAGCCCTTCGTGGACTCGTGCAACCGTTGCCCTTGGGTGGAGCCCTGTGTGGACTCGCGCAACCGTTACCCTTCGTGGGTTGAAGTCTCCATCAACGTAGATGTAGGATAGCACCACCTATCTGAACCACGGGAAAAACATCCGTGTCTCCAATAGCGTTTGAAATCTCCAAACCCTTCCCTTTATATTCTTGCAAGTTGCATGCTTTACTTTCCGCTGCCAATATACTCTTTGCATGCTTGCTTGAATTGTGTGATGATTGCTTGACTTGTCCTAAAATAGCTAAAATCTGCCAAGAACTAAAATTGGGAAAAGGTTAAGTTTTTATTTGGTCAAGTAGTCTAATCACCCCCCCTCTAGATATACTTTCGATCCCACAACTCCACGTCGCCCGACCTTGCGTGCCGCCTCGAGGATGGTAAGGTTGCATCCCACCCGGACCGTAGGTGGCAGCGCTCATGCCCGCGCCCGGTGGAGGTGGCGCGGGCGCGAGCGGGCGTGCAACTCCGTTGGTTGCGCCGTTGTTGATGAAGTTTGGTGGTGCGGCTGTAGGTACGCGGGCGCGGCGTGGTCCGCCATGCGGCCCGGCCGCAGCTTGTGGCGTGAGCAGAGAACAGAAGGGCGGCGCTCCAGAAGCCGTGGCGTCCAAGAGCTTAGCGACGCGCTCTGGCAAAGCATCCCGACCGCTCTCCATCAACCGGCATCACAACAGCGCCCGAGCCACCGTGAGCGCGGCCCTCATGTATGCCTTCTCCCCTGGGACTGCGACAGCATGGCTTGAGGCCCTCGTGGCCGCTCGCACTTGTCATGGAGTAAGAGGAGAGGGTGACTGACCGTGCCGCCCACGCCCCTTGGTGTTTGGCGGTGCGCGTGCCGCTTGAGGCACGGGGTTGAGGTCTTCTTGGGCAGACGGCGCCGCCCTAGCCGGCCAGGCCGCCCAGGGGTCGGTATCAGCTCTTGAGTCGCCGGACATCGGAACCGCGGAGCGCCGAAGGATCAACGAGTGGATCGGATGGTGGAAGGAGAGCTCCGGTGCACCCCTTCCTGGCATGCCAAATGTCGGATCTCGGGTCTGACAAAGCCCTCAAGGTTCGAACACTGGGGAGCGCGTGAAGATCTCCCCCTACCGATCCATGTCCTAGCTTTGCTAAGATCTCAAGGGCTACTCGGCCAACTCGCAACACAAAGGACACAAGATTTATACTGGTTCAGGCCACCTTTGTGGTGTCATACCCTACTCCAGTGTGGTGGTGGTGGATTTCCTCTTAGGCTGAGGATGATGTCGGAGTAATGGGCCACAGGTAGGCCAACCCGAGCCCCAGAACCTTTCAAGACATCGGGGCAGGTTGCGCCCCTCAAGACCCCAGGACGAAGAGCCGCCTTCAGGACGTCAACTGCAAGATGGCCGACTGACCACCCACGGCCGAGTCCCAGGGACGACTTCAGGGAAAGCCGACTCCTGACTAGCAAATTCCAGAGAAGCCGGCTTTGGGGAGTCGGCCTGTGACTCCAACACCCCTCACGATCTCATCAAGTGGGATGGGGCAGGGGAGTGGCAACAATGAAGCCCGCTCCTGGCCCTTACCAAGGGCAGGCATGGCCACAGCACGCCGTACCCTGGAAGATCTTCGTGCGGCGTGGCACTGTTGCCATGCCGGCCCTGACATCAGCCCCGCAGGACCGAATCCTGCACCCATGACGGCTTGTCTGTATGGCCTATAGGCAGCAGGTCCCACCAGTCGGTGAGACCCTAGGAGACGGCAAGAGGACCACCAGTCGGACCCGTCGGGAGTCGGCCCGGGGGAGTCGGCCAAGCCCTCCCCCGGGGCCCACGCGCCATTAATCAAGATGTGATGGGGAGTGGCGACAGTGATCGCCCGCCGGGCGGTGGGGATGTTGCCACGACCTCATGATCAAGCCCGCGTCATCAGAAGCACGGCTACAGTAATCAGCAGCCGGCAAGACCAGCCCGTGGTGGACGCGGCCTATCGGCTCCGTACGAGGCCAGTCGGCGGGGCCTGCCAGTCGGCGGGCCCCAGCGGTCGGCAGAGAAGACGGAGGCCAGAGGCACTGACGGCTGGGCCCGTGTCTAGCCGGATTACCATTGTACCCCTGGGGGGTAGGCCTATATAAACCCCCAGGGCACCCATGCAAAGGGTTGGAACCCATTAGCTCTAGGCTAGATCATATAGAAGGGAGGGAGCTAGCCTTGCCCCCTCCTACCTCCAAGAAACAGCTCAAGGAGCAACCGTGTAAACACTTTGCCATAGTGACCATGCGGAGACCCCGCAGAGCAGCAGTAGGGGTATTATCTCCCCGGAGAGCCCTGAAGCTGGGTAAGATTCGCCCGCGTGCATGCCTTCGCCTCATCCCGTTTCCAGGCACCGGCGACGTTCTACTCGCCCCCACCATGATAAGCCATCCTTTGGCATATGTCGCACCAAACCCCCGACATTTGGCGCCCACCATGGGGCCTGGTGCACCACCGTCCGGAGACCTGTTCTGGACGGGAACCCTTTTTCTCCCTGGCGAGCGCAGCCAGCCAGACACGCCAGACGGAGTTTGCGCCAACGCACTAAGAGGCGTTGAGATCACCTACGCAGCCAGCTGCCTAGCCAAACTTGTCGGCAAGGTCCGCCTCTCCGACGAACCTGCGTCCAACGTAGGCACGGGCGGCCCCGAGAACCTCCCCGCGGGCCTCCTCGATCAACTCCACGTTTCCGGCGAGCCTGCCGTAGACTTGGAGTCCGTAGGCTCTACCGACCCGATGCTGGTCGACTCCGACACCGCGTCGCTCGACGCGTTCCCCACCAATGTGGTGGTCTACGACAAACCTCTCCCTCGCGCGGAGAGCAACGGAAGCACTGTCACCGAGGTGCTAGTCATCAGTCATGACAAGCTCCCCGGCGGAGGAGCGCATGACTCACTTGGCGCGGCGCAGCAAGACCTAACTGCGCCCATTCCGGAAGACGCTGACGCAGAGACATTGGAGGCGCGCCGCCTTCAGCTCGTTGAAGGCGCGAAGAAGCTGGCCAGCATGAGACGCTTGTCAGAAGCCTACCAGCGGGAAATGGATCGCGCCGTCTGCGGCTCGCCGGCCCCGGCGGGGCCGAGCCTCCTTGGCGCGGTGCAGCAGCGCGGCGTGGCCATCGCCAACCTTTTTGGGGCAAGCCGCCCTGTGTACGCTACACCAGCGGATAACTTCCGAGCCGCCCAGGCAGCGGCGGATGAGCTGGACAATTTCGAGGGAGAAGAGTGCCGCTTCATGATGGAGCGAGTCCAGCAGCTCCTCGACGCATCCGCCGCACAGAACGAGGCCGGCTACCGCACGGAGGCGCCGCAGCGGCCAAACGACGACCTTCACCGAGATCAAGGCGCGACATCTCGGACGCCGACTGGCGGCGCCCGAGGAAGAAGAGACAAGGAGCCGGCTGTCAGCCACAGTCGGACTCGCATTACCATAGAGCGCGACCGAGACGGCCGCTCAAGAGTAGTGGAACGACGGGACGATTGTCCGCCTCCCCCTCCACGCAAGGAAAGGCGAGTCTCCCCGCCGCCTGTTGACCATCCGACTCTCGGCGACCGCCTTGGCCACCAAGAGGGAGTTGGAGAGAATGACGCCCACCACCGGATCGACCGACTTCACCGATCCTTAGCGCTGGAAGAAGAAGACGAGCTGGGTCCGCCTTGTTTCGGGCGCCGCATTCGGGACGAGCCCTTTCCCAGAGGGTTCACGCTCCCAAGGGACACGCCCAAGTATACCGGCTCTGTGAAGCCGGAAGACTGGCTAGTCGACTACTCCATGGCTGTCAGCATAGCAAACGGCAACAAGCGTGTCGCCGTAAAGTACGTTCCGCTCATGCTCCAGGGCACGGCCCAGACATGGCTGAACAGCCTAAAGCCCTGCAACATCAACAGCTGGGTTAACTTCACCGAAGCATTCGTCCGCAACTTCACCAGCACGTACAAGCGTCCTCCGAACCCTCGTCAGCTCTCCTTGTGCGTGCAAGGCCCCAACGAGTCGACCCGCGATTACCTCACACATTGGGCCGAGCTTCGGAACTCCTGTGAGGGCGTGCACGAGGTGCAGGCCATCGAGACTTCACAGCCGGGTGCAGAGAAGGCACACTCCTCAAGCACAAGCTCCTTTGCGACGAGCCAGAAACCCTCGACGAGCTGCTGATCATAGCGGACAAGTACGCCACGGCCGACTCCTCCATGAAGGCGGAGATTCAAATCAGCACAACTGGCAAAGTGGCCCCGCAAGCTCCAAGAACTCCAGCGGGAGACGCCAGCCGGCGACAACAGCAGGGCGACCACAAGCGCAAGGCCCCGCAGCCGGCCTCCAGCAGCCGGCAGGTCGCGACCATTGAAGCCCAGCAGCTAGATGAGCAGCCCCTGCCCAAGCGACAGAAAGGCGGCAAGACAAACTGGTTGCCGGCCTTCTCCTATGAGCATACCCTGGATGGACCTTGCAAGTTCCATAGCGGCGCGAAGCCGTCGAATCACACCACCCGGAAGTGTCACTGGCTCACCAGGATCGCTAAGGGAGACGGCCTCCTGCCTCCCCCGCCTGCTGGGCAGCCGCCTCCACCTCCGCCCCAGCAGCCGGCTGTCAGGCCAGTCGGCGTAGTACAAGACGAATACCCTGAAGAGCACGGAGCCTATGTGGTGTTCACCAGTGTGGCTGATGATCGACGCAGCAGGCGGCTGCAGCGACAAGAGGTGAATGCCATAGCATCGGAGACGCCAGAGTTCATGCACTGGTCCGAGAAGCCCATCAGCTGGAGCAGGGCCGACCACCCAGAAGTGATGCCGAGTCTGGGCTCCGATGCCTTGGTCCTGGACGCCACCTTTGCTACAGACAGACGAGCCACGTGTTTCTCGCGAGTTCTGATAGACGGAGGCAGCAGCATCAATATCCTATACAAGGACACCATGGAGAAGTTAGGAATGAAGCAAAGACAGCTTCAGAACAGCCGAACTGTGTTCCACGACATTGTTCCTGGGCTTTCCTGCTCGCCAATCGGCAAGATCCTGATGGACGTCCTCTTTGGGGACAAAGATCTCTTCCGTAGAGAGTCTGTTTTGTTTGAGGTGGTGGACCTTGAGAGCCCATACCATGCGCTACTTGGCTGACCCGCCTTGGCCAAGTTCATGGCGGTCCCCCACTACGCCTACCTCAAGATGAAGATGCCCAGTTCCAGGGGAATTTTGACTGTGGATAGCGACTACCAGAGGTCGTCTGCTTCCGCGGCTGAGGGCAGTCGGCTGGCTGAGTCCCTAGTAATCGCGGCCGAGAAGCGGCTCCTTGAGCGAGTTGTGGCGATGCCCGGCAAGCAGCCTGAGGTATCGCCCAACCCAAAAGAGTCGAAGACTGAGGGTTCGTTCAAGCCGGCCAAAGAGACAAAGAAGATACCCTTGGATCCGGAGCACCCAGAGAAGTACGCCGTCGTAGGTGCAAACCTCGACAGCAAATACGAAGGCGAGCTCGTCGATTTCCTCCGTGAGAATCGGGACATCTTCGCATGGTCCCCCAAAGACATGCCAGGTGTACCAACGGAATTCGCCGAGCACAAGTTACATGTCCGATCTGATGCAAAGCCGGTCAGGCAGCCCTTGCGTCGCCAATCAGAAGAGAAGAAAAGAGTTGTCGGAGAAGAGATAGCCCGACTCCTAGCAGCCGGCTTCATTATGGAAGTGTTCTTTCAAGAATGGCTAGCAAATCCGGTCCTGGTACTGAAGAAGAACAAGCAGTGGCGAATGTGTATTGACTACACTAGCCTCAACAAGGCCTGCCACAAGGACCCATTTGCTCTACCAAGAATCGATCAGGTGATAGACTCCACAGGCGGATGCGAGCTGTTGAGTTTTTTGGATGCATACTCAGGATATCACCAGATCAAGCTAAACCCGGCTGACAGACTGATGACCGCCTTCATCACGCCATTTGGAGCCTTCTGGTACCTCACCATGACGCTCGTCTTAAGGAACACCGGCGGCACCTTTCAGCGTTGCATGCAGAAGGGCCTCCTCAAGCAGCTCGGCAGGAACGCCCACGTCTACGTAGACGACGTGGTGGTGAAGACGAAAAAGCGTGGAACGCTGCTGGAAGATCTCAAGGAGACCTTTGAGAACCTACGCCGATTCCAGATCAAGCTCAATCCCAAGAAGTGTGTCTTCGGAGTACCAGCCAGCCAGCTCCTTGGCTTCCTGGTCTCTGAACGCGACATAGAGTGCAACCCAGTAAAGATCAAGTCCATTGAGAGAATGGAGGTACCCAGCCGACTGCTGGATGTGCAGAAGTTCACCGGCTGCTTGGCGTCCATCAGCCGATTCATCAGTCGGCTGGGCGAGAAAGCTCTCCCCTTATACCAACTCATGAAGAAGACCACTTTTTTCGAGTGGAACCATAAGGCGGACGAAGCTTTTCACCAGTTGAAGAAGGTGCTGACTACTCCACCCGTCCTGGAGGCTCCGACTCCCAAAGAACCTATGCTCCTGTACATGGCCGCCACCAGCCGGGTAGTCAGCATGGTCATTGTAGTGGAACGCAAGGAGGAAGGCAAGGCGCTACCTATCCAGAGACCGGTATATTACCTGAGCGAGGTACTGTCGACTTCCAAGCAGAACTACCCCCACTACCAGAAGATGTGCTATGGCGTACACTTTGCTGCCAAGAAATCGAAGCCTTACTTTCAAGAGCATCCAATCACGGTGGTCTGCACGGCCCCGCTTGCCGAGATCATTGGTAGCCGAGATGCTTCTGGCCGAGTGGCCAAATGGGCCATAGAGCTGGCTCCCTACACCATCCACTACCATCCCCGTACCGCTATCAAGTCACAAGCACTAGCCGACTTCCACATCGACTGGGCCGAGACCCAGTACCTACCTCCAGCGCCTGACTCCACCCATTGGCGGATGCATTTCGACGGCTCCAAGATGCGCACCGGCTTGGGAGCCGGTGTCGTCCTCACCTCTCCTAAAGGCGACAAGCTCAAATACGCACTACAAATCCATTTTGCCGCCTCCAACAACGTCGCCGAGTACGAGGCGCTCATTCACGGGCTCCGGCTTGCCAAACAGCTTGGCATCCACCGGATCTTGTGTTATGGTGACTCGGACTTAGTGGTCCAGCAATCATCTGGCGACTGGGACGCGAAAGATGCAAACATGGAGAGTTACCGTTTCCTCGTACAGCAACTCAGCGGGTATTTCAAAGGGTGCGAGTTCCTCCATGTGCCAAGAAACGACAACGACCAAGCAGATGCCTTGGCATGAATCGGCTCTACCCGCCAAGCAATACCATCTGCCGTCGCCCTTCAATGCCTCCTCAAGCCATCTGTCAAGCCTTCACCAGAATCAGACTCCATTTTTGTGCCGGCTCCTCCCGAAGACGTCGGATTCGACTCCAGAGCCCCGGCAGTCGGTGCGGGGATTTTGGCGGATGACCCCAAAGCCTCCACAGTCAAACCCGGCCCGGGTACTGCGGTGGCGGACTCGAAAACTCCAGAACTCGGCCCAAGGGCCGCGCCAGTCGGCCTGGGGACTTCATTAACCCAGAAAGCAGTTGTTTACTCCAACTCACCACCTCCCAGCCCAACTGCCCTCGTCCAAGTCACAGTTCTGGCAGTCGAAGAAATAGCAGCACCCTCATGGGCCCAGCCCATCCTGAAATTCCTGGTGAACAAAGAGCTGCCTACTGATGAGACCTCAGCTTGGCAAATACAACGCCGGGCGGCAGCCTACACCATAGTCAACAGAGAGCTAGTCAGGCGCAGCGTCACTGGTGTCTACCAGCGCTGCGTAGACCCATAGCAAGGCCAAGCGATTCTCAAAGACATCCATCAAGGCAAGTGCGGCCACCATGCGGCTTCAAGAGCACTCGTCACCAAAGCCTTTCGACACGGTTTCTTCTAGCCAACTGCCTTGGAAGAGGTAAAGGAGTTGGTCCAAAAATGCAAAGGGTGCCAGAAGTTCAGCTCCAAGCCGCACCAGCCAGCTTCTGCACTCAAGACCATCCCCATTGCCTGGCCTTTCACAGTTTGGGGTCTAGACATGGTGGGACCATTCAAGACAGCACGAGGTGGCTTAACTCACTTACTTGTCGCAGTGGACAAGTTCACCAAGTGGATAGAAGCGAAGCCAATCAAGAAGCTAAACGGTCCAACTACCGTGACTTTCATCGCCGATATCACAATTCGGTACGGCATACCACACAGCATCATCACCGACAACGGCACAAATTTCGCTAAAGGCGCCTTGGTCCGTTTCTGCGCGACACAGGGCATCTGACTGGACTTAGCGTCCGTTGCCCATCCGCAGTCAAACGGCCAGGTGGAGCGAGCAAACGGCCTCATCCTGTCCGGCATCAAGCCCCGGCTGATCGAGCCCCTGGAGCGCTCGGCTGGCTGCTTGCTCAATGAGCTACCAGCCGTCCTCTAGAGTCTGCGCACGACTCCAAACAAGTCAACCGGCTTCACGCCTTTCTTCCTCGTCTATGGTGCCGAAGCCGTCATCCCAACGGACATAGAGTTCGATTCCCCACGAGTCACCATGTACACCGAGGAGGAAGCAGAAGAAGCACGACAAGACAACGTCGATCTGCTGGAAGAGGGCTGGCTGTTGGCACTCAGCCGGTCCAGCATCTACTAGCAGAGCCTACGCCGATACCCCAACAGGAAGGTCAGGCCAAGATCTTTCCAAGAAGGCGACCTTGTGCTCCGCTTGATCCAGCGAACAGCCGGCCAGCAGAAGCTGTCGGCGCCTTGGGAAGACCCTTTCATCATCAGCAAAGTACTGGGCAACGATTCCTACTACCTGATTGACGCTCAGAAGCCCCGAGCACGCAAGAGGGACAACTCCGGCAAGGAGACAGAGCGGCCATGGAATGCAAATCTCCTCCGAAGATTTTATAGTTGATGCAGTATGTACCATGCTACCTTTTGTATTAAAGTACCAAGACTTCGGGCCCCCCGAGACGAGCTCAGGGACTGCCCTCTTTTGTCCGTATGATAAAAATTATGCCTACAAGTATGTTACTCTTTGTCATGCCGCTTGGCACCGGGCTCGACAAGTCGGCCCGGGGACTTGCTGCCTTGCACTATGAAATGCTTCTTGCAGTCGGACAAGTAGTGTGTAACACCTAAACCGTCTTCTGTCAGAAGCTGCAGCTCGCAGAGCGACTGTACGGTGGGCAGAGGTAAGGTAGAATGGGCGTTCGCATGAAAAATGGTTAAGGACTCAAAGCATAAAACATAGCTCAAGACAGCTTCCAGCCTTTCTCGCAAACCGACTCTCGAATAGTCGGATTGCCGCCTTCTATTCAACTTGCTCAAAAACTCTTAAAAACGGCTAAGTACTTGCTTTCCCGAAGTAGCAAGCAACTAAGAGAAAGCGGCCAAGGAAAAAAGCCAAAAGAGCAATGAGCAAGAAAACATAGAACTCGGGTAAATATATTTACATAACATAGGCCCTTGGCCGAATGTTCGAGCAGAGGTTCAAAATACACCCCGCGGGTGGAATTGTGCGAACTAACAAGTTCTTCAAAGACTACTAAAGCAGATAAAATAAAGATAAAGCGGCAGCTTAGGAAGCAGCAGACGGATTCATAGGATCGAAGGAGGCGCCAGCGTCAGGCGTCGTGGCGGCCGGCTGGCTAGTCTCGGCTTGTTCGCCTCCGGCAGCAGTCGGGTCGGTCGCACGCGACTCGTTGCTGGAGGCACGGTCGAGCTGAGGCTGGCCGTCCGCTCCATCTTCTGGTGCCCCCGTCTCACCTCCGTCCTCCTCCTCGCCTTCCTCCTGGACGCTGGAGCCAATCACCTCCGCCGAGTCCTCGTCGTAGTCTGGGTTCATCCCAAACCACTCTGGCGGTACCTCCTCGCCGTCTTTAGACCGCTCGGGGACGAAGATGCTGGTGTCGGTGTACTCGGCGATCGCCGCAGCACGCTTGACGAGGGAGTCTTCCGCAGCTGCCAGCTCCGGCTAAGCCTCCGACCGAAACGTGGCCAGCCGGTCTAGATCCAGCCCCGAATACCATGCCTTCATGAACTCCAAGGCCCGGCGCGCTCCAGCTCAGGCCGAAGAACACTTCCAGGCTTCAAGATCACCAGCCGTGACCTCTAGCCAGTCGGCTGTCAGGCTGGGGGTGCGCAGAGCCTGCATGTTCGGCCACAGGGCGGCAATCGCCTGGGCACCAACACGCTGAAGCCGGCGCAGCATCCGGTGAGCCGGCCGAAGGCGAGCCTCGATGCTCAGGATGTGCTCGCCAAGAGTTTGGGGGGCGTTAGCGGCAATCTCTGCGCCCTCTGCCCTCTGACCTTCTCGGTCAGCCTCGATGGCTTGGATGGCGGCCTACGAGTGCCCAGGAAAGAACTCTGCAAAGATAGGAAGAAACAAAGAAACAAGTCAAAAACTGGGAGTTGGCACGACTTAAAATCGGCAGCTCGAAGAAAGAAAGTAAAGAAACTCACCATCAACGATGTCTTCGATCTCATGGAAGCCAGAGGCCAGCAGCGCCTCCTTGTTAGACCAGGAGGAGCGCTCGCTCGCGAACTCGGCCAGAAGAGCGGTCTCCGTCTTCTCCGCCTCCCTCTGCATCTTCACAAGCAGCTCCTTCTGCTCTGCCAATTGAGTGGCCAGCAGATCGCGCTCCGTGATGAGCTTGCTGCACTCCTCCTCTTTGGCACGCAAAGCGAAGTTGGCGTCGCTCAGCTGTTGTTGAAGAGCAGCGTTGGCCCCTGAAAAGAAGGAAGAAAGAAGGCGTTAAGTCATCAGTAAAGAAGGTCGCCGGGGAGATCCGGCCCGACTGCTCAGCAGTCGTCCCGAATCTCTGGGACTACAGCCCGCGGGTGCGCCAGCGCGCCGCCACAAAGAAGGAAAAAGACTTACTCCGGCTCTCCGACAAATCGGCGGTCCGCTTGCCCAGCTCTTCAACGTTACGGTTTAAGGCAGTGACGCGGAGGTTGTGGTAATCCTGTGTCAAGAATTTCAGACAAAAATTCAATACCCAGATTTCATCAATCGGAGTTCCAGGCCGCCTGCTCAGCAGCCAGCCTGAAACTCGGGGACTACACCCAGTGGGTGCACTGGCGCCCCCCCACAGAGAGGAACAAGAGAACAAAGACCAAAGGAAAAAACATACCCGGACGACTGCCCATGACACCAGGTACGCCTTGGTGCAATTCTGGAGAGCGTCGCCCTCAGCATGAAGCTTCTCCTGGACGTCCAGAAGCACCTGGTTCAGCGGCCCTGTGCCGCCTCCTCGCACCCACCCAATGGGCGCGGCGCTCGTCGCTTTGGCGTCTGGGATCGCCGAGCTGGCGGTGCCGGCTTCTAGCGGGCGGGGTGCCAAAGTCGCCTTCTCCAGACGGTGGCGCGTTGGCGAGCCGACTTGGAGGAGTAGCCTCGCCACGGCCTCGTCTTCGGTCGGTGGCACCGGAGGGTCCGCTGGCTGCTTGCCTTGCGCACCTTCTGACGGCGGCGGAGGCGGCGGCGGAACGTTCACGTCCGGCGTAGAGGGGCCGCCACCTTCCCTCTCCACGACAGGGTTCTCCCGCCGGCTTCTCCAGTCTACCCCGTGAACTCCGGAGGCAGCAGCGCAGAGTTCAACGGGGTGACGAACACCGTCGATTGGCGGCGTGCGGCTTCCTCATCCTGCCGCTTCGTCGCGGCGGCGGCTTCGGCCTCCGCCAGTTTTCTCTTGGCGGAGGCCTCCGCCCTGTCGGCCTCTGCCTTCTCCAGGTGAACGGCCTCTTCTTCGTTGTGCTTCTCCTGTGCATTCCACTCTGTCGCCTCCCGGAGGTCAGCAGTGGGGTCAATCCGCCGAGTGGTGGCGGACGTCTCCGCTAACCCCATGATGGAGGCGGCGGTGACCCTCTCAAGAGAGATGGGAGCCCTAAAGCAAGAGGGACAAGCAAAGACTCAGACAAAGTCACAAAGAAAGAACAAAGCATTAAGACAGAATACTCACGCGGAGACCAATGGTAGCTTCTTCACTTCCTTACGGAAGCGGATGGCCTTCACGGCCGCCTCGTCCCGCCGGGTCGCCGCAGCCGAACCCTGGGGTTTCTTCGGCCGACTCCCGAACAAGGTCGGCACGGCCCTGCGCTTCTTCTCGCCGCCTGGAGCACCCGGCGCGGCAGAAGAGCCCGCGCCAGGCTGGCTGGCTCCTGGCCGATGGCGGGGGGCGACTTCCCCCTCGGCGTCATCATCAGGCCAGTCGGCGAAAGTGGCCGAAGGCCTGAAGTCGCCTGCCGTTCCTCCTCCTCCCTCGGCGTCGTCCTCCAGAGCCGCCGCCCCCAGATCGGGGTCGTCGACGTCGCTCTCCGCCCGGTCGGCGAGGAACTCGCGGGCCTGCCCCGAGGTGCCGGCTTGCGGGTGGAGGACGGGATTCTGACCAAAGCTGACTGGTCAAAACAAACTCGGCGAGATAGAAGACAATCTAAAGAAAGAAAGGAAAGGCAACTCACCACGGGCAGGGGGTTGGCGCGGGAGTACGGCTCCTTGCCGAACCGCCAATCCTCCAGAAGCTTGTTGTCCAAGAGGTAGTTCACCATGAAGGCCACCTCTTCGTGAGGCATGTCCTTGGTGCACATCCGACTCGGGTCGCGGTGCCCACTCATCTGGCATATCATGTGGGGGCGGCCTTGGAGTAGGAGAACTCGGCGCGCCACGAAGGCGGACAGCAGGTCAGGGCCGGTCAAACCCTCCGACTGCGTCAGCACTCGGAGTCACGCTATGGCGCCGGCTCCCGCAGGCGTCAGCGACTTGGCCCGGTACCACCAGTTGGGCAGTCGCCCAGCCGGCGGGCCGGCTTCAAAAGCCGGCTGGTTGACCCAGTCCCCTCTCGCGGAGACGCTCCTGACGTAGAAGTAGGATCTTTGCCACATCTTCACCGACTTTATCAACGAGATGGAGGGGAAGGGATTGTCGGCCCCTGACCTTCGCACGGAGATGAAAGCGCAGCACTGAGCCGGCACGCCCGCAGCCTGGGTGCCGAGCTTGGAGAAGCAGAACTCCCCCCAGAGCTCGAGGGTGGGGAGGACTCCGAGGAAGCCTTCGCACAAAGCCACGAAGGCGGACAGTAGCACCACTGTGTTGGGGGTGAGGTGCTGCGGCTGGAGGCCGTAGAACTCCAGGAAAGATCAGAAGAAACTGCTCACCGGCAGCCCCAACCCGCGCAGGCAGTGCGAGCGGAAGATGACCCGCTCGCCCTCCTGCGGCACGGGGGAAATCTCCCCCTTCGGCGCTAGGCGCACCCGCACGTGATCCTCGCCGGGGAGCCGACGAGTCCAGCGAACGAAATCAATGTGGTCATCATGGACTTCGGAACCGTCCCAAGTGCCGGAGCGGACCGGGGGAGGCGCGGCGGTGGAGGAAGAACTCATCGCGAGCTGTCGCCGTAGCGTTCGCCGGAGATTGGGCGCGCGGCGGAGCGAAGAAGAAGAAGAAGGAGGAGAGCGAGGAGCAGTGAGAAGGAAGAGAACGAGGAGTGGTGGGAAGGAGGGGCACGCGTGCCCCCTTCTTCCCCCTACTTATAGCCCTATGGGCTGCGAAGCCGAGGGGGCGGTCGTGGGGATTTACTGCGCCCACGGCCCCACGACCCCCACGATCCACGATAAAGTTACTACGCGCAGTAACTCCACGGGAATCCCAACCGTCCGCCGGGGCCGCAGCGGATCCGCTCGGGCGCCGAGGCGCGGTAGTGGCGAGCCCCGCCTATGGGCCTGTCCCGTCGCGCGCGTAGGCTGGCAGGACGGCCTAGCCACGTGCCGTTGCGTGACAGGCCTAGAACGGGCGGCGGCCTGGTTGCTTAGCTAGCACGCCACTTGTATCCCGCCACGACGTTCGAAATATTGTGCGAGTCGGAATTGAGTGAGTCCGAATCGAGCGAGTCCGACTCCTCCTAGTCGGCCCGGCAGAAGTCAATCAAAGACCATGTGTTGAGCACCCGGAAAGAGAAACTACTGAGGCTTCTCGGCCAATCGTCCGCGGCGCCTCACCAGCTTCGGGGACTACTGTCGGAGTAATGGGCCACGGGTAGGCCAACCCGAGCCCCAGAACCTTTCAAGACATCGGGGCAGGCTGCGCCCCTCAAGACCCCAGGACGAAGAGCCGCCTTCAGGACGTCAACGGCAAGACGGCCGACTGACCACCAACGGCCGAGTCCCAGGGACGACTTCAGGGAAAGCCGACTCCTGACTAGCGACTTCCAGAGAAGCCGGCTTTGGGGAGTCAGCCTGCGACTCCAACACCCCTCACGATCTCATCAAGTGGGATGGGGCAGGGGAGTGGCAAAAATGAAGCCCGCTCCTGCCCCTTACCAAGGGCAGGCATGGCCACAGCACGTCGTACCCCGGAAGATCTCCGTGCAACGTGGCACTGTTGCCATGCCGGCCCTGATATCAGCACCGCAGGACCGAATCCTGCACCCACGACGGCTAGTTTGTACGGCCTATAGGCAGCAGGTCCCACCAGTCGGTGAGACCCCAGGAGACGGCAAGAGGACCACCAGTCGGACCCGTCGGGAGTCGGCCCGGGGGAGTCGGCCGAGCCCTCCCCCGGGGCCCACGCGCCATTAATCAAGATGTGATGGGGAGTGGCAATAGTGATCGCCCGCCGGGCGGTGGGGCTGTTGCCACGACCTCATGATCAAGCCCGCGTCATCAGATCCACGACTACAGTAATCAGCAGCCGGCAAGACCCGCCCGCGGCAGACGCGGCCTGTCGGCTCCGTACCAGGCTAGTTGGCGGGGCCCGCCAGTCGGCAGGCCCCAGCGGTCGTCAGAGAAGACGGAGGCCAGAGGCACTGACGGCTGGGCCCGCGTCCAGCCAGATTACCATTGTACCCCTGGGGGGTAGGCCTATATAAACCCCTCAGGGCACCCATGCAAAGGGTTGGAACCCATTAGCTCTAGGCCAGATCATATAGAAGGTAGGGAGCTAGCCTTTCCCCCTCCTACCTCCAAGAAACAGATCAAGGAGGAACCTTGTAAACACTTTGCCATAGTGACCATGCGGAGACCCCGTAGAGCAGCAGTAAGGGTATTATCTCCCCGGAGAGCCCTGAAGCTGGGTAAGATTTGCCGGCGTGCATGCCTTCGCCCCATCCCGTTTCCAGGCACCGGCGACGTTCTACTCGCCCCCCACCACGATAAGCCATGCTTTGGCATATGTCCCACCAAACCCTCGACAGATGAACAGTACAAGGGGAAGAACAGCCTCCTGGGAGAGGTGTACTTGTGCTTGGTGAACTTGTGGTTGTTCGGATCTCTCCCCTAGCTATGGTGGTGGCTAGTCCTATTTATAGAGGCCTTGGTCCTCTCCCCAAATATTGAGCGGGAAGGGAGCCAACAACGGCCAATTTGAAAGGGGACAGCTAGTACAGCTTATCCTGACAAAAGCAGTCTTCTCCTGCAAAAGGCTCTGTTGGTGACACTGCCTTGGGCTCCATGGTGACCTCCATCTTGCCATCCTGCTGGTCATGGTCTCGTTGCACTGATATGGGAACCTTTGGTTTAAGCCTCGGTACTCCGTGCCTGCGCTTGCTTCCTTAGCACCAAAGAGGAAACAAGGACACAGTGCGCGCTGGCGCCCGCCTGGCCTTGGTCGTCATGGCTCACGTCACTGGAACCTCGTGAGGTTTGTCTTGCCTTGGTCTCTCCGCCCCTCGCAAGCCAACCTGGTGAGGCCGCTCCTGAGGAGGTCTTGTGTCATCCACGTCGCGAGGCTTGGCCCCTTGCGAGGGTCTTGAACGCTTGTTGGTGAAGATGCGTCGTACGGGCCCGCTCGTAGAGCCACACCGTGGGCCGTAGGCAGGCAAGTCTAGGGACCCCTTTTCCCAGAACACCGACAAACTACAAGTAATCTCTCAAGTGAAGGTGTGTCCTGGATGACCATATTGTGGTCCACCTTTTGTGATCTCTCGTTGAAGCACCAACAACACACATAAATAGTACGGAGAGTCCTGGAGGTGATATGCAAGGTACTTGACCAATTCATCGCCTGAAGACAAAGGAACTCGAGTGCAGTATAGCCGCGGAGCAGGCGCTCCATGTCATCCTTTGGGATACGGACGGCGATGAGCTCGTGGTGCTTCAGTCGTGATAGAAAAAGAGTGGGCGCATCATTAAGGGGGAATGGCAGTTCATGAACTTGGTGAGGTGCAGCATGGGCGTGAAGCAGAGCGCGGACGTTGGAAGCAAGCACATATGCCCATCATTAAAATTGAGCTTCTCGAGCTGATCTATGGCGGGGTATTGGAACCACTCGTCAAGATTGGTTCGGTCCTTGCCATTGGAAAGGAACTTGCCCATGATAAGGCCTTTGATTGGGCCATGGTGACTGCCGAGGATCTGGGAGAACGCATCCAAGCTTTGGCGATAGCCATGGCAGAGCTTGTAGGCGTCGAGGAGGTCGACACGGGTGAGGAGCCATAGGGGGCACCACCGCCGGGAAAGGGCGTCTATCCTCTCCCGATATTTGATTGGGAGGAGGGATATGATGACTATCAACATATCATCGGGGAGGTTGTTGATGAAGTCTAGGCATGTTGGTGTCGCTTGCGGTTCTTTCTCGACCCGCCTCTGCTTGTTGGCAGCCTCGTTCTCCACCTTGTCGGCTATGACAGAAACCTCTGTCTCCATATTCACGCAGTGCTCCGGTGCTTCAGTAGCACCGGCGTCGCCACTCCCTCCGATGGGGCGCTTTGGCAGCATCCTCGTACACTGACGGCTTTGAGGACTCAGAGCGGCGTCGAGGATGCGGGCGGAGAGAGAGGATTGCGTGTGTGGTGAGGATAGGGGGTGCGGCCACTCGGCTGCGCCATTAGTATAAACCAGTGGGAGCAAGGCGGGTGGTGGTCCAATGCTGTCTCGCTTCCCGGTGAGAACGACTGCTTAATATCTATGAATGAAATCTATGCTTTACTAAATTTTAGTTGCAAAAAATAGATAGTGCTATTGATTTTTAGCTGCATATTTTGACAAATCGCAGTGTCTCTTGGCTTAGCGCCAAAGTCTGACTTTAATTTGCATACCATAATCTGAACAGTTTGCGTTGAAGAGATGCACAGATCCTGCGTTGAACAGCTTGTACGCTTCCCGGTGAGCCTGCCCACCGAACTGCGCTCGCACGCCTCCCGTTCAATCAAGCAGTTGTCCACATGGCACCTCCTATAGCCATTAAAACCAAGACACGTGGCATCACATGAATGTTTAGCAGAACGCACACAGTTTTAATTATACACACGGGGGCTCCTGAGCATCGCGACTCAGGAGCTCTTACTGGCTCTCCAACCCTTACCCCCTGGCCTTGACCATGGCACGTGACCTGGCATACCAGCGGCGGCTGAGCTCGCTCGAGGGCCGAGACCTGAGGACATAGAGCACAAAGGAGAGCATTGAAAGGGGGAGGACTCATATGGGCCTGACCTAGCCACGCTGCGGATGTTCGCGCAAGGCCTGGTGCATCATGAAGAATCGATCTCGGACTGCCAAGATAAGTCACGAGCTCAGATCAACTAATCGTTGGAACCTAGGGGACACGCTCGCCGAAGCCCTATTGCGGCAACGTCGCCTCCCTTTCTTATCTTACCATGGCTGCTTGGGCGCTAAAGGGGAGCCCCTGAGCATCGCGCCTCAGGAGCTCCTACTAGACCCCGGGTCGCTCACCTCCTGGCCTTGACCACGGCACGCGACCTAGCATACCAGCGACGGCTGAAGCTTGCCTGGGAACCGGGACCTGTCATCGTAGAGAAACAAGCTGTTGCGAGATTGGAAAGGGAAGACCGAGCCTAAACAGGACTTGCGCTCACAAGGCTTCCATAATTGGCATAATATCAACAAAAGACATTGCAGACTCTTTACACGCCCCCATGGGGTACTTCTCGATTCCTCACAGGGAACAAAAGATGAGAACCTAGGAGAATCCTATCTACACACCCCCGCAGCCGACGCCATCATCAACAGTGGGCCGCGGGAGGCCGGCGCCAACCCCATCCAGAACAGCGACGGCGGCGGCCGGACTTTGCGGCCCTGCTCTGGGCGCGGCAAGAGCTCGGGGGCATGTAGCTGTCGTCGCTCGTCTCCGGAGTCCCGTAGAGCTCGGGAGAACTGTTGGACTCCCAAGAGTCGCTGCTGCTAGAGCAGCCGTGAGCGGGGCGCGCCTCATCCTGGCGCTCCCCTTCGGGGCAACACTCCAAGCGGCGACCCTCCGCGTCGAAGACCTTGAAGAACAGCGTGGAGGCGCTATCGTACTCGAAGTGGATCGTGAGGGCGCCCTCCGCATGGAAAACCAGCACGACCTCACCCCAGCCGTGGGTCATGAAGATCTTGTCGGTGGAGACTACTTCAACCTCTGCTCCAGTCGCCGGAGCGTCGTAGTCGGCATGCTGCAGCCAGAGTTCAAGAGGCCCCCTTGGCGGCATCACGTCATAGAAGAAGCACGGAAAGCGGATCCAGGAGCTTGGGGGCATCGCCACCCACAGCACAAGCTCGCGTGAGGAGTCCGCGGCATGGACTCTAGGAGCGACGGAACTCGTTGCCGCAACACGTCAACCTTGGCCGCGGTGCGCACGCCGTCGCTCGTCACTCCTTCCTCCTGAGCCCCCGACTTGAACGTGCAAGGGCAGTGGATACCCAGGAGGAGGCCGCTCACAGCAAGCCCTCGTCACCACCTACATCGCCGCAGCGTCGCGACGGTGGACTGACCTCTTCTTCGGCGGAAGCAGCGCCGGCATGCCGAGGGGAGTCTATCCCTTCTCGTCAGCTGAGAACCTTCGGATCAGCGCCATTCGAGTCGGTGGTGGAGCAGAGGAGGAAGAAGCAAGCGGAATGGGAAGAAGTGGGGGATGGGGGCTCCGCCCCCTTCCTCATTTATACCAGGAGAAGGCCAACCAGCGCCCCCCATGATCACAGATAATGATGGTTTTCCTTGCATGTCGCATGGACTTGTCAAGTCGGGCAGTTGCCGAGGCAACATGGGGAAGTGGAGACGCCCACGTCCAATCAACCACCATGCATCAACCAAGGCTGCAGGCTTTTGGGGCCCGCAGCGCTCCGCACTTGACCTTTGGCTTCGCCTCGAAGCCAAGCCTGAGCGTGCCTTGGGCCAGGGGGCTACTGTCGGCATTCTGGGAATGGGGGTCCCTAGACTTGCCTGCCTGTGGCTCGCGGCGTGGCTAGGCTGGCAGGTCTGTGCGGCCCATCTTCATTGATGAGGTATTCAAGACCCTCGCGAGGGGCCATGCCTCACGAGGCGGACGACGCAAGACCTCCTCAGGAGCGGACTCCTCAGGCCGGCTCGTGAGGGGGCGGAGAGATCAAGGCAAGGCAAACCTCGCGAGGTCCTCATGATGTGAGCCATGACGATCGAGACCAGGCGGGCGCCAGCGCGCGTAGCGTCCTTGTTTCCTCTTTGGCGCTAAGGGGCAAGCGCAGGCGCGAAGTACCGAGGCATCAATGAAAGGTTTCCATATTGGTGCGACGAGACCAAGACCAGCAGGACAGCAAGACGAAGGTCACCATGGAGCCCAGGGCGGCGTCACCACCAGAGCCTTTGGCAGGTGAAGACCACCTTTTGTCAGGATAGCTTGTACTAGTTGCCCCCTTTCAAATTGGCCGTTGTTGGCTCCCTTCCCGCTCAATATTTGGGGGAGAGGACCAGGGCCTCTATAAATAGGACTAGCCACCACCATAGGCGGGGGACGGATCATCAAGATCGTCCCCAACCACACAAGTGCACCAAGCGCAATATCACCTCTACCTCAGGAGGTTGTCCTTCCCCTTGTACTGTTCATCATCAGCCCAAGAGGCAATCCATCACCACCACACTAGATTCGGGTATTACACCACAACGGTCGCCTGAACCATTATAAATCTTGTGTCTTTCTCTTGTGTTACAAGTTCGTCTAGTTCGTCCGCGAGATCTTAGAGAGCTAGGGCGTGGATCGATAGGGAGAAAACCTTCACGCGCACCCCAGTGTTCGAACCTTGAGGGTTTTGCCGGAACCCATGATCCGACAACGTTGGAGATGTATCACCCCCTTGGCGCGCCCTCCACCCATGTGGCCACCTCGTGGCTCCTCTGACTTGAACTCCAAGTCTCCTGGGCGTCTTCTGGTCCAAGAAAAATCATCGCGAAGGTTTTATTCCGTTTGGACTCCGTTTGGTATTCCTTTTCTACGAAACTCAAAAACAAGGAAAAATAGAAACTGTCACTGGGATCTAGGTTAATAAGTTAGTCCCAAAAATAATATAAAATAGCATATTAATGCATATAAAACATCCAAAATAGATAATATAATAGCATGGAACAACCAAAAATTATAGATACGTTGGAGAGGTATCATTTGGTCTTTCCTCTTAACATGTAAGGTTAAATACCACAACCTTTATCATCAAGGGTATGTTCTTCTCAGTGTTCAGACCTTTATCGATAGATGCTACCCTATGGATCAGGGTATGATTTATTATGTCATTCTGCGATAAAGTTATTAGCTACTAATAAGCATCTAAATTCCCTTTGCTTGTATGTCATTACTATGGTATTCTAAACTTTCACTTCATTGAACATATAAAGGTCAAGGGATGTGCTAGGCAGAACCAAGCCATCCGTGTTGCCCTCGCCTCTCTATGAATAGTGCACATGCGAGCGAGCGGGCAACGCGGGCCAGTAAGAGCGGGAAGGGAGAAAAAGACCGCATCTCCCCCACTCCTCCCACACACTCCTCCTCTCCTCCTTCACGAACCTAGCCGCCTCCATGCTCGCCTCCTCTCCTCCTCCTCCATCCTCCCGCGCCAGTCATGCCCTCCCTCTCTCACATGTCATGAACCCGAGGATCCAAGGTGCGCGGCGCGGAGGCGCGCTTCCTCGGCGGCGCCCCTCTCTCGCTCTGCCTGCAGCTCTCCCTCGTTGATGTGTCTCCATCGGAGGTGACGGGGGATGGATCCACAGGCCGGGCAGCTAGAGGTGGAGGCTACGGCGGATCCGTCACACCTGTCCGACAGTGTGAGGACGCCAGATCCGTCACCGTCGCCTTTCTTCTGTTCGAGGCCGCTGCTGTCCATGTGCTCCACTTAAATTCCCTCCTCACCACCACGGGTGGACACCGGCAAGGTTAGCTCCCACCCCAGGCATAGGTACTTCACCTTCCCTCCTTCTACCATTGACCTATCTCTCCCCACCCTATTTTTTGCTGGATGAAGGGTCGGATGAAATAAGAATTATATATGACCAATAGGTGCCTACTGTAGGTATTTTTTCCTGCTAATATCGTTGAACTTCTCCAGAGATGTCCCTAGACCTTTCCAAATGTAATTTAGTTTTATCTCCTAACATATGTTCTTGTAATGTTGTCTAGGTTTGACTTCGACAATGAAATATTATACTGCTTGGAGCCTGGGACCTTTGGCCTTTTGTCATTTATGTTTTTATCTTCTAACTTATGTTCTTGTAATGTTGTCTAGGTTTGACTTCAACAATGAAATATTATACTGGTTGGATCCTTGGACCTTTCGCATTTTGTCATTTAAGTTTTTAATCAATTCCATACAACAATTTAGTCTTGGATGTCTTAGGTGTAGCCACTAGCGATACAATTTCATTCAAAGTGATCAATGAGGCCATTGTATTCTCTGATTTGCACCAAAGTGCACTGGTGCAGAGACCTGCTATACAAACTGTTTTTAACCCCTTTCCGCAATGGCAATTGGAACCGTCGCCAAGTGAGTGTGGGCGGTAGGGGGCTCCTTCCCACAAGACCCAGAAACCATCAGGGATAGGCCCTCCTGGCACATAGGCTGGGGCAAAATGAGCTCGTGTGTGTGCTACCTCTTGAGAACTTATGTTGGTTTTCCCTTGAAGAGGAAAGGGTGGTGCAGCAAAGTAGCGTAAGTATTTCCCTCAATTTTTGAGAACCAAGGTATCAATCCAGTAGGAGGCTATGCGCGAGTCCCTCGCACATGCACAAAACAAATAAATCCTCGCAACCAACGTGATAAGGGGTTGTCAATCCCTATACGGTCACTTATGAGAGTGAGATCTGATAGATATGATAAGATAATATTTTTGGTATTTTTATGATAAAGATGAAAAGTAAAACAAAAGGAAATGAACATAACTAAGTATTGGAAGATTAATATGATGAAGATAGACCCGGGGGCCATAGGTTTCACTAGTGGCTTCTCTTAAGAGCATAAGTATTTTACGGTGGGTGAACAAATTACTGTTGAGCAATTGACAGAATTGAGCATAGTTATGAGAATATCTAGGTATGATCATGTATATAGGCATCACGTTCAAGATAGGTAGACCGACTCTTGCCTGCAGCTACTACTATTACTCCACACATCGACCGCTATCCAGCATGCATCTAGAGTATTAAGTTCAAGAGAACAGAGTAACGCTTTAAGCAAGATGACATGATGTAGAGGGATAAACTCATGCAATATGATGAAAACCCAATCTTGTTATCCTCGATGGCAACAATACAATATGTGCCTTGCTGCCCCTACTATCACTAGGAAAGGACACTGCAAGATTGAACCCAAAGCTAAGGACTTCTCCCATTGCAAGAAAGATCAATCTAGTAGGCCAAACCAAACTAATAATTCGAAGAGACTTGCAAAGATAACCAATCATACATAAAAGAATTAAGAGAAGATTCAAATATTGTTCATAGATAAACTGGATCATAAACCCACAATTCATCGGTCTCAACAAACACACCGCAAAAGAAGATTACATCGAATAGATGTCCACAAGAGAGGGGGAGAACTTTGTATTGAGATCCAAAAAGAGAGAAGAAGCCATGTAGCTAATAACTATGGACCCGAAGGCCTGAGGTAAACTATTCACACTTCATCGGAGAGGCTATGGTGTTGATGTAGAAGCCCTCCGTGATCGATGCCTCCTCCGGCGGAGCTCCGGAACAGGCCCCAACATGGGATCTCATGGATACATAAAGTTGCGGCGGTGGAATTAGGGTTTTGGCTCCGTATCTGATTGTTTGGGGGTACGTAGGTATATATAGGAGGAAGGAGTACGTCGGTGGAGCAACAGGGGGCCCATGAGGGTGGAGGGCGCGCCTCGGGGGGGGGGGGGGGGGGGGGGGGGGGGGGGGGGGGGGGGGGGGGGGGGGGGGGGGGGGGGGGGGGGGGGGGGGGGTAGGCGCGCCCCCCTTCCTCATGGCCTCCCTGTTGGTTGCTTGACATAGGGTCCAAGTCTCCTGGATTTTGTTCGTTCCAAAAATCATGTTCCCGAAGGTTTCATTCCGTTTGGACTCCGTTTGATAATCCTTTTCTTCGAAACCCTAAAATAGGCAAAAATAATAACAATTCTAGGTTGGGCCAACGGTTAATAGGTTAGTCCCAAAAATAATATAAAAGTGGATAATAAAGCCCAATAATGTCCAAAACAAAAGATAATATAGCATGGAGCAATCAAAAATTATAGATATGTTGGAGACGTATCAAGCATCCCCAAGCTTAATTCCTGCTCGTCCTCGAGTAGGTAAATGATAAAAACAGAATTTTTGATGTGGAATGCTACTTGGCATAATTTCAATGTAATTCTTCTTAATTTTGGTATGAATATTCAGATCCGAAAGATTCAAGACAAAAGTTTAATGTTGACATAGAAATAATAATACTTCAAGCATACTAACTAAGCAATTATGTCTTCTGAAAATAACATGGCTAAAGAAAGTTATCCCTACAAAATCATATAGTCTGGCTATGCTCTATCTTCACCACACAAAGTATTTAAATCATGCACAACCCCGATGACAAGCCAAGAAATTGTTTCATACTTTTGACATTCTCAAACTTCTTCAATCTTCACGCAATACATGAGCGTGAGCCATGGACATAGCACTTTAGGTGGAATAGAATGGTGGTTGTGGAGAAGACAAAAAGGGAGAAGATAGTCTCACATCAACTAGGCGTATCAACGGGCTCTGGAGATTCCCATCAATAGTTATCAATGTGAGTGAGTAGGGATTGCCATGCAACGGATGCACTAGCGTTATAAGTATATGAAAGCTCAAAAAGAAGCTAAGTGGGTGTGCATCCAACTCGCTTGCTCACAAAGACCTAGGGCATTTTGAGGAAGCCCATCATTGGAATATACAAGCCAAGTTCTATAATGAAAAATTCCCACTAGTATATGAAAGTGATAACAAAGGAGACTCTCTATCATGAAGATCATGGTGCTACTTTGAAGCACAAGTGTGGTAAAAGGATAGTAGCATTGTCCCTTATCTCTTTTTCTCTCATTTGTTTATTTGGGCCTTCTCTTTTTTTATGGCATCTTTTTTATTTGGGCTTCTTTGGCCTCTTTTTATTTTATTTTATTTTTCGTCCGGAGTCTCATCCGGACTTGTGGGGGAATCATAGTCTCCATCATCCTTTCCTCACTTGGACAATGCTCTAATAATGATGATCATCACACATTTATTTTCTTACAACTCAACAATTACAACTCGATACATAGAACAAGATATGACTCTATATGAATGCCTCCGGAGGTGTACCGAGATACGCAATGACTCATGAGTGACATGTATGAAAGAAATTATGAACGGTGGCTTTGCCACAAATACAATGTCAACTACATGATCATGCAAAGCAATATGACAATGATGGAGTGTGTCATAGTAAACGGAACGGTGGAAAGTTGCATGGCAATATATCTCGGAATGGCTATGGAAATGCCATGATAGGTAGGTATGGTGGCTGTTTTGAGGAAGGTATATGGTGGGTGTATGATTCCGGCGAAAGGTGCGCGGTATTATAGAAGCTAGCAATGGTGGAAGGGTGAGAGTGCGTATGATCCATGGACTCAACATTAGTCATATAGAACTGATATACTTATTGCAAAGATCTACAAGTTATCAAAGCAAAGTATTACGCACATGCTCCTAGGGGGTAGATTGGTAGGAAAAGAGCATCGCTCATCCCCGGCCGCCACTCATAAGGAAGACAATCAATAAATAAATCATGCTCCAACTTCATCACATAACGGTTCACCATACGTGCATGCTACGGGAATCACAAACTTTAACACAAGTATTTCTCAAATTCACAACTACTCAACTAGCATGACTCTAATATCACCATCTCCATATCTGCAAACAATTATCAAGTATCAAACTTCTCATAGTATTCAACACACTCATAAGAGAATTTTATTATTAATCTTGTATACCTAGCATATTAGGATTATTTAAGCAAATTACCATGATATTTAAGACTCTCAAAATAATCTAAGTGAAGCATGAGAGATCAATAGTTTGTATAAAACATATCCACCATCGTGCTCTAAAAGATATAAGTGAAGTACTAGAGCAAAACTATATAACTCAAAAGATATAAGTGAAGCACATAGAGTATTCTAATAATTTCCAAATCATGTGTGTCTCTCTCAAAAGGTGTGTACAGCAAACATGATTGTGGTAAACTAAAAATCAAAGACTCAAATCATACAAGACGCTCCAAGCAAAACACATATCATGTGGTGAATAAAAATATAGCACCAAGTAAAGTTACCGATAGAAGTAGACGAAAGAGGGGATGCCTTCCGGGGCAACCCCAAGCTTTAGCTTTTAGGTGTCCTTAGATTATATTGGGGGTGCCATGGGCATCCCCAATCTTAGGCTCTTGCCACTCCATGTTCCATAATCCATCAAATCCTTACCCAAAACATGAAAACTTCACAACACAAAACTTAAAGTAGAAAATCTCGTGAGCTCCGTTAGCGAAAGAAAACAAAACACCACTTCAAGGTACTGCAATGAACTAATACTTTATTTATATTGGTTTTAAACCCACTGTATTCCAACTTCTCTATGGTTTATAAACTATTTTACTGGCCATAGATTCATCAAAATAAGCAAACAACACACGAAAAACAGAATCTGTCAAAAACAGAACAGTCTGTAGTAATCTGTAGCTAACACAAGATATGGAACCCCAAAAATTCTAAAATAAATTGCTGGACGTAAGGAATTTATCTATTAATCATCTGCAAAAAGAATTAATTAAATATCGCTTTCCAAATAAAAATGGAAGCAGTTCTCGTGAGTGCTAAAGTTTCTGTTTTTTACACCAAGATTAACAAGACTTTCCCCAAGTCTTCCCAACAGTTCTACTTGGCAAAAACACTAATTAAACACAAAAAACACAACCAAAACAGAGGATAGATAAATTATTTATTACTAAACAGGATCAAAAATCAGGGAATAAAAATAAAATTGGGTTGCCTCCCAACAAGCGCTATCGTTTAACGCCCTAGCTAGGCATAAAAAGCAAGGATAGATCTAGGTATTGCCATCTTTGGTAGGCAATCCATAGGTGGCTCTCATAATAGATTCATAAGGTAATTTAATTTTCCTTCTAGGAAAGTGTTCCATGCCTTTCCTTAACGGAAATTGGAATCTAATATTTCCTTCCTTCATATCAATAATTGCACCAATCGTTCTAATGAAAGGTCTACCAAGAATAATAGGACATGAAGGATTGCAATCTATATCAAGAACGATAAAATGTACGGGAACATAATTCCTATTTGCAACAATAAGAACATCATTAATTCTTCCCATAGGTTTCTTAATAGTGGAATCCGCAAGGTGCAAGTTTAAAGAGCAATCATCAAAATCACAGAAACCTAACAAATCACACAAAGTTTTTGGAATCATGGAAACACTAGCACCCAAATACACAAAGAATAGAATTCATGATCTTTAATTTTAATTTTAAAATAGTTGGTTCCCACTCATCATAAAGTTTTCTAGGGATAGAAACTTCCAACTCATGTTTTTCTTCATAAGATTGCATCAAAGCATCAATGATATTATTGGTAAAAGCTTTATTTTGACTATAAGCATGAGGAGAATTTAGCACGGATTGCAAGAAGGAAATACAATCTATCAAAGAGCAATTATCATAATTAAATTCCTTGAAATCCAAAATAGTGGGTTCATCAATATTTAAATTTTTGACTTCTTTAATCCCACTTTTAACAATTATAGCATCAAGATCTAAAAACTCCAAATTTTTGGAACGCCTTCTCGGTAAAGGTGGATCATATTCAGTCCCATCATTACCAAGATTCATATTGCAAAACAAAGATTTAATAGGGACACATCAATAACTTTTAGATCTTCATCTTTATTAACATGAAATCTAGAAGAACACACTCTTATAAAGGAATCTTTCTTAGCACACATCCTAGCGGTTGTTTCTTTGGACTCATCAATGGAAATTCTCATGGCTTTAAGAGACTCATTGATATCATGCTTAGGAGGAATAGATCTATGTTTCAAAGAATAAACATCAAGAGAAATTCTATCAACGTTCCTAGCCAACTCATCAATCTTAAGCATTTTTTCTTCAATCAAAGCATTGAAATTCTTTTGTGAAGTAATAAATTCTTTAATATTAGATTCAAAATCCGAGGGCATATTATTAAAATTTCCATAAGAATTGTTGTAGGAATTACCATAATTATTAGAGGAATTACTAGGATAAGGCCTAGGATTAAAGTTTCCTCTATACGTGTTGTTACCAAAATTATTCCTACCAACAAAATTCACACCCATAGATTCATTATTATTCTCAATCAAAATGGACAAAGGCATATCATTAGGATCAAAAGAAACACTCTTATTAGCAAATAATTTCATAAGTTCATCCATCTTTCCACTCAAAACATTAATTTCTTCTATTGCATGCACTTTTTTATTAGTAGATCTTTTAGTGTGCCATTGAGAATAATTAACCATAATATTATCTAGGAGTTTAGTAGCTTCTCCTAAAGTCATTTCCATAAAAGTGCCTCCCGCGGCCGAATCTAAAAGATTTCTAGACGCAAAATACAATCCGGCATAAAAAATTTGTATAATAATCCACAAATTCAAACCATGTGTTGGGCAATTACATATCATTAATTTCATCCTCTCCCATGCTTGTGCAACATGTTCATGATCAAGTTGCTTAAAATTCATAATATTGTTTCTGAGAGAGATAATCTTAGCGGAGTAAAATACTTAGAGATAAAAGCATCTTTGCACTCATTCCAAGAATCAATACTATTTTTAGGCAAAGACGAAAACCAAGCTTTAGCACGATCTCTAAGCGAAAAAGGAAATAGCTTCAATTTAACAATATCATTGTCAACATCTTTGTTCTTTTGCATATCACACAAACCAACAAAGCTATTTAGATGGGTAGCGACATCTTCACTAGGAAGGCCGGAATAAAGATCTTTCATGGCAAGATTCAGCAAGGCAGCATTAATTTCACAAGATTCAACATCGGTAAGAGGAGCAATCAGAGTGCTAATAAAATCATTGTTGTTGGTATTAGTAAAATCACACAATTTAGTGTTATATTGAGCCATCATGACAAGCAAGCAATCCAACACACAAGCAAACGAGGAGCGGGCAAAAAAGGCAGATAGAGAAAGAGAGGGAGGATAGAGAGAGAGAGAGGGTGAATAAAATGGCAAGGGTGAAGTGGGGAAAGGAAAACGAGAAGCAAATGGCAAATAATGTAATGCGGGAGATAAGGGTTTGTGATGGGTACTTGGTATGTTGACTTTTGCGTAGACCTCCTCGGCAACGGCGCCAGAAATCCTTCTTGCTACCTCTTGAGCACTTGTGTTGGTTTTCCCTTGAAGAGGAAAGGGTGGTGCAACAAAGTAGCGTAAGTATATCCCTTAGTTTTTGAGAACCAAGGTATCAATCCAGTAGGAGGCTACACGCGAGTCCCTCGCACCTTCACAAAACAAATAAATCCTCGCAACCAACGTGATAAGGGGTTGTCAATCCCTATACGGTCACTTACGAGAGTGAGATCTGATAGATATGATAAGATAATATTTTTGGTATTTTTATGATAAAGATGCAAAGTAAAATAAAAGGCAATGAAAATAACTAAGTATTGGAAGATTAATATGATGAAGATAGAACCGGGGGCCATAGGTTTCACTAGTGGCTTCTCTTAAGAGCATAAGTATTTACGGTGGGTGAACAAATTACTGTTGAGCAATTGACAGAATTGAGCATAGTTATGAGAATATCTAGGTATGATCATGTATATAGGCATCACGTCCAAGACAAGTAGACCGACTCCTGCCTGCATCTACTACTATTACTCCACACATCAACCGCTATCCAGCATGCATCTAGAGTATTAAGTTCAAGAGAACAGAGTAACACTTTAAGCAAGATGACATGATGTACAGGGATAAACTCATGCAATATGATGAAAACCCCATCTTGTTATCCTTGATGGAAACAATAGAATACGTGCCTTGCTGCCCCTACTATCACTAGGAAAGGACACCGCAAGATTGAACCCAAAGCTAAGCACTTCTCCCATTGCAAGAAAGATCAATCTAGTAGGCCAAACCAAAATAATAATTCGAAGAGACTTGCAAAGATAACCAATCATACATAAAAGAATTCAAAGAAGATTCAAATATTGTTGATAGATAAACTTGATCATAAACCCACAATTCATCGGTCTCAACAAACACATCGCAAAAGAAGATTACATCGAATAGATCTCCACAAGAGAGGGAGAGAACTTTGTATTGAGATCCAAAAAGAGAGAAGAAGCCATCTAGCTAATAACTATGGACCCGAAGGTCTGAGGTAAACTACTCACACTTCATCGGAGAGGCTATGTGGTTGATGTAGAAGCCCTCCGTGATCGATGCCCACTCCGGCGGAGTTCCAGAACAGGCCCCAAGATGGGATCTCGTGGATACAGAAAGTTGCGGCGGTGGAATTAGGGTTTTAGCTCCATATCTGATCATTTGGGGGTACGTACATATATATAGGAGGAAGGAGTACGTCGGTGGAGCAACAGGGGGCCTACGAGGGTGGAGGGCGCGCCTGGGGAGTAGGCAGCCCCCTACCTCGTGGCCTCCCTCTTGATTTCTTGACGTAGGGTCCAAGTCTCCTGTATCTTTTTCGTTCCAAAAATCACGTTCCCGAAGGTTTCATTCCGTTTGGACTCCTTTTGATATTCCTTTTCTTCAAAACCCTAAAATAGGTAAAAACAGCAATTTTGGGCTAGGCCTCTAGTTAATAGGTTAGTCCCAAAAAATAATATAAAAGTGGATAATAAAGACCGATAATGTCCAAAACAGAAGATAATATAGCATGGAGCAATCAAAAATTATAGATACGTTGGAGACGTATCAGTGTGATCTGGCGAGGCATCAAAACCCAATCGTTTCCGTTCGTATGTACATCACACACGGTGAATCCTAGAAAAACATTTCCATTCATATGTATATCACACACAAGTTTTTGTGTGGAAACTTTTGTGCAAGGTGGCCTAACACAGATAGTTCTCTGCCGGAAGCGGTGTGCGATTGTTAGTTGACCGAACACGCCTAATTTCTAGAAACTGTGTGGGTTGTTTGAGTTCATCGCCCACGGTGTTGTCTGAGTAACCGTCTACAGTAGAAAACCCCAATAAGCAAGGTAATTATCCTATTATTGATAATCCATGTAGTAACCAAATTGATATTTCTTATAAAACACACCAGATATTTCATATCCGTATAATGGCAACCAGGATTTCATAATCGAATTACATCAGATAGCTTCGGCACTCAGTTACGCCATTACACTACAGCACCAAGTTTCACATGCAACATCGAAAACCTTTGGAAAGTAGCATCATACACGGTAAATAGACAGATGAATCTCATCTGGGAAACTGCAGAAGCGGAAGGCAAATATTGAGCCTTCAGTGATGTTGAATGTCCTTGCAACTTTGGGAAAGTGGCTATGGATAATTGCCCTCCCAACCTTTGTCCTCTTTAGGAAGACTTCAATATTGTACCGTGGGTGTTGAATGAATACCTTCCTTGCCTCTTGACCATGCAGGGGGTTTGAGAGGTAATTATCAGTGAACTGCTTTGAGAAGTACTGAAAACAAAGATATGCATAAATCGTTGTTATAAATTTTGAAATGGCGCAAGGGGTAAAAATAAGGTAAAAGAGTTAGTACCATCCTATAGTTAACTGATGTCTTCTTCATTGTGCAAACAAAGATCTTGCTATTATTCGTCGCAAGTTTCTTCATCCTAACAAACTTTTTGAGTTTCTTGACTTGACAGATATTCATGGACATCTCATTTCCCCATATGCAAAATGGGTCGAACAGTGGGTCTAAGCATCTAACAGCAGGACCTACATGTGCAAGAACAAATTGTAAGAAACCTAAATATTAGAATGATTCCTACAACTGCAAAATAATGTGCTATTAGTGAAAGGACCATGCATGAGCAAACCTCGATGGTAAACCGCAGTGTCTCCCATTGTTTCCTACAACACACATAAGGAAGATCTTGATCTAGTTAACTGAGAGTTGCCATACTATCAGTAGAATATATATTGAGTACAGCTAAATTCGATTTATTTCTCACATGCATAACAATACAAAATTATACCCACAGAAAATGAAAATCAACTTGCAGAATTGAACCAAACAGTTAAACGGACAGCAGACCAAATGAACCAAAACAGTTAACTAAGCACGACATTGCAGAATAGAAACATGTACTAGAAGATAACACAGGTAACAAAACAAAGAATGCTTGAGAACAGTACTATGAAATGTAGCAATTGTTGGACCAAACTATTAACTGAACATTACATTTTAGAGGACCAAACTGTTAACTGAACATTACATTTCAGAGGACAAATCACTAGATGGCAATGGCGGTGGCCTCAATAATACAACACGAATTGTATTTTAAAGTAGACAACCGTGTGGCGGTGTCGACGGTGGCCTCGAGACGAGGTGCTACTCCAAGATCTGGCGGTCGGCATGCATGGCAGCCATAGCGACCTCGTGCGTGCGTGCGGCCATGATTTTCTTCTTCGCTTCCAAATGCTACTAAGCTCCACATTATACTACATGCAAAATGGTTGTGGGCGGAACTTAATTGGAGGACAGGGACAGTGATTTCGGTGGAAGGTGTCGTGCCGTCGGTCGGGGCATGTGGGACAGGGAAGGAGGAGGATGGTGTGGGTGGGGTGTGGACTACCTGACCATATCGACGAGGTCGCGCAGCAAGAAGAAGGGTCGCCGACGAGTAGGCGGCGCTGCAAGAAGAAGGGTCGCCGGCGAGGAGGCGGCGTTGCAAGAAGAATGGTCATCGGCGGGGAGGCTGAGCTGCCAGTAAGCAGCAGTGAAGGTTTGAACTTGGAAAGCAAGGAGGAACAGTGGAAATGTTGCTTTCGGTGGAAGGGAGGGGGCGGGGAGACAGATATTTGCACGGTGGCAGAAATTTTTTGCTCGGTACCGCAAGAAACTGACGCACACGTGTGGTTCAAGTGCGGGAAGTGGACTATAGACGACGAAGCTTCCTGCGTAAACCAGACAAGACGGTGCGCCAAGATATTTTATATGGCATCCCACACGATTCTTTCTCATAAACTGTTTGTGGTGTACCTAATTTTTTCATTATGTTTTGAAAGAAAAAATGGTGTTACGGAGGGAAATGATGGTGTTTGAATTGCTAGAACATTTATGTACAGTGAACATGCAACTACATGAGTGTCGTGTTTAAATTTGGAATTATTCTAGGTTTGTTTTGGCAATTTTATGCATTAATTGAGTTTCTAGGCATTTAATGTGCATAATTCCAATTTTTTTGTTGAAACATCACATCTGTGCCTTTGGGTGAATTTATAGGTCACATGCAAGAAATGGGAATGAAATTCAAACATCTGGGCATCGTGGCTCGGCCGGGAATATTGAGAAACTTGGTTTTTAAATTCCTGGAAATTCAAAAGTTGCCTGAAAATTATGAAACTTGGCATGGTGTCCGTCGGTGTCAAAACCGGAGGATCTCGGGTAGGGGGTCCCGAACTGTGCGTCTAAGGCGGATGGTAACAGGAGGCAGGGGACACGATGTTTTACCCAGGTTCGGGCCCTCTTGATGGAGGTAAAACCCTACGTCCTGCTTGATTATTCTTGATAATATGAGTAGTACAAGAGTTGATCTACCACGAGATCACAGAGGCTAAACCCTAGAAGCTAGCCTATGGTATGATTGTATGTTGTCCTACGGACTAAAACCCTCCGGTTTATATAGACACCGGAGGGGGCTAGGGTTACACAAGGTAGGTTACAAAGGAGGAGATATGCATATTCGTATTTCCTAGCTTGCCTTCCACGCCAAGTAGAGTCCCATCCGGGCACGGGACAAAGTCTTCAATATTGTGTCTTCATAGTCCAACAGTCCGGCCAAAGGATATAATCCGGCTGTCCGGATACCCCCTAATCCAGGACTCCCTCAGTAGCCCCTGAACTAGGCTTCAATGACGATGAGTCCAGTGCGCAGTGTTGTCTTCGGCATTGCAAGGCGGGTTCCTCCTCCGAATACTCCACGGAAGAGTTTGAATACAAGGATATTGTCCGACCCTGCAAAATAAGTTCCACATACCATCGTAGAGGGAATAATATTTACACAAACCTAATCTGCTAATGTACCCCATAGTGTGACATCACGTAACAGCCAGGTCTTTGTTTGAATCGTTTTTCATAACCTATCTCAGTGTGTTTCGTGAGGCGGTTTCCTTGGCACGTCTTGTCAAAGCAGAGACGTGTCCCCTTATTACATGATTCCCATCAATACGGACGTGGGTAACCCAACCGCGCCATCAATTACGACGCTTGGGGGATAAGCAAGTTTACCAGGCTGGTGGGGGCGCATAGTTTCGTCCGCCCTTACAAAGGGATAAGGTTTCACCTTTTTCTACCCACGCCTTCTTCCTCCTTGCTCATCCATTCTCGCGCACTCGAGCTCCAGCGCCCAAGTCCACATCCTTCTCCTCAACTCTCTCCAAACATGCTCAGAGTGGGAGGCAAGTGGATGGTCTCCTCCGTCACGGAGGGACACATCAAAAAACTACGTGGGGCCGGATACTTAGCCGCGGATATCGTGCACCGGCTGCCAGCCACGGGGCACATCGTCCCTACCCTGGAACCTTACGAAAGGGTGGTTTTCCTCCCCCAGTTCGTCCGCGGACTGGGGTTTCCCCTCCATCCATTCGTCTGCGGCCTTATGTTATATTATGTGCTGGACTTTCATGATCTGGCCCCGAATTTTATCCTCAACATCTCGGCGTTCAACGTCGTGTGCGAGGCTTTCCTCCGCATCCGGCCCCACTTTGGCCTATGGCTGAAGACCTTCAATACCAAGTCGAAGGTAGTAGGCGGCCAACAAGCGGAATGCGGCAGAGCCATGGTGGGCAAAATGCCCAACGTTACGTGGCTCGAGGGCTCCTTCGTGGAGACCATAAAGGGGTGGCAATCGGGGTGGTTCTACATCACCGAGCCGTGCGACACCAACTAGGTGGCGACCACCGAGTTTCGATCCAAAATCCCCACGCGGCTCACTTCCTGGAAGGAGAAGGGCCTGTCCTGGGGTTCATCGGTGGAGCTGGAAGGACTCCAGAAGTGTATCCGGAACATGATAAGCAAGAAACTTAAGCTTGTCAACATAGTCCAGGTCATGCTCTTCCGCCGGATCCTCCCGTGTCAACAACGGGGTTTCAACTTATGGTAGTTCAACCCGTCCCAGCACTAGACTCTCCGCAAGCTCTTCGACACGACGCATAAGGACGTCTGGAGGGTGCTATTCAAGGGCGCCGAGGACCGCAGGCTAAGCGTGAAGCGCCCTGCGAATCCGGTAAGTTCTGTACATCTGGTAGGGTATTTATTTCCCATAGCTTAACCATGTGCGGGGTCTAAGCTCCCATGCCTTTGACATGACTGGGTGGAGACATCGTAGCAGATTAACTGTCCGTCCCCTCTGCCCAATGACCCTGTGGACGCTCTGCTGATGGAGATGCGGACTCCGGCTCCTTATGAGGTGCCAGAGAAGACAAAGAAGAAGGCCAAGGGAACCCGAAAGAGTTCCCGGCGCTAGGTTGTATCGGACTCATCGTCCGATAACTCCGAGACGCACTCCTCCCGTGAAAATGAGGAGGAGGAAGATGAAGACTCTCCCCCTCCAGCCGTGGGAGACAAGAAAAGGAAGGCCGCCCCAACCGAGGAGGCCGAAGGGTACAAGAAGGGAAGGACTCTCCTTCCGGACTGTTCCACCACCGCCGCCGATGGCGAAGACGAGTGGTTTCTCAGGGCCAAGCCCCTGGCGAAGTCGTAAGTATTCGGATACCAGAGTAACTCATAGCATACTTTTGTCGCACTACTTCTCCTAACGTCGAATATGATTATGTAGTCCGCCCCAAGCCCGTATCGACGTATCATCGTCAGACGGTTCCTTGGACTCGTCGGACATGAATAGTGATACACTTCCAACCGCCTCGTCTCCTTGCCCTATGGAAAATGCCGAGGTATTGTCTCAAGGGGCACCGAGCCAGGGGAGATAGTCCCGGAGGCGCCTCAAGGCGACCTTCCGGACTCCAGGAGCAAAGGGAGCAAGGCTCCCAGGGGCTCCAAGTTTGGCCCTCAGGCGGACACCGCGCCAGAACCTCCAGTGGTTCCGGACTCGGGCAGGCAGCCCTCTTCCAAGAGGGGCAAGCCGTCCGTGCCGGTGACCTCTATCCATCCAGAGGCACCGGACAAACTGCTGGGAGCGCTTTGCGGCGCTTCCATCAACGAAGAGCACCGCACGATTATGAGTGCGGTGATCAAGAAGGTTCAGTCCGCCAAGAGCGGACTGACTGAAGCCTGTGCCAGCCTTCTAACAAGCTTTGAGGTAAGTACTTAAAATATAGGAAAATATTACCGCATAGACAGTAGCCCCTGATGCTCTGTTTGGTGTTCACAAAGAAAAGCCAAATAGAGGATCAAATAATATCTGTGGGAGTCTAATATAAGTATGTCTATATGCGTATGCAGGCTTTGCTGCTGACCTCTGCCGCACTGATTGCGGAGGTCGCCGTACTGAAGCAGAACCTCGAGCAGTCCGAGAAAGAGCTCGGCCTTGCCAAGAGGCAGCTCGAGGAGAACAAAAGTAAGTAATGCCTTGTCCATATATGGATGTGCCAGGATCATCATGGATGTGCCAGGGTCCATGATACGTCTCCGTTGTATCTATAATTTTTTATTGTTCCATGCCAATATTATTTAACTTTCATATACTTTTTGGCAACTTTTTATATTATTTTTGGGACTAACATATTGATCCAGTGCCTAGTGCCAGTTCCTGTCTGTTGCATGTTTTTGGTTTCGCATAATATCCATATCAAACGGAGTCCAAACGGGATAAAAATGGACGGAGCTTACTTTTGGAAAATATGGAAAATTTGGAAGGAAAATCAACGCGAACCAGTGCCCGAGGTGGTCACGAGGCAGGGGGGCACCCCCCTTAGGGCACGCCCCCTACCCTCGTGAGCCCACCGTAAGGCGGTTGACGCTCTTCTTTTGCCACAACAGAGCAAGAAGAGAACGCAGAACCAGAGAGAGACAGAGAGATAGATCCAATCTCGGAGGGGCTCTCGCCCCTCCCACGCCATGAGAGCCAAGGACCAGAGGGGAACCCTTCTCCCATCTAGGGAGGAGGTCAAGGAAGAAGAAGAAGAAGAAGGGGGGCCTTCTTCCCCTTGCTTCCGATGGCGCCGGAGCGCCACCGGGGGCCATCATCATCACCGCGGTCTTCACCAGCAACTTCACCGCCATCATCACCAACTCTTCCCCCTCTATGCAGCGGTGTAACCTCTCTCTTACCCGATGTAATCTCTACTTAAACATGGTGCTCAACGCTATATATTATTTCCCAATGATGTATGGCTATCCTATGATGTTTGCGTAGATCTATTTTGTCCTAATGGCTATTTGATGATCGTGATTGGTTTGAGTTGTATGTTTTATTATTGGTGCTGTCCTATGGTGCTCTCCGTGTCGCGCAAGCGTGAGGGATTCCCGCTGTAGGGTTTGCAATATGCTTATGATTTGCTTATGGTGGGTGGCGTGAGTGAGAGAAGCATAGACCCGAGTAAGTAGGTTGTTTGCATATGGGATAAAGGGGACTTGATGCTTTAATCCTATTGTTGGGTTTTACCTTAATGAATCTTTAGTAGTTGCGGATGCTTGCTAGAGTTCCAATCATAAGTGCATATGATCCAAGTAGAGAAAGTATGTTAGCTTATGCCTCTCCCTCAAATAAAATTGCAATAATGATTACCGGTTTAGTTATCGATTGCCTAGGGAAAAATAACCTTCTTGTTGACAAAAGCTCATTACTAAAACTAATTTAGTTGTGTCTTCATCTAAACAGCCCCTATTTTATATTTACTTGCTCTTTATTATCTTGCATACCTATCCATCAACACCTACAAAGTACTTCTAGTTTCATACTTGTTTCCGGTAAAGCGAACGTCAAGTGTGCGTAGAGTTGTATCGGTGGTCGATAGAACTTGAGGGAATATTTGTTCTACCTTTAGCTCCTCGTTGGGTTCGACACTCTTACTTATCGAAAGAGGCTACAATTGATCCCCTATACTTGTGGGTTATCAAGACCATTTTCTGGCGCCGTTGCCGGGGAGCAATAGCGTGGGGTGAATATTCTCGTGTGTGCTTGTTTGCTTTATCACTAAGTAATTTTTATTTGCTGTTCTTAGTTGTTTCCTATCTTTAGTTATGGGTAGGAAACGCAAAATACCAAAAAGTAGTTGTACCTAATGAACCAATGGTTGAAGAACCAATCAAAATCTATCACACTGCTGAAGCTTATTACTTGGATCATCTTCGATCCCTATGTGCTCGTGCTGAAACCCCAACTAGTTTAGTTGAGGGCAAATCCTTAGATGAGCATGCTTGTTATGTGCGACACCGTATATCTGAAAAAGGGAAACTATTATGTGGTCAAATTCAACGTTTGCAATGCTATGCTTGGAATTTATGTGAAATATATGATTTTACTTGTTGTTCTGAAAACCCTAAGAAACACCTTTCCCTACCAATGTGAGTTTATTGATAATGGAATCTTATTTTCTTATGCTAAAGGTGTTTATAGTTAATATGATGTTCAACAAATTGAAGAATTTGTTACTTTTGAGGGTGCTTATGAAATTGCTTCTTTGATTGGAAAGTATGATGCTACTTTTCACAAATCTAAAATTTTTGCTATACTTAAATATTGCTATGATAATTGTGCTTCTAATACCTATGTTAAACAATATATTGAGGAATACTCCGCTATCCAAGAAGAGATTAATATTTTGCAGGAGAATATGGAAGAAGAAATTAATGAAACTGTGAGCTCATTGGATGAAAAAGATGAGGAGGGGAGCGAAGAACAAAAGGAGGAAGAGCGGATTGATCACCCGTGCCCACCTTCTAATGAGATTAACTCTTCAACTCATACATTGTTTAATTCCCCTTCGTGTTTACCAAAGGATGATTGCTATGATGACTGTTATGATCCGATTGATTCTCTTGAAATATCCCTTTTTGATGATGCTTGCTATGCTTGTGGCCAAGATGCCAATATGAATTATGCTTATGGAGATGAACTTGCTATAGATCCTTATGTTAAACATGAAATTTTTGCCATTGCACCCACACATGATAGTCCTATTATCTTTTTGAATTCTCCCAACTACACTATATCGGAGAAGTTTGCTTTTATTAAGGATTATATTGATGGGTTGCCTTCTACCGTTGCACATGATGATTTTGATAGATATAATATGCATGTGCTTGCTGCTCCTACTTGCAATTATTATGAGATAGGAACTATATCTCCACCTCTCTATGTTCCCAATACGATAGAATTGCAAGAAACTGTTTATACTATGCATTGGCCTTTACTATGTGTGCATGAATTGTTCTTTTATGACATGCCGATGCATAGGAAGAGAGTTAGACTTTTTCATTACATGATATATGTTACCTTGTGCTCACCACTAAATTACAAATCATTGTTAATTAAAATTGGCTTTGATATACCTTGGGATCCGGGTGGATTCACTGCTTGAAGCACTATATACCTAGCTTAATGGCTTTAAAGAAAGTGCTACCAGGGAGACAACCTGGAAGTTTTAGAGAGTCATTTATTTCTGTTGAGTGCTTTCATATAGTTTAAAAACAACAAAAATAAAGAGGGGAACCCAAAACTTTTTCTAAAAGAAAAGTGAAAGTGAGAGAGACGAGCATTGTGAAAGTGGGGGACGTCCCTGAACTTTGTTCATGCCCATGAGAAATTTGTGAATCTTGATTACAGAAACTTTTCAATGAAAATAATTATCCCCTTGTACATTTCCATTGTATTATAAAAATAATGTGCCAAGGTTTGCCTTTAGGATGTTTACATTTGCTTGATGGTTTGTACGGTGCAGGACAGAAACTTTGGCTGTAATGCGCGATTTTACATTTTTAGCTGGAACGTCAAATTGTTCTGATTCTTTTTGCACTGTCTTCCTAAACAAATTTTTTATTTTTCCTAATTTTGGCAGAATTTTTCAACTATCAGAAGTATGGTGAATGTTCAGATTTCTAAAGACTGTTCTGCTTTAGACAGATTCTGTTTTTGATGCATAGTTTGCTGGTTTTGATGAAACTATCAATTTATATCAGTGGATTAAGCCATGAAAAATTTATATTACAGTAGACACAATGCAAAAACAAAATATGAATTCGTTTGCAATGGTACTTAGAATAGTACTTTGCTTTATTATACTAACGGATCTTACCGAGTTTTCTGTTGAAGTTTTGTGTGGATGAAGTGTTCGATGATTGAGAAGGTCTCGATGTGAGAAGAAGGAAGAGAGGCAAGAGCTCAAGCTTGGGGATTCCCGAGGCAACCCAAGTAAATATTCAAGGAGACTCAAGCGTCTAATCTTGGGGATGCTAGGGAGGCATCCCCTCTTTCTTCAACAAATATCGGTATGTTTTCGGATTCGTATTGTTCATGCGATATGTGCAAGTCTTGGAGCGTCTTTTGCATTTAGGTTTTTATTTTTATTTTTATGCACCATGCTGGTATGAGATAGTCCTTGGTTGATTTATAGAATGCTCATTGCACTTCACTTATATCTTTTGAGTATGGCTTTATCGAATGCTTCATGTGCTTCACTTATATCATTTGAAGTTTGGGTTTCCTGTTTCTCTTTACTTAGACAACCGCCATTTGTAGATTGCTATTTCGCTTCACTTATATTTGTTAGAGCATGGGCATATCTTTTGTAGAAATAATTAAACTCTCTTGCTTCACTTATATCTATTTAGAGAGATGACAGGAACTTGTCATTCACATGGTTAGTCATAGAATCCTACATAAACTTGTAGATCACTGAATATGATATGTTTGATTCCTTGCAATAGTTTTGCGATATAAAGATGGTGATATTAGAGTCATGCTAGTCGAGTAATTGTGAAATTGAGAAATACTTGTGTTGAGGTTTGCAAGTCCCATAGCATGCACGTATGGTGAACCGTTATGTAACGAAGTCGGAGCATGAGGTGTTTATTGATTGTCTTCCTTATGAGTGGCGGTCGGGGATGAGCGATGGTCCTTCCCTACCAATCTATCCCCCTAGGAGCATGCGCGTAGTACTTTGTTTCGATGACTAATAGATTTTTGCAACAAGTATGTGAGTTCTTTATGACTAATGTTGAGTCCATGGATTATACGCACTCTCACCCTTCCATCATTGCTAGCCTCTCTAGTACCACGCAACTTTCGCCGGTACCATATACCTTCCTCAAAACAGCCACCATACCTACCTATCATGGCATTTCCATAGCCATTCCAAGATATATTGCCATGGAACTTTCATCATCATCATATACATGACTTGAGCATCATTGTCATATTGCTTTGCATGATCATAAGATAGCTAGCATGATGTTTTCATGGCTTGTCCGTTTTTTGATGTCATTGCTATGCTAGATCATTGCACATCCCGGTACACCGCCGGAGGCATTCATATAGAGTCATATCTTCGTTCTAGGTATCGAGTTGTAATATTGAGTTGTAAGTAAATAAAAGTGTGATGATCATCATTATTAGAGCATTGCCCAAAAAAAGAGGCTAAAGAAGCCTAAATAAAAAAAGGGGGTCAAAGAAGCCCGCAAAAAAAGGGCAATGTAACTATCTTTTTACCACACATGTGCTAAAAAGTAGCACCATGTTCTTCATATAGAGAGTCTCTTGAGTTATCACTTTCATATACTAGTGGGAATTTTCATTATAGAACTTGGCTTGTATATTCCAACGATGGGCTTCCTCAAATGCCCTAGGTCTTCATGAGCAAGCAAGTTGGATGCACACCCACTTAGTTTCAGTTTGAGCTTTCATATACTTATAGCTCTAGTGCATCCATTGCATGGCAATCCCTACTCCTCACATTGATATCTATTAATGGGCATCTCCATAGCCCGTTGATACGCCTAGTTGATGTGAGACTTTCTCCTTTTTTTTCTTCTCCACATAACCCCCACCATCATATTCTATTCCACCTATAGTGCTATGTCCATGGCTCACGCTCATGTATTGCGTGAAAGTTGAAAAGGTTTGAGAACGTCAAAAGTATGAAACAATTGCTTGGCTTGTCATCGGGGTTTTGCATGATGTGAATGCTTTGTGCGGTGAAGATGGAGCATAGCCAGACTATATGATTTTGTAGGGATGAGCTTTCTTAGGCTATGTTATTTCAGTAAGACATAATTGCTTGGTTGGTGTGCTTGAAATATTATTGTCTTTATGTCAAAGGATAGATTATTGCTTTGAATCACTCGTGTGTTAATATTCATGCCACGATTATACATATGATCAAGATTATGCTAGGTAGTATTCCACATCACAATTATCTTTTTTATCATTTACCTACTCGAGGATGAGAAGGAATTAAGCTTGGGGATGCTAATACGTCTCCGTCGTATCTATAATTTTTGATTGTTCCATGCCAATACTATTCAACTTTCATATACTTTTTGGCAACTTTTTATATTATTTTTGGGACTAACATATTGATGCAGTGCCCAGTGCCAGTTCCTGTCTGTTGCATGTTTTTGGTTTCGCAGAATATCCATATCAAACGGAGTCCAAACGGGATAAAAACGGACGGAGCTTATTTTTGGAAAATATGGAAAATTTGGAAGGAAAATCAACGCGAACCAGTGCCCGAGGTGGTCACGAGGCAGGCCCCCCCTAGGGCCTGCCCCTACCCTTGTGAGCCTACCGTAAGGCGGTTGACGCTCTTCTTTTGCCGCAAGAAAGCTAATATTTGGAAAAAAAATCATGGCGAAGGTTTCAGGCCAATCGGAGTTACGGATCTCCATATATATACGAAACGGTGAAACAGAGCGAGAAGAGAACGCAGAACCAGAGAGAGACAGAGAGATAGATCCAATCTCGGAGGGGATCTTGCCCCTCCCACGCCATGGAAGCCAAGGACCAGAGGGGAAACCCTTCTCCCATCTAGGGAGGAGGTCAAGGAGGAAGAAGAAGAAGAAGAAGAAGAAGGGGGGCCCTCTCCCCCTTGCTTCCGGTGGCGCCGGAGCGCCACCGGGGGCCATCATCATCACCGCGATCGTCACCAACAAGTTCGCCGCCATCATCACCAACTCTTCCCCCCTCTATGCAGCGGTGTAACCTCTCTCTTACCCGCTGTAATCTCTACTTAAACATGGTGCTCAACGCTATATATTATTTCCCAATGATGAATGGCTATCCTATGATGTTTGAGTATATCTGTTTTGTCCTAATGGCTATTTGATGATCGTGATTGGTTTGAGTTGTATGTTTTATTATTGGTGCTGTCCTATGGTTCTCTCCGTGTCGCGCAAGCATGAGGGATTCCCGCTGTAGGGTTTGCAATATGCTTATGATTTGCTTATGGTGGGTGGCATGAGTGATAGAAGCACAGACCCGAGTAAGTAGGTTGTTTGCGTATGGGATAAAGGGGACTTGATGCTTTAATGATATGGTTGGGTTTTACCTTAATGACTCTTTAGTAGTTGCAGATGCTTGCTAGAGTTCCAATCATAAGTGCATATGATCCAAGTAGAAAAAGTATGTTAGCTTATGCCCCTCCCTCAAATAAAATTGCAATAATGATTACCGGTCTAGTTATCGATTGCCTAGGGACAAATAACCTTCTTGTTGACAAAAGCTCTTTACTAAAACTAATTTAGTTGTGTCTTCATCTAAACAGCCCCTATTTTATATTTACATGCTCTTTGTTATCTTGCATACCTATCCAACAACACCTACAAAGTACTTCTAGTTTCATACTTGTTTCCGGTAAAGCGAACGTCAAGTGTGTGTAGAGTTGTATCGGTGGTCGATAGAACTTGAGGGAATATTTGTTCTACCTTTAGCTCCTCGTTGGGTTCGACACTCTTACTTATCGAAAGAGGCTACAATTGATCCCCTATACTTGTGGGTTATCAGGCCACGACCGAAGTGGCGACCCTGAAGCAAGCGCTGTCCCAGGCCTAAAACAAAGCGGCCGAGGAGCGCACCGAGCGGGAGAAACAAGAGGCACGGGTGGGCGAGGTGCAGCAAGAGCTCCAAGCTCTCGTGAAGAAGCACGAGACTTTGGAGCTTGACTCGAAGACGCGAGAGTCCGAGCTTGCCTCGGCCCTCGAGAGCACGAAGCATGCCAAGGCTGAGGCCCAAAAGGCCCTCCAGGAAATTGAGGCGATGAGGAAGATAGTGGCGGGTAAGGCATTCAATATGCAAAGCAAGCATGTGAAAGTAAATTACTTGTTACTTACCCGAGTCTAGAACTCTCCAGGAGCATTCGCAGATTTTCCCCGCAGCGTGTCGGATGCCGCGAAGTATTACCAGGACGAGGAGGGAAGCTCGACAGAGAAGTTGTTCTGGTCTCAGTATACTGGGACCGAACACCCGATGCCTATGAGCGACCAGCTGAAGCAACTGGTCGAGCTGCACAAGGCAGCCGAACAGGCCATGAAGGGCCTTATAGTCCGGATGTGGCCTGGCGACTCCCTTCCCAACGGCTACTTCGGCCTGGTGAGGCAGCTTGTGGATGCCTGCCCACGGCTGGAAGTCATCAAGCGGTCCGTCTGTATCAGAGGTGCCCGCCGGGCTTTTGCCCGTGTAAAGGTGCACTAGGCCAACATGGACGCCGAGAAGCTGGTGAAGGAGGGACCACCGCAGGGCAAGGAGCATCGCCACCCCAAAATGTATTATGAGGGTGTCCTGAAGGGTGCCCGTCTTGTGGCGGACGAGTGTGCGAAGGATGTAATATTTGAATGAACTCGCTCGTGTGATCCTGTATTATGAAAACTTGTTCATATGCGCTATGCAACGCTTGTTTGAATTTAAAATATTACCTTCTGTGCGGCTGTTATCAAATCTGAGAGATGGCCAGTCGTCGGCTTCTGCCCCCATGCCACGAGTGCTGGGGTGTTCGGGATAAATCTGAGCACTCTTTTTCCCATTGTTGGGTCCTTCGAGGGAGGTGCTCAGCTCAACGAACAAGGCAATCAGACGATAATGCTTTATCACTCTCACTTAGCCATAGAAGTCTACAATTTTAAATTTTGGCGAAGCCCCTAGTATTCGGAAGGCCGAATTCGGGGCGCTATACACGCCTTAAGCTGGACAAAGCTGACTCCTCGCTCTAAGCGGTATAAGTCTTTAGGGACTCGAGACCTCTCGAACAGCGACCAGCTCTCGCCTTATCATGTCAGTCAGTTTTAGCTTTCTCTACTGAGGTGCTTAGCCCAGATGAACCGGGGCACAATCGCAGTAGTTCTCCCAATGCTACCTTAGCCGATATAGCGGAACGTAAGGTACCAAAACATGGGAGCCTGGAAAACCCAACTATTGACCCAAGACATGATTCAGAGCTGATGCATATAATGCTATAAGTTCGGGGTGCCGCACTGTCGAAAGTGTTCAGACTTCTCACGCCGTATTATGGGGTACGCTTAAGCCCCTGGCGTATTGGCCGTACCAGAGTGTACGGGTGCTAAATGTTGTGAATGAACATATATATAAGGAATAGAGAATGTGGTAGTAGTCTAGTTCTATGCATTGTTTATTCAAAAAGGTGCGTCGAAGCAGAATGATATGAGTAGTGCGATAAGCAAAAAGTAGGACTATTTGACATGTCCCCTCCAAGGGCAACCTGAGAAATGGTATTTAAAGCATGTATTTCACTCGTTATTAGAGACCATCTCGGAGTTCCATGGTGCGACATAGCTCTCTGCCTCCTTGGTTGTTGCATCGTGTGTCCGGCAATCGTACTACTGGACAGGGTTTCCAGAGATTAAAGTCCTGAAAGAGAGAAAAATAACAAAGCGGGAAGCCCCTAGTGCGGTTGAGCCGCGTCTTGGGCGTGCCGTAGTCGTGCCCCCCTCCCCACCTATACCCATGGTATTTTCAATGCGTAATTATGTACGCGTGGCACGGATTTTGCCGTTTGGCTGGTACTGGGGTGGGGGCAGCATTGCTATGCGAGCTCGGAACGTGCTAGGCGGTCTTGTTGCCGATTACTCCGGGCGCGCTTGAAGGTGTCCGGGTCTTTAATCGCCGAACTGGTGGATTGCCTTAAGATGCTGCTTTGCGCTTCTGCTGCGAGGGCTGCAGTGTGCTCCTCCATGCGGAGAGAGCGCTCTGTGTTTCCATTGACTGTGATGACCCCCCGAGGTCCTGGCATCTTGAGCTTGAGATATGCATAGTGCGGTACCGCGTTGAATCTCGCAAATGCGGTTCGCCCGAGCAGTGCATGATAGACACGGCGGAACGGGACAATATCGAAGATTAACTCCTCGCTTTGGAAGTTATCCAGGGATCCGAAGACCACTTCCAGTGTGACTGAGCTTGTGCAATGGGCCTCTACACCTGGTATGATGCCTTTGAAGGTCGTTTTTGTGGGTTTGATCCTAGAGGGGTCTATACCCATTTTGCGCACTGTGTCCTGATAAAGCAGGTTCAGGCTGCTGCCGCCGTCCATAAGGACTCGAGTGAGGTGAAATCCGTCGATGATTGGGTCTAGGACCAGTGTGGCGAATCCGCCATGACGGATACTAGTGGGATGGTCCCTGCGATCGAAGGTGATTGGACAGGAGGACCATGGGTTGAACTTTGGGGCGACTGGCTCCAACGCATATACATCCCTTAACGCATGCTTCCGCTCCCTATTGGGGATATGGGTTGCGTATATCATGTTCACTGTCCGCACTTGTGGGGGGAACCTCTTCTGTCCTCCGTTGTTCGGCTGCCGGGGCTCCTCCTCGTCATCGCTATGTGACCCCTTATCTTTGTTTTCGGCATTTAACTTGCCGGCCTGCTTGAACACCCAACATTCCCTGTTGGTGTGGTTAGCTGGCTTGTAGGGGGTGCCATGTATTTGGCACGAGCGATCGAGTATTCGGTCCAAACTGGACAGGCCCGGAGTGCTTCTTTTGAATGGCTTTTTCCGCTGACCACGTTTAGAGTCTCTGAATCCGGCATTGACTGACGTATCCTCGGTATTGTCGTTGTTGATGCGGCGCTTGTGTTTGTTGCGACATGATCTTCCATTGCCATCCTTGGTATCCTAAGTACCATGGTTCTTTGATATATTATTGCTGCGAGCTAGCCAGCTGTCTTCTCCCGCGCAAAAGCGGGTCATGAGTGTCGTGAGGGCTGCCATAGATTTTGGTTTTCCTGGCCAAGGTGCCGGGCGAGCCACTCATCACGGATGCTGTGCTTAAAAGCTGGTAGGGCCTCTGCATCCGGACTGCCGATGATTTAATTTTTCTTTGTCAGGAACCGTGTCCGGAATTGCCTGGCCGATTCCTCTGGCTGCTAAATTATGTGGCTCAAGTTATCGGCATCTGGTGGTCGAACATAAGTGCCTTGGAAGTTGTCGAGGAATGCGGCTTCCAGATCTTCCCAACAGCCAATGGATTCTGCTGGCAGGCTGTTGAGCCAATGCCGAGTTGGTCCTTTGAGCTTGAGTGGGAGGTATTTGATGGAGTGTAGATCGTCCCCGCGGGCCATGTGTATGTGCAGGAGGAAGTCCTCGATCCATACCGCAGGATCTGTTGTGCCGTTGTATGATTCAATATTTACAGGTTTGAAACCCTCTGGGATTTGGTGATCCATTACTTTGTCTGTGAAGCACATGGGGTGTGTGGCGCCTCTTTAGTGGGATATGTCGCGACGCAGCTCGAATGAGTCTTGTCCGCTATGTTCGGCCCGGCCGGATTTACTTTTACTGTATCCGGCGTGACGGTTATCGTCTCGCGTAGTGGCGCGCCCTCATGATCCGTAGATCGATCTTGCGTGTTTTTCTTTGTCCTCCAATATGTCTCGCAGGTCTAGCAACCTGCGCTTTGGGTAACTCTTGGAGGGGCATTCGAGTTCATATTCCTTGGCCGCAAGGACTTCAGTCCATCTATCAGCTAGCAAATCTTGATCAGCATGAAGCTGCTGCTGCTTTTTCTTAAGGCTATTTGTCGTGGCTATAAGCAGACACTTGAAGTGCTCTTGCTCGACGGGATCCTCCGGCATGACAAATTCGTCATCGTAGAGGCTTGCTTCGTCTTCGGAGGGAGGCATGTAATTATCATCCTCCGCCTCTCCATCTGCCGCTCTCTCGGGAGGGCTGGCTTCTCCATCCTCCTACTCTAAATCTTGCTAGAGGGGATTGTTGTCGTCTTCGGCAATGTCCAGAGTGCTATTATCTCCTGTGCCGGTGTCACCGCTTTTGCTTTGGCGAGACTTAGAGCGGCGCCGCTGACGTCGGCGCTTGGGTTGCTTCTTGGAGGGGTCATCCTCCATTGTCCCGTCTCCATTGCCTTCTTTGGGTGTGTCCACCATGTATATATCATATGATGAGGTGGCTGTCCAGTGCCCTATGGGCAGTGGTTCCTCTTCGTCTCCCGCATCGTCGTCCATACCGCCGATGTCTTCGGAGTCGAAGTCGAGCATGTCGATCAAATTGTCGACAGTGGCTACTAAGTGGGTGGTGGGTGGGCGGTGAATTTCTTCGTCATCAGCATCCCAATCCTGCCGAACGTAGTTCGGCCAGGACTCTCCTGACAGGGAGAGAGACCTTAATGAGTTCAGTATGTCGCCGAAGGGCGAGTGCTGAAAGATATCCGCAGAGGTGAACTCCATGATCGGCGCCCAGTCGGATTCGATAGGCATGGGCGTAGGCGGTTTGGAGTCCGTGGCCGGGGAAGAATCCGGTAGTTTGGCGTCACGGCTCCCGCGAAGGGTAAGGTCGATACTCGGCTCGATCGCCGCTAAGAATACGGCCTCCGTGGTGCGGTCTATCCACCCGTCAATGGATGGCGCAATTGGCTCCGAATAGAGGGTCGGAGCGGTTGCCGGTGCGGTCTCCTGAACACTGTCTAATGGTAGAGCTAAATCATGCATGCTCATCGTGACCGTGTGGCGCACTCGGCAGGGTCTCAAATCCGTCGAATATCAAGTCTCCGTGGATGTCGGCCGTGTAGTTTAAGCTTCCAAACCTGACCCGGTGGTCAGGGGCGTAACTCTCGATCTGCTCCAAGTGTCCAAGCGAGTTGGCCTGTAGTGCGAAGCCGCCAAATACAAAGATCTGTTCGGGGAGAAAAGTCTCACCCTGGACTGCATCGCTATCGATGATCGAAGTATCCATCAAGCCTAACGGTGACGACACAGAGGAATTCTCAATGAAAGCACCAATGTTGGTGTCAAAACCGGTGGATCTCAGGTAGGGGGTCCCGAACTGTGCGTCTAAGGCGGATGGTGACAGGAGGCAGGGGACATGATGTTTTACCCAGGTTCGGGCCCTCTTGATGGAGGTAAAACCCTACGTCATGCTTGATTATTCTTGATAATATGAGTAGTACAAGAGTTGATCTACCATGAGATCAGAGAGGCTAAACCCTAGAAGCTAGCCTATGGTATGATTGTATGTTGTCCTACGGACTAAAACCCTCCGGTTTATATAGACACCAGAGGGGGCTAGGGTTAGACAAGGTCGGTTACAAAGGAGGAGATATACATATCCGTATTGCCTAGCTTGCCTTCCATGCCAAGTAGAGTCCCATCCGGACACGGGACGAAGTCTTCAATCTTGTGTCTTCATAGTCCAACAGTCCGGCCAAAGGATATAATCCGGCTGTCCGGATACCCCCTAATCCAGGACTCCCTCAGTGACATTTCATGGCACCAACATGTTGTGGTAAAAAAATTGGCCGCATTTGTACAAGTTTTGGTATAAGCTTGTTGCAAACCAGAGCTTCTCTCGAGAAGACTCATGGTTCCCGAGGGGGGACGTGTCACCTTTGTATGCAAAACAATATGCGCTGCCTCCCCCCTTGCTTTCTTACAGAGGCAACATTGAACTATATGAGTATCGTGTTAAAATTTGGAATTATTCCGGGTTCGTTTGGACTTTTTATACATTAATTGAATTTCTGGTCATTTAATGTGCATAATTCAAGTTTGAACTACAAGCACATGCTCCAGTGCACCAATGTTGGTTGAAAAATCACATGTGTGTCCTTGGGTGAATTTCTATGTCCATGCAAGAAATGGGAATGAAATTCGAACATCTGGGCGTCGTGGCTCGACCAGAAATATTGAGAAACTAGGTTTTTTAATTCATGTAAATCTAAAACACGCCTGAAAATCATGAAAGTTGGCATGGTGTCATGACATGGCAACAACATGTTGTCGTAAATTTTTTGGCCGAATTGGGACAAGCTTTGGTATAAGATTCTTGCAAACCGGAGCTTCTCTCGACAAGGCTCGTGGTTCCGAGAGGGAACGTGTCACCTCCTGTGCGAAACAGCATACACTCCCTTCTTGTCGGTGTACAAAAGTAGGGGCCTTTTTGTACCCCTTTTACTTGTGCATGGGCAGTCATAGCCACACCTGCGGCCATGCTTGGTGAGGCAGAAGAAGCAAAGGTATGAGACTACCAAGGCGCACTCAAGCCAGAGGTATGAAGAGCGAAGGGGCATGATGGGCTTCCCCCGGCAACGCCCTTGCCGGGGAGGCCTACATAGCCCCGGCGAGAGCCTGGCCGGGGCAACTCGCCCCACACCAGCGAGGCCGCCACCCTTGAGCCTGAGAGCTCTGACACCATCGACAACGTCGAGACCAAGACTCGGGGGCGCCCGCATGGTGGCATGCGGATCTTTGTGAAGATCAAAGGCCTGCGAGCCTAGATAAGAACCAGAAGATGAAGACGCCTGACAAAGATCCTTGCCGGGGACGGCCAAAGCCCCCGGCAGGATCCTTGCCGGGGGCATCTGCGGGGCCACGGCTAGGCCCGCACACACCAACGTTTCTCTGCCACGCAGCCGTCCCGACACGGCACCCGGCCCGCCAACTAGGCAAGTGCCTGCATGGCAGCATGCAACTTCTGGGCGAACTAGTCAAGCACCTGCGTGGTGGCATGCAGGTCTTTGTGAAGACCCTGTCATCGCACCAACACAACAACTAGCCAGCCAGCATGGCGCTGCATGCCCCGTTAGCTTGGACGCGCGTCGAAGAAAGGCGAGGCGGCAACGGACAGGACGAGCTCAGTTGCCACCCCCGATAAAGCAAGAGGGCACATAGGCAGCACATTAAATGCGTTTGTCCTACGGTTTCAAGCGATAAACTTGTACACTGTAGATACTTTCCACCTCCTGTGTGCCACTGTGGCGACCCCTTTGACACATAAAAGGAGGCCCGAGGCATACCGTAGAAGGATTCAGACTTTTTGGCCTGGGCATGCATAGTAGCTAGTCCAGGAATAGAAGAAGGCGAAATAAACACAGACAAGCAGGACTAGGGTTATACGCATCGTTTGCGGCGCGAACCTTGCGCTGATCGATAGACCTGCCCTTTGTGCAGCTCCACGCCCCGCCAGCCATAGAAGGGATTCCCTAGAATCCCATAGGTGTCGTTTTCCCCGACATCCTTTGGCGCGCCAGGTAGGGGGCACTGAGACTGTGAAAATCTGGTTTAAAAGTTAGCACATCGACTTCATCATCGCCATGGACCCCAAGAAGAAGGGGATCACAGCAATCAGATCGTCTCGAGCCGGACCGCCCGTACCAGCGCGGGCGGGTGACGGGGCGGCCGCGGATGGTGGCGGAGGCGCGGCCCGCGAGCATCCACGACACTCTAGCAATCGGAGCCAGGCGAGCGGCGTCGTTCGTGTTCAAGACAATGAACCATGCGCCGTTGGGCCCAGGGGCGGGGTCATGCTACCCATGGGAGGCACGGTGACCTCCAGGACACGCCAGCCGGTGCCCATGCCTCGGTCTTCCCAAGCCGCGCGTGGCGATCAACGCTGCAATGTCGGTGCCCCAGGTGCCGCCGTGAGGAGAGTGTCGGATCATGGGTTTCGGCAAACCCTTAAGGTTCAAACACTGGGGTGCGCACGAAGATCTCTCTCTCTCTCTCTCTCGCAACGATCTCTAGGCCTAGCTCACCGAACCCAAGGAACAAGAGACAAGACAGTTTATACTGGTTCAGGCCACCATTGTGGTGTAATACCCTACTCCAGTGTGGTGTGGTGGATTAGCTTGTAGGCTGAGGATGAACTAGTACATTGAGCAAACAGCCTCCTGAGGAGAGGCGTTCTTGAGCTTGATGAGCTTGTGTGTGTGAGGATGGTCTCAATGATCCGTCCCTTGCCAAGGTGGTGGCTAGTCCTATTTATAGAGGCCCTGGTCTCAATGATCCGTCCCTTCCCAAATGATTAGGCAGGAAGGGATCCCACAATGGCCAATTTCGAAGAGGGGAAACTTGTACAAGCTATCCTAACAAAAGGTGGTCTTCGCCTGCCAAAGGCTCTATTGGTGACGCCATCATGGGCTCCGCGGTGACCTCCGTCCTGCCGTCCTGCTGGTCTTGGTCTTGTTGCACCGATATGGAAACCTTTGCCTGATGCCTCGAGACACCTCGCCTGCTCCTGCTTCCTTAGCACTTAAGAGGAAACTGGCACCCCGTGCCCGCTAGCGCCCGCCTGGCCTTGGTCGTCATGGCTCACGTCCCGTGGACCTCGCGAGGTGCCCCTTGCATACATATCTCCGCTCCTCAGGAGCCAGCCTAGCAAGGCCACCCCGGAGGTGGTCTTGTGTCGTCCGCCTTGCGAGGCTTGGCCCCTCGCGAGGGTCTTGAGTGATTGTTGATGAAGATGGACCGTACCAGGCCGATGGATGAGCCACGCCCTGGGGCGCAGGCAGGCAAGTCTGGGTACCCTCGTTCCCAGGACGCTGACAGTAGCCCCCGGGCCGAAGGCACACTCGGACATGGCTTCGAGGCGAAGCCAAGGGTCAAGTGTGTAGCGCCGTGGGCCCCTATAGCCGGCGGCCCCAATTGACGTGTGACGACTAACGAGACATGGGCGCCTCCACTTCCCCACGCAGCCTTGATTTCTGCCTGGCAAGGCAACCACTGTTGTCTACATAGCTCCGCCTCCTTCACAGGCAGCACGCTCCGTAGCTCCTTCATCTTCCGAAAGGCAGCGGATTTCTTCCCCCGGTCCAATATGACACCAACTCCGCCCGCTGCCATGGCACCAAGGTGGAAGAAGAAGGGGAAGAAGGAGTCCCGTACCTCGCCCCCCGCGATGCCAGTCTTCGAGCCCGCCATTGAGCGGTCGGTGGTGCTTAACTAGGAGGCAATGGGCAAGGTGCGCCCTGCGCTTGTCGCCGATTTCAATGAGCAAGGCGATGGTGTCCTGGCCTGCTTCCCGCGCCGAAATTCATAGTACAGCCATCGAGGTCCCCATCCATCTTCACGCCCTCCGGGAAGGCTTGATTCCTCCCTTCTCCGATTTCTTCAACACGGTGCTCTCGCATTACCAGATCAATGCGCTGTATCTCGATCCCCAATCCATCATCCTCCTTGGTATCTTTGCCTTTGTCTACAAAGCCATGGTGGGCATTACCCCTTCCGTGGCCTTGCTTCGCCATTTCTTCTCACTGCACCTGACAGATGCTCTCAAGTGCTCAAGGTGTGTATCCCTTCAGGCCGTCGCGGCGACGGCCGGCTCAAGGATCGACTTCGAGCTCTCGCCGGTCGTTGGAAGATTTAGGAAGCAGTGGGTGTTTGTGGACGTTGGTGTGCGCAGCCCCCTAATGCTGCTCCCACGGATTCCAGCTGCTTCGAGCTCCGGTTGGGGGCACGCGAAGCTCACCGATCAGCGGCTCGCCCATGTCTGGCACCAGCTGGCCAGGATGAAGGACCTTGGAGTGACGGCGCCTATGGTGGTCAAGGAGTTCATCCGGTGTCGCATCGCTCTTGTTCAGCGCCACTCCCGACAAATGTGGACCTTCTCCGGCTATGGGGACCGCATGAGGCTTCAGGCTCCGGCTCTTCCTCCTGAGGCGCGGCACACGGTGCTCGAGCTCTTAACGGGTGACCCGATGCCAGCCAACCTGCCGGAGGAGGGATGTCTTCTGTACTACTGCTTGAACAAGGTGGAGTTCGTGAAACAGATGCCCCTCTTCGACGAATGGGGACTGCGCCCAGTTGGCGTTGAAGGGCCTCGCGAGAGCCCCATCTTCATGGCCCCCATGCCTGCCGCCAGTGCGATGCCCGCCCTAGAGGCGGGTGCAGGGGGCAGTCGCTGTCGAACGATGGCGGCACTGTTGCTGAGGAACTGGCGGCACTCGGGGCTCCTAAAGTGCCCACCCCCGGGGCTCAAGAGAGCCGTCCCGAGGAAGTGGCCGGGGGGGATGACGCGGATAGATACTCCCGAGGCTGAAGCCCCCGAGGCCCCGGTGAATCGCCATGAGGCAGGTACCGAGGTCTCTGCACGGTCCAGCACCCCTGAGGTCACCTCCTCAGGAGTCACACCATCCGCGGCCGACCTTGGTGACCGCGCCCAGGGCTTCGGCCTGCTCCGGTCGAACTTCAAAGCACACCAGAAGAGGAAGGGGTCTCCAAGCTGCAGCGGTGACGCCTTCCAACCATTGAAGTAGAGGAAGTACATTGCTATTGACGAGTGAGTACCTGATTTTGTAATTTCTTGAGTGTCACTTCTCCTTTGGACCATAGTTCTTCAAGACCCCTTCCGCCAGGGCGATGAAGTCTCCCGAGAAGCAACCCTCGCCTGCTTCAGGCTCTCTGCTGACCTTGAATACCTCAAGTCGACCTGCCACACGCGGCGCGAGGCCTGCTGGGAAGGCAGACACGCCAGCCTGGCATCTTGACCCCACGCTCTTGTCGTCCCTCCTTCATGGTTTGGCCTGGGGTGTGGGGAGTCTGCCGAGGACCCCACCAATGGTCCTTGCCCACAGCTGGGCGACCTCGTCCCTGGCGTCAGCTCTGAGCGACGAGGCCCTGCCCCACCGGGCGTCCGCCGAGGTCCGGAGGGTGGCCGGAAAGGCGCCAGCCTCCAGCTCCTACCGGGAGCGGGCAAGCCGCTTCGAACTTCTCCAACACATCTTAGCATGGAGGACGGACTCTGCCGCACGTTCGAGCTTGCACACGAGTGCGGAGCAGTCTGCCACGAGCTCTTTCGGAAGGCGATGGGCACGCTGAGCTGGCTCGGAGAAGAGCTTGTGGATGTTGACACCCGCCATGAAACCGAAGGCCTTCGGCTAGCAGACGAATGGCATCAGCTGAAGGTGGCCATCAACTTCGGGCGTCTCCATCGCGAGCGTGCAAATGCGAAGGCCGAGCCATCCCTTGACACCTCACGCGAGGCCAGCACCCAAGCCTTGGAGGAGGCCAGGGAGGCTGACCACTGCTGCGCGGTCGCAGAGAAGTGCGAAGGGGAGCTCCAGGCTCTGAATGCCTCCCTGGAGCAGCAGGTTGAGGCGCGCCGGGCTGCCTTGGCGTTGATGAAGGGGACGCCTTCCGACGAGGAGGAGATCTTGAAGCGCGAGGAGGCGCTGATGCTAGAGCCCATAGAGTGCACCCTCGAGCTCGAATGGCTAGAGATGAGGGAGCGCCAGGTTGCCCAAGCAGAGGATGCCGCCAGCGCGCGCAAAGCCAGGATCTAGGAAGAGATCGATTGTAGGGTGGCGGAGGCTTGAGCATATCTCGCCAGCAGATATGTCCTGAAGCTAAAGCTCGTGTGAGGGAGTCCTGGATTAGGGGGTATCCGGATGGCCGGACTATACCTTCAGTCGGACTCCTGGACTATGAAGATACAAGATTGAAGACTTCGTCCCGTGTTCGGAAGGGACTTTCCTTGGCGTGGAAGGCAAGCTTGGCGATACGGATATGTAGATCTCCTACCATTGTAACCGACTCTATGTAACCCTAACCCTATCCGGTGTCTATATAAACCGGAGGGTTTTAGTCCGTAGGACAACACAATCATACCATAGGCTAGCTTCTAGGGTTTAGCCTCTCTGATCTCGTGGTAGATCTACTCTTGTGCTACACATATCATCAATATTAATCAAGGAGGACGTAGGGTTTTACCTCCATCAAGAGGGCCCGAACCTGGGTAAAACTTCATGTCCCTTGCCTAGACGCACATTTCGGGACACCCTACCCGAGATCCGCCGGTTTTGACACCGACATTGGTGATTTCATTGAGAGTTCCTCTGTGTCGTCGCCGTCAGGCTTGATGGCTGCTACGATCATCAATGGAGATGCAGTCCAGGGTGAGACCTTCCTCCCCGGACAGATCTTCGTCTTCGGCGGCTTCGCACTGTGGGCCAATTCACTTGGCCATCTGGAGCAGATCGAAAGCTATGCCCCTGGCCGTCAGGTCAGATTTGGATGTTTAAACTACACGGCTGACATCCGCGGGTACTTGATCTTCGACGGATTCGAGCCACTGCCGAGCGCGCCGCACTGTCACGACGAGCATGATCTAGCTCTGCCGCCGAACATTGCCCTGGAGGCCGCACCCGCATCAGCTTCGACCCTTAATTCGGAGCCAACTACGCCGATCGAGGATGGGTGGTTGGACGCCGCCTCAGGGGCTGCGATCCCAACGGCGATCGAGCCGAACACCAGCCCCGCACTCTGCGAGACTCGTGACTCCAAGGAGCCGGACTCCTCTCCGGACTCCGAACCCTCTGCGCCCCTGCCGATCGAATCCGATTGGGCGTCGATCATGGAGTTTACTGCCGCGGACATCTCTCAGCACTCGCCTTTCGGCGATATTCTGAAGACACTGAAGTCTCTCTCTTTATCAGGAGAGCCCTGGCCGGACTACGGTCAGCAAGGTTGGGATTCGGACGATGAAGAAATTCAAAGCCCACCCACCACCCACTTTGTAGCCACTGTCGACGATTTAACCGACATGCTCGACTTTGATTCCGAAGACATCGAAGGTATGGACACCGATGAAGGAGACGATGAAGAACCAGCGCCTATAAGGCCCTGAAAAGCCACCTCGTCATATGACATATACATGGTGGACACCCCAAAAGAAGGAGATGGCGATGGAACAACGGAGGATGACCCCTCCAAGAAACAGCCTAAGCGCCGACGTCAGCGGCGCCGATCAAAATCCTGCCAGAACAAATACGGTGATTCCAGCATGGGAGATAATAATAATGCGGAGAGTGCCGAAGAAAACCCCCTCCAGCAAGATTTAGCATAGGAGGATGGAGAAACCAGCCCTCATGAGAGAGCGGCAAATAGAGAGGTCGTGGACGATAATTATATGCCTCCCTCCGAAGACGAGGCAAGCCTCGACGACGACGAATTTGTCGTGCCAGAGGATCCCGTCGAGCAAGAGCGTTTTCAACGCAGGCTTATGGCCATGGTAAGAAGCCTCAAGAAAAAACAGCAACAGCTTAAAGCTGACCAAGATTTGCTAGTCGACAGATGGACTGAAGTCCTTGCGGCCGAAGAGCATAAACTCGAACGCCCCTCCAAGAGCTACCCAAAGCGCAAGTTGCTACCCCGATTAGAGGAGGAAGCACTTGATGCGGCCGACCGGCCACCAGATAGCCGCGACAGAGAGGCCTCTCGGCCCTCCACTGAAGCTGCACCCCGTACCAAGGCACGAGAAAATGCGCCGGACCTACGAGATATATTGGAGGACAAGGCAAGGCAAACAAGATCAATCTACGGATCGCGTGGGCGCCCCACGACTCGAGACGGTAACCGTCATGCCAGCCATAAATTCGGCAGGGCCGAACACAGTAGACAAAGCTCATTGGAGCTACGTCGTGATATAGCCCAGTACAGAGGCGCCGCACACCCACTATGCTTCACAGACGAAATAATGGATCATCAAATCCCCGAGGGTTTCAAACCTGTAAACATCGATTCATATGATGGCACAACAGATCCTGCGGTATGGATCGAGGATTATCTCCTTCATATCCACATGGCCCGCGGTGATGATTTCCACGCCATCAAATACCTCCCACTCAAGCTTAAAGGACCAGCTCGGCATTGGCTTAATAGCTTGAGAACAGGATCAATCAGTTGTTGGGAGGACCTGGAAGCCGCATTCCTCGACAATTTCCAGGGCACTTATGTGCGACCCCCACACGACGATGACCTAAGTCACGTAATTCAGCAGCTAGAGGAATCGACCAGGCAATTATGGACACGGTTCCTAACAAAGAAAAATCAAATAGTTGACTGTCCGGACGCTGAGGCCCTAGCAGCCTTCAAGCACAATATCCGTGACGAGTGGCTTGCCCGGCACCTTGGGCAAGAAAAGCCGAAATCTATGGCAGCACTCACGACACTCATGACCCGCTTTTGCGCGGGAGAAGACAGCTGGCTTGCTCGTAGCAACAACATGACCAAGAACCCTGGTAATTCGGATAGCAGGGACAGTAGTGGCAGGTCGCGTCGCAACAAGCAGAAGTGCCGCATTAACGGCGACAACGCTGAGGATACGGTAGTTAATGCCGGATTCAGAGGCTATAAATCCGGTCAGCGGAAAAAGCCATTCAAAAGAAATCCTAGGGGCCCGTCCAGTTTGGACCGAATACTTGACCGCTTGTGCCAGATATATGGCAACCCTGAAAAGCCGGCCAATCACACCAACAGGGATTGTTGGGTGTTCAAGCAGGCAGGCAAGTTAAATGCCAAAAATACAGACAAGGGGCTGCATAGCGATGACGACGAGGAGCCCCGGCCGCCGAACAACAGTGGACAGAAGGGTTTTCCCCCACAAGTGCGGACGGTGAACATGATATACGCAACCCACATCCCCAAGAGGGAGCGGAAGCGCGCGTTAAGGGACGTATACGCAATAGAGCCAGTCGCCCCAAAGTTCAACCCATGGTCCTCCTGCCCGATCACCTTCGATCGAAGGGACCATCCCACTAGCACCCGTCATGGCGGATTCGCCGCATTGGTTCTAGACCCAATTATTGACGGATTTCATCTCACTAGAGTCCTTATGGACGGCGGCAGCAGCCTGAACCTACTTTACCAGGATATAGTGCGGAAAATCGGCATAGATCCCTCGAGGATTAAGCCCACCAAAACGACCTTTAAAGGCGTAATACCAGGTGTAGAGGCCAACTGTACAGGCTCAGTCACACTTGAAGTGGTCTTCGGATCTCTGGATAATTTCCGAAGCGAGGAGTTAATCTTCGAGATAGTCCCATTCCGCAGTGGCTATCACGCACTGCTCGGGCGAACCGCATTCACCAAGTTCAATGCGGTACCGCACTAAGCATACCTTAAGCTCAAAATGACAGGCCCTCGAGGAGTAATTATGGTCAATGGAAACACCGAACACTCCCTCCGAATAGAGGAGCACACGGCGGCCCTTGCAGCAGAAGTACAAAGCAGCCTCTCCAGGCAGTTCTCCAGTCTGGCCATTAAACGATCGGACACTGTCAAGCGCGCCCGGAGTAACCTACAACAAGACTGCCTGGCACGACCCGAGCAGGCGTAGCAATGCGGCCCCAACCCCAGCCCTCGCAAAAATGCGATACCAGTACTTCGCGTACATAACTATGCTCTAGAAATACCATGGGTACAGGGGGAGGGGCACCATCACGGCATGCCCGAAACATGGCTTAAACCGCACCAGGGGCTGCCAATTTTTTAATTTTCTCTTACTTTCAGGACTCCACTCTTCGGAAGGCATGTTCGGCAGTTCAATTGCCGCACAAACGATGCAAGAACCAGGGAAGCAGACAAGCCATGCCGCATTACGGAACTCCCAGGTGGTCTCTATCACGAGCAGTATACCTATTTCGCATACTATTCCGCAGCTTGCCCCTGGAACGGACATGTTACATAGTCCAACCTTTTGCTTATCGCATTATTTGTATCGTTCTGCTTTGATCGCAGCCCTCTTTAATAAACAATGCATAGCTTTTGTCTATTTTTGCATTACTCTTTTTTAATATATGTTCCTTAATGACATGTTGCATCCGTACACTTTGGCATGAAAAAAATACGCCAGGGGCTTTAGTACCCCTCAATATGGTGTGAGAAGTCTGAACACTTTAACAAGTGCGGCACCCCGAACTTATAGCATTATATGCATCGGCTCCGAATCATGTCTTGGGTCAATAGTTGGGTTTGCCCGGCTCCTATGTTTTGGTGCCTTACGTTCCGCTATATCAGCTAAGGTAGCACTAGGAGAACCACTGCGATTGTGCCCCAGTTGAGCTGGGTTGAGCACCTAAGTGGAGAAAGCTAAAACTGACTGTCATGATGAAGCGAGAGTTGGTCGCTGTTCGAGAGGTTTTTCGAGTCCCTAAAGACTTATGCCGCTTAGAGCGAGGAGCCGGCTCTGTCTGGCCAAGGCGTGGATAGCGCCCCGAACTCGGTCTTCCGAATACCAGGGGCTTCACCGAAATTTAAAATTATAGAATTCTATGGCTAAGTGAGAGTGTTCACGCATTATAGTCTGATTGCCTTGTTTGTTGGGCTGAGCGCCTCCCTCAAAGGACCCAAACATGGGAAAAAGAGCACTCAGGTTTATCCCCGACCACCCCAGCACTAGCGGCACGGGGGCAGAAGCCGACGACTCGCCATCTCTCAGAATTGATAAACAGCCGCACAGAAGGTAATATTTTAAATTCCAACAGCATTGCTTAGCGCATATGAACAAGTTTTCAGCGCACAGGACAAAACGAGCAAGTTTCACTCAAATATTACATCCCAAGAACATCTTCTTCACCTCATCCAACTCCTAGAGGGTCTTCTGGGATTCGGCCTTGGCAGACTTGGCATTTTCAATAGCCACCGCGAGCTCGGATGCTCGCGTCTTTGAGTCAAGCTCCAAACTCTCATGTTTTTCCATGAGAGCCTGGAGCTCTTGCCGTACCTTGCCAACCTCGGCCTCATACTTCTCCCGCTCGGTGCGCTCCGTGGCCGCCCTCTTCTCGGCCTCGACCAGCGCTTGCTTAAGGGTCGCCACCTCAGATGTGGCCCCTACAATAGCCACGATAATCCTGTCATTTTTTGCAATTGCACCTTTTTATATATATTTAAACAAGGTATTTCTTACCTTCATTGTCCTCGAGCTGCTTCTTGGCACGCCCGAGCTCTTTCTCGGACCGCTCGAGGTTCTGCTTTAGCGTGTCCACTTCCGCAGTCAGTGCGGCGGAAGCAAGCAAAGAAGCCTGCATACGCATATTGACTCCTTTTTGTTAGACTCCTGCGAATTTTATTTGATCCTCTATTCAGCTTTTCTTCCCGAACGCCAAACAGAGCATCAGGGGCTACTGTCTATGCGGTAATATTATTTAAACATTCTTTACTTACCTCAAAGCCTGTTAAAAGGCTAGTACAAGCTTCAGTTAGTCCGCTCTTGGCGGACCGAACCTTCTGGACCACCGCACTCATAATGGTGCGGTGCTCCTCGTCGATGGAGGCGCCTTGGAGCGCCTCCAACAGATTGTCCGGCGCCTCCGGTTGGACGGGGGTCACCGGCACGGTGGGCTTGCTCCTCTTGGGAGGAGGTCCCCCACCGGACTCTGGAACCTTTGAAGGTTCCGGAGTGGTGTTCGGCCTAGAGTCGGAGTTGGAGCCCTGAGGGGTTTTATCCCCTTTACTCCTCGAGTCCGGGAGGATGCCTTGCGGCACCTCCAGGACCACCTCCTCCCGGCTTGGAACCTGTTGAGACAGCACTTCGACGTCGTCCGTAGGGCGGGGGGAGGAAGCCGTCGGAAGCGAATTCACATCCGACGAGTCCAGTGAGCCACTCGACGATGCATCGAGCCGGTCTTTGGGTGGGCTGCATAATCACATTCGACAAAAGGGAAAGTTGTGCAATAAAGGAATACTATGAATTACTCTGGTATCCGAATACTTATGATTTCGCCAGGGGCTTGGCCCTGGTTGGCCACTCTTCTCTGCCGTCGTCGGCGTTGGTGGAGTAGTCCGGAGGAAGGGTTCTCCCCTTCTTGGACCCTCCGGCCTCCCCAAAGAGGGCAGCCTTCCTTTTCTTCTCTCCTCCCGCTGGAGGGGAGAGCTCTCTTCTTCTTCCTCCTCATCTTCACGGGAGGAATGCGCCTCGGAGCCGTCGGGTGATGAACCCGACACCTCCTGGCGCCGGGCACTCTTTCGAGTCCCCGTGGCCTTCTTCTCCGGCACCACATAGGGTGCCGGAACTAGCAGCTTCGCCAACCGGGCATCAGCTGGGTCTTCGAGCAAGGGAGCCGGACAGTTGATCTGTCCGGACTTCGCCTTCCAACTCTGTCAAAGGGAAGGGAGCTTAGATCCCACATTGAGTTAAACTATGGAAAACCAATACCCTGTAAAAAGGTACAAACAACTTACCGCGCTAGCGTGACGCTGCGCGCTGAATCCGCGATCCTCGATGGCAGATGCGAGAGCCTCGGCGCCCTTGAAAAGGACCTTCCAGGCATCTTCGTACGTAGTGTCGAAGAGTCTGCTCAGAGTTCGGTGCTGTGCCGAGTTGAACTCCCACAGATTGAAGGCCCGTTGTTGACACGGGATGATCAGGCAGATGAGCATAACCTGGACTACGTTGACGAGCTTGAGCTGCTTGTCCACCAGGGTTTGGATGCATGTTTGCAGTCCAGTTACCTCTCCTTTGTTGCCCCACAACAGGCCCGTCTCTTTCCAGGACGTGAGCCACGTTGGGGGTCTGGACCGGAACTCGGGGGCTGAGACCCACTCAGGGTCGCATGGCTCGGTGATGTAAAACCACCCGGATTGCCACCCCTTCAGGGTCTCCACAAAGGAGCCCTCAAGCCATAAGACGTTGGGCATCTTGCCCACCATGGTGCCTCCGCACTCCGCCTGGTTGCCGCGCACCACCTTCGGCTTGACATTGAAAGTCTTGAGCCATAGGCCGAAATGGGGGCGGATGCAGAGGAAAGCCTTGCACACGACAATAAACGCTGAGATGTTGAGGATGAAGTTCGGGGCCAGATCATGGAAATCAAGGCCGTAGTAGAACATGAGTCCCCGGACGAATGGGTGGATCGGAAAGCCCAGTCCGCGGAGGAAGTGGGGAAGGAACACTACCCTCTCATGGGGCCTTGGGGGGGAGGAGCTGCCCCTTTTCGGGAAGCCGGTACGCGATGTCATTGGACAAGTATCCGGCCTTCCTCAGTTTTTTGATGTGTCCCTCCGTGATGGAGGAGACCATCCACTTGCCTCCCGGTCCGGACATGGCTGGAGAAGGTTGAGGTAGGGAGTGCGGACTTGGGCGCTGGAGCTCGAGTGCGCGATAATGGATGAGCAAGGGAAGAAGAAGGCGTAGGTGAAAAGGTGGATCCTTATCCCCTTATATGGGTGGACGCGACTATGCGTCCCCACCAGCCTGGTAAAACTCGCTTATCTCCCAAGCGCCGTAATCAATGGCGCGGTTGGGTTACCCATGCCCGTATTGATTAGAATCCCGGAATAAGGGGACACGATCTCTGCTTTAACAAGACGTGCCAAGGAAACCGCCTCGCATAACACGCTGAGATGGGACAGTCAAACGATTCGAATAAAAGCTTGGCCGTGGTGTGATGTCACACTACGGAATACGTCAGCAGATTAGATTTGTGTAAATATTATTCTCTCTATGGAAATATGTGGAAACTTATTTTGCAGAGCCGGACACTATCTTTGTGTTCAAAATCTTCTATGAAGTACTTGGAGGAGGAACCCGCCTTGCAATGCCGAAGACAATCTCCGCGCCGGACTCATCGTCATTGAAGCCTGGTTCAAGGGCTACTGAGGGAGTCCTGGATTAGGGAGTGTCCGGATGGCCGGACTATACCTTCAGCCGGACTCCTGGACTTTGAAGATACAAGATTGAAGACTTCGTCCCGTGTCCGGAAGGGACTTTCCTTGGCGTGGAAGGCAAGCTTGGCGATACGGATATGTAGATCTCCTACCATTGTAACCGAGTCTATGTAACCCTAACCCTATCTGGTGTCTATATAAACGGGAGGGTTTTAGTCCGTAGGACAACAACAATCATACCATAGGCTAGCTTCTAGGGTTTAGCCTCTCTGATCTCGTGGTAGATCTACTCTTGTACTACCCATATCATCAATATTAATCAAGCAGGACGTAGGGTTTTACCTCGATCGAGAGGGCCCGAACCTGGGTAAAACTTCGTGTCCCTTGCCTCCTGTTACCATCCGGCCTAGACGCACAGTTCGGGACCCCCTACCCGAGTTCCGCCGGTTTTGACACCGACATCGTGGAAGCTGAAGTTCAGGGCAGAACCACCACCCTCAAGTCAAGGTTGGATGAAGCGGAACAGTGCAAGAAGGGCGCTGCAGTGTCCCTCATCTCCGTCTAGGCTGACTTGGCCTCCTCAAGCGCCGAACTGCTCCTGCTCCAGCGGCAGGTGGCCCATGCCGAGTCCCACGCGCAGCAGATCAAGGAGGAAGCGCTCCGCCGACAGTCGTTGTTGCGCGAGCACACTGCCATGCGCAGCAGAGCAAGGAGGAAGCGCTCCGTCGGATCATGGGTTCCGGCAAAACCATGAGGTTTGAACACTGGGGTGTGCTCGAAGATCTCTCTCTCTCTCTCTATCTCGCTCACTCTCGCAACGATCTCTATGCCTAGCTCGCCGAACCCAAGGAAAAAGGGACACGAGAGTTTATGCTGGTTCGGGCCACCATTGTGGTGTAATATCCTACTCTAGTGTGGTGTGGTGGATTGCCTTCTAGGCTGAGGATGAACTAGTATAGTGGGCTAACAACCTCTTGAGGAGAGGAGTTCTTGAGCTTGATGAGCTTGTGTGTGTGAGGATGGTCTCAATGATCCGTCCCTTGCCAAGGTGGTGGCTAGTCCTATTTATAGAGGCCCTGGTCCAATTCCCAAATGTTTAGGTGGGAAGGGATCCCACAACGGCCAATTTCGAAGGGGACAACTAGTACAAGCCATCCTGAAAAAATGTGGTCTTCGCCTGTCAAAGGCTCTGGTGGTGACGCCGTCGTGGGCTCCGCGGTGACCTCCGTCCTGCCGTCCTGCTGGTCTTGGTATTGTTACACTAATATGGAGACCTTTCCCTGATGCCTCGGGACTCCTCGCCTGCGCTTGCTTCCTTAGCACCAAAGAGGAAGCTGGCACCCAGTGTCCGCTGGCGCCCGCCTGGCCTTGGTTGTCATGGCTCACGTCACGCGGACGTCACGAGGTTCCCCTTGCATAGCTATCTCCGCTCCTCAGGAGCTAGCCTAGAGAGGCCGCCCCGGAGGAGGTCTTGGGTCGTCCGCCTCGGGAGGCTTGGTCCCTCGCGAGGGTCTTGAGTGATTGTAGATGAAGATGGGCCAAACCAGGCTGTTGGTGGAGCCATGCCCTGGGCCGCAGGTAGGCAAGTCTGGGTACCCCCATTCCCAGGATGCCGACAGAAGCCCCCGGGCCCAAGGTGTGCTCGGACTTGGCTTCGAGGCGAAGCTAAGGGTTAAGTGTGGAGCGTTGCGGGCCCCTATAGCCTACGGCCTAGATTGCCGCGTGGCGATTGACAGGTCGTGGGCGTCTCTTCTTCCCCACGCTGCCTCGGCAACTGCCATTAACTGACAAAAGGCTAATGTGTGCCGCAGTTCCTTCATTGCCTCCCTTCGTGTTGCTCCAGATCCCCTCTTGTGCTTCTCACTTCGAAAGACTCCAGATCTGCGCCAATTTCTGTTCGATCCTACAATTGGTGGCGTCCGGCAAGGCAAAGGCCGCTCCATCGCCCACCTGGTATGAGCCGGCACACAGTGCGCCCAGCGTTTTGGAGAAGTATCTCGCCGCCACGCTCCTAATGACGACAAATGGCAACAACGTGAAGGGGAAGACTGTGCTTAGGGCTGGCTCCGCCAAGCCGGAGGGCTCAGACAGCACCTTCTACCCCTTCTTCGTGAGTAGCGTCATTGCAGGGCTAGTCCCTCCCTTCTCTAATTTCTTCTATGCTGTCCTCAGCCACTAGAAGTTGCACGCTATTCATCTCCATCCCAACTCTGTCCTCCTCCTGTTGATCTTTGCCTTCTATTGAGAGGCATTCGTGGGGGTGATGCCGTCCATGGCGCTTCTCCGCCACTTCTTCTACCTCCGGAACAAGGACGACCATTGCTCGAGGTGTGCCAACTTTGTCACGGCCAACTGCTCCAACACGATCTTGATGGCCGGGAAGAAGGCGGAGAACTTGAGGAGTAAGTGGGTCCTAATGGACGCCAAATGCTCCCACCCTCGGCTGTCGCTGCCGACAGAGAGGCCCTCGCCTCATGACGTGTAGCTCAGTGTGAACCTCACCGACCCTCGGGCGCAGCAGGTGTTGGAGAAGATGGCCGCCGACAAGCCCGCGTCCTGAGGCGCTTGGCGGTGCACGGGGCACCTGGAGTGTAGAGTTGAGGTCTCCCTGGGCGGACGGCGCCGCCCTGACGGGCCAAGCATCCCAATGGTCGCCGTTGATCCTTGCTCGCCAGATATCAGAGCCTCGAGTCGTCGATGGGTCGACTGACGGGAGAATGGCTTCCGTGCACCCCTACCTGGCGCGCCAAATGTCGGATCGTGGTTTCCGGCAAACCCTTGAGGTTCGAACACTAGGGCGCGCACGAAGATCTCTCTCTCTCTCTCTCTCTCTCTCTTGCTCACTCTCGCAACGATCTCTAGGCCTAGCTTGCCGAACCCAAGGAACAAGAGACACGAGAGTTTATACTGGTTCGGGCCACCGTTGTGGTGTAATATCCTACTCCAGTGTGGTGTGGTGGATTGCCTTGTAGGCTGAGGATTAAATAGTACAGTGGGCGAACAGCCTCTTGAGGAGAGGTGTTCTTGAGCTTGATGAGCTTGTGTGTGTGAGCATGGTCTCAATGATCCGTCCCTTGCCAAGGTGGTGGCTAGTCCTATTTATAGAGGCCTTGGTCATCTTCCCAAATGTTTAGGTGGGAAGGGATCCCACAACGGCCAATTTCGAAGGGGACAACTAGTACACGGTATCCTGACAAAAGGTCGTCTTCGCCTGCCAAAGGCTTTAGTGGTGACGCCGTCGTGGGCTCCGCGGTGACCTCCGTCTTGCCATCCTGCTGGTCTTGGTCTTGTTACACTGATATGGAGACCTTTCCCTGATGCCTCGGGACTCCTCGCCTGCGCCTGCTTCCTTAGCACCAAAGAGGAACTTGTCACCCTGCGCCCCCTGGCGCACGCCTGTCCTTGTTCGTCATGGCTCACATCACGTGGACCTCACGAGGTGCCCCTTGCATAGATATATCCGCTCCTCGGGAGCCAGCCTAGCGAGGCCACCCCGGAGGAGGTCTTGTGTCATCCTCCTCGCGAAGCGTGGCCCCTCGTGAGGGTCTTGAGTGATTGTAGATGAAGATGGGCCATACCAGGCCGTTGGTGGAGCCATGCCCTGGGCCGCAGGCAGGCAAGTCTGTGTACCCCCTTTCCCAGGACGCCGACAGTAGCCCCCGGGCCCAAGGTGGGCTCGAAATTGGCTTCGAGGTGAAGCCAAGGGTCAAGTGTAGAGCACCGCGTGCCCCTATAGCATGTGGCCTCGATTGACGCATGGCGATTGAGGGGTCGTGGGCGTCTCTTCTTACCCATGCTGCCTCCGCAACTGCCCCTGACTAACAAAAGGCTGGTGTGTGTCGCAGGGCCTTCACTGCCTCCCTTCATCTTGCTCCAGATCCCCTTTCATGCTTCTCGCTCCCAAAGACTCTAGATCTGTGCCGATTTCCCTTCGATCCTGCAATTGATGGCATCCGGCAAGGCAAAGACCACTCCTTCGCCCTCCTGGTATGAGCTGGCTCTTAGTGCGCCCAGCGTTTTGGAGAAGAACCTCGCCGCCACGCTCATGATGACGACAAAGGGCAGCAACGTGAAGTGGAAGGCCACGCTCCGGGCCGGCTTCGCCGAGCCGGAGGCCTCGGACAGCACCTTCTACCCCTTCTTCGTGAGTAGCGTCATCTCAGAGCTGGTCCCTCCCTTCTCTGATTTCTTCTACACCGTCCTCAGCCACTACAAGTTGCACGCTCTTCATCTCCATCCCAACTATGTCCTCCTCCTATCGATCTTTGCCTTCTATTGCAAGGCATTGGTTGGGGTGATGCCATCCATGGCGCTTCTCCACCACATCTTCTACCTCCGGAATAAGGATGGCAATTGCTCGGGGTGTGCCAACTTTATCACGGCCAACAGCTCCAATGCGATCTCGATAGCCGGGAAGAAGGCCGAGAACTTCAGGAGCAAGTGGGTCCTTATGGATGCCAAATGCTCCCACCCTCGGCTGTTGCTGCCGATGGAGAGGCCCTCGCCTCATGATGCGTGGCTCAGTGTGAACCTTACCGACCCTCGGGCGGAGCAGGTGTTGGGAAAGAAGCTACAATCTCAGAGTCAAGTCCATATTTAGTGCTAAATTTACGGAAAACATCGGTATCCATAAAAGATTTAACACAATCATACTTAGGTGTCATACCTGACTCCTTACCTTCGTCGAGGTACCAATCTTCAGAGTTGCATTTAATTCTTTCCAATAAATCCCATTTGAATTCGATAGTCTTCGTCATAAAAGAGCCAGCACAAGAATTATCGAGCATGGTGCGATTTTTATCAGAAAGCCGAGCATATAAATTTTGAATAATCATTTATCTTGAGAGCTCATGATTGGGGCATGAATATAACATTGATTTAATCCTCCCCCAAGCTTGAGCGATGCTTTCTCCTTCGCGAGGCCAAAAATTATATATATATAATTGTGATCACGATGAACAAGATGCATAGGATAAAACTTTTGATGAAATTCCAATTTCAATCGTTTGTAGTTCCATGACCCTGTATCATCACATAGCCTATGCCATGTCAATGCATCCTCCTTCAAAGATAAAGGGAAGACCTTCTTCTTAATAACATCTCTGGGTACACCTGCAAGCTTAAATAATCCACAAACTTCATCCACATATATTAGGTGCTCATCAGGATGCGTTGTTCCATCTCCTGCAAAAGGATTAGCTAGCAGTTTCTATGATTCCCGAAGGAATTTCAAATCATACATTTTCATTTTCAGTAGGTTCAGTACGTTGAGGAGCAACTCTTTGCTCTACTGGTCGAGTGAAGATACCCCAAACACGCCCCTCAGAGGATTACTTTCCATAGTAACAAGTGACAGTAAATTTCAGCACACTATATAAATTTTTCCTTACCAAATTCCACCTACCAAAGGAGCTTCACTCCCTGGCAATGGCGCCAGAAAAGAGTCTTGATGACCCACAAGTATAGGGGATCTATCGTAGTCCTTTTGATAAGTAAGAGTGTCAAACCCAACAAGGAGCAGAAGGAAATGATAAGCGGTTTTCAGCAAGGTATTCTCTACAAGCACTGAAATTATAGGTAACAAATAGTTTTGTGATAAGATAATTGGTAACGAGCAACAAGTAACAAAAGTAAATAAAGTACAGCAAGGTGGCCCAATCCTTTTTGTAGCAAAGTACAAGCCGGGACAAACTCTTATATGATGTAAAGCGCTCCCGAGGACACATGGGAATATCATCAAGCTAGGTTTGATCACGTTCATATGATTCGCATTCGGTACTTTGATAATTTTGTATGTGGGTGGACCGGTGCTTGGGTGCTGCCCTTACTTGGACAAGCATCCCACTTATGATTAACCTCTATTGCAAGAATCCGCAACTACAACAAAAGTATTAAGGTAAACCTAACCATAGCATGAAACATATGGATCCAAATCAGCCCCTTATGAAGCAACGCATAAACTAGGGTTTAAGCTTCTGTCACTCTAGCAACCCATCATTTACTTATTACTTCCCAATTCCTTCCTCTAGTCCCAAATAATGGTGAAGTGTCATGTAGTCGACGTTCACATAACACCACTAGAGGAGAGACAACATACATCTCATCAAAATATCGAACGAATACCAAATTCACATGACTACTAATAGCAAGAATTCTCCCATGTCCTCGGGAACAAACGTAACTACTCACAAAGCATATTCATGTTCATAATCAGAGGGGTATTAATATGCATAGAGGATCTGAACATCTGATCTTCCACCAAATAAACCAACTAGCATCAACTACAAAGAGTCATTAACACTACTAGCAACCCACGGGTACCAATCCCGGACATGGAAACAAGAATTGGATAAAGAGATGAACTAGGGTTTTGAGAGGAGATGGTGATGGTGAAGATGTTGATGGAGATTGCCCTCTCCCGATGAGAGCAGCGTTGGTGATGACGATGGCGATGATTTCCCCCTCCCAGAGGGAAGTTTCCCTGGCAGAACAGTTCCGTCAGAGCCCTAGATTGGTTCCGCCAAGGTTCCGCCTCGTGGCGGCGGAGTCTCATCCGGAAAGATGGCTTATCATTTTTTTCTCATCGAAAGACTCCATATAGCAGAAGATGGCCATCAGAGGGCCACCAGGGCGGCCACGAGGTAGGGGGCGCGCCCAGGGGGGTAGGGAGTGCCCCCACCCTCGTAGGCAGGGTGTGGCCCCCCTGGTGAACTTCTTGCGCTCAGTATTTTTTATATATTCTGAAAATGACTTCCGTGAAGTTTCAGGACTTTTGGAGCTGTGTAGAATAGGTCTCTAATATTTGCTCCTTTTCCAGCCCAGCATCCCAGCTGCTGGCATTCTCCCTCTTTATGTAAATCTTGTAAAATAAGAGAGAATAGGCATAATTATTGTGCCATAATGTGTAATAACATCCCATAATGCAATAAATATCAATATAAAAGCATGATGCAAAATGGACGTATCAACTCCCCCAAGCTTAGTCCTCGCTTGTCCTCAAGCGAAAGCCGAAATCGAAAAATATGTCCACATGTTTCAGAGATATAGGTGTCGATAAAAATAAAATACGGACATGAGGGCATCATGATCATTCTTAGAACAACAACTTATATAATTCTTGTCATATGATCTCTTATGGTACAATAATAATTCAATCACAATTTCAAGTATGAATCATAAACTTCATTGAAAACTTACAAACTATAATCTCAGTCATCGAAGCAATTGCAATTTATCATAACATAGGAAAGAGTCAATATAAGAGCTTTTCAGCAAGTCCACATACACAACTATCATATAGTGTCGGATTTCGGGTTCCGGCAGACCCTTGAGGTTCGAACACTGGGGTGCGCGCGGAGATTTCGCCTCCTACCTACCTGCACCCCTCCGCCATGCTAGGATCTAAAACTAAGGAATGAACAACACAAGAGACACAGGGTTTATACTGGTTCGGGCCGCCATTGTGGTTTAATACCCTACTCCAGTGTGTGGTGTGGTGGATTGCCTCTTGGGCTGATGATGATAAACAATACAAGGAAGAACAGCCTCGCGAGGGTCTGTTCTTGGCTGGGGCGATGAACTGCTGGGTGGAGTTCAGTCACCTTTCGCTCTCTCTCTCTCTTTCCCTCTCTGCTTCCTCCAACCGACCGAACCCCATTGCTATGTGGGTGGTTGGTCCTATTTATAGAGGCCCTGGTCCTCTTCCCAAATATCGAGTGGGAAGGGAGCCAACAATGGCGGGCTAATTTGAAGGGGGACAACAAGTATCAGCTATCCTGACAAAAGTAGTCTTCGCCTGCGCAAAGCTCTGGTGATGACGCCGTCTTGGGCTCCACGGTGACCTCCGTCTCATAGTCCTCCTAGTCTTGGTCTCGTTGCACCGAAATGGCAACCTTTGCCTGATGCCCCGGTACTCCGCGGCTGCGCTTGCCCCCTTTGCACCAAAGAGGAAAGGAGGACGCTGCACGGGCTGGCACCCGCCTGGCGCCCTGAGTCGTCATGGCTTGCATCACGGGCACCTCGTGAGGTACCCCGCCTTGATCTCTCCGCCTCCTCGTGAGCCAGCCTGACGAGGCCGTGCCTGAGGAAGCTCCGTGTCGTCCACCCCACAAGGCTTGGCCCCTCGCAAGGGTCTTGGGTTTGTGTTGGTGAAGACGGGTCGTGCTGGGCCCCCCTTTGAGCCACGCCGCAGGCCGCAGGAAGGCAAGTCTGGGGACCCCCGTTCCCAGAACGCCGACAGTAGCCCCCGGGCCCAAGGCGCGCCTGGACTTGGCCTTGCTGGGAGGCGAAAGGGCAAGAGCGAAGCGCCGCGGGCCCTAACAGCCTGCGGCCTTGCGCGCCGCGTGGCGGTTGATTGGATGTGGGCGTCTCCACTTCCCCATGGCGCCTCGGCAACTGCACGGATTGGACAAGTCCCTGCATGCAAGGCGGGTCATGATTACCTACGATCGTGGGGGCCGTCGGTTGGCCTTCGCCAACTATAAGTACTAATCGACGCACGCCCTTCCAGTTCATCTCCCGTTGCTTCTTCTTCTTCTTCTCCATGGCCCCGTCGAGGAGGTTCTCGTCCGCGGAGAAGGGGAAGGCCTGCCAGGTTGAGCATGCCTCTCCTCCGCCCAAGCGCGGCCGGGGGCGCCCCCGCAAACATCCTGTGGCCACCACGGCAGCTCCCCGCGGCCGCGGAGATGCTTTCCAGCACGGCGGCGGGTGGATTACTGCGACCAGGGGGTGCGCTCCGGCTGCGCGTCCCCCCATGCCACGCTTCCGCGCTGCCGAGGTGCTGCCGGAGTTCGTCGTGTGGTCGGCGGAGCCGACTAGCACCCGGCTTCCTCTTCCTCGCTTCCTCCTTGGCGAGCTCCCAGCCGGCGCCCCGGGCAGCCTCTCGCTTCAGGCCGACGGCTGCTGCAGCCGGGCCTCATGGGTTTCATTGGAGGTCTCCGCAGCTGGGAGCCTGGCCCTGGCCCGCGGTTGGTAGTCATTTACCCGCGCGCGCGGCCTGGGCCGTCGGTGTACCCTACACTTCAAGTTCGATGGTGATGCCACCCTCTACGTGAGGGTGTTTGGGGAAGATGGTCGCCGCGTAGGGTGTTAACCCGAGGGTGATGACCGCGGCTGGGAACCCGTCTCCGGCGATGATGGAGATGGCAGCGCTCGCGCGGCAGGCGGCGCTCAGGGTTCTTCAAGCTTCTCCGGCTCTTCTTCAGGCGGCGACTCTTCTAGCAGCGACCGTGGTCAGCTCCCACGCCGCCGTATCTGCTTGGGAGGTGGCAGCGTGTCCGCCCACCGTCGCGCCCTGGTGAAGCGCGAGAGGGAGTCCGCCTGAGCTCCGGAGGCAGCTCGGGCTTCCCTGCGGGCCGGTGTGAGGCGAGCTGCACCAGATTTGTTTTTCCTTTTCCTTTTTTCCTGCGTAAAAAGGGCAGTAGCGTGGGGCCCCGCGGGGGCGTGTATGGGTTATTGCTGTTAATCATCGTTTTGCTTTCTTTATCGTACCTTCCAGCTATGTGCCCGCGCGTGGATGGTTCCCGGCCCCAGCCGTGGAGGCGACCGACCCAGGCCCTGTGTTTGTGTCGCGGTGCCCGAGGGGCGCGGACTGGAGGGGTGCTCCTGCAAGGGGCCCAGGTCGCGAACCTTTGAATGACTAGGATAGGAACATTCGCGAGGGCGCTTGGCTGCCTCCCTCTCGAGGCCTTGCTCAAGAGAAATCGAGGCATGAGAATGAAAAGCCGAAGAACCACAAGCCAAAGACGGCAACAACTCCAATAAAACTTCGAATGAGAAGGAACAATCCAACTGCGGAAAGCAAATGAAAAGCCGCGTCCGGCACCTAGTCTAGTCTTCGACGTCTTCTCACCAGCGCGGAGCTAAGTGCTGCCACTGGGCGTGGGAGGGAGCCCCAGCGCCTGAGGCCGGCGCTCCTGAGACCCCGGGGCGTGTATAGCCCCAACTCATTATTACGTGAGAGTGTCACGGGCGGCGAGCTTCACAGGCGTTGGCCTTCCTCACAGGCTCCGGGCCTTTTCCAAAACGCGATAGCTTCGCAGGCACTCGCCTTGCTTCACAGGCTCTGGGCCTTTTCCAAAACGCGATAGCTTCACAGGCACTCGCCTTGCTTCACAGGCTCTGGGCCTTTTCCAAAACGCGATAGCTTCACAGGCACTCGCCTTGCTTCACAGGCTCTTGGCCTTTTCCAAAACGCGATAGCTTCACAGGCACTCACCTTGCTTCAGAGGCTCTGGACCTTTTCCAAAACGCGATAGCTTCACAGGCACTCGCCTTGCTTCACAGGCTCTGGGCCTTTTCCAAAACGCGATAGCTTCACGGGCACTCGCCTTGCTTCACAGGCTCTGGGCCTTTTCCAAAACGCGATAGCTTCACGGGCACTCGCCTTGCTTCACAGGCTCTGGGCCTTTTCCAAAACGCGATAGCTTCACAGGCACTCGCCTTGCTTCACAGGCTCTAGGCCTTTTCCAAAATGCGATAGCTTCACGGGCACTCGCCTTGCTTCACAGGCTCTGGGCCTTTTCCAAAACGCGATAGCTTCACGGGCACTCGCCTTGCTTCACAGGCTCTAGGCCTTTTCCAAAACGCGATAGCTTCACAAGCACTCGCCTTGCTTCACAGGCTCTGGGCCTTTTCCAAAACGCGATAGCTTCACAGGCACTCGCCTTGCTTCATAGGCTCTGGGCCTTTTCCAAAATGCGATAGCTTCACAGGCACTCGCCTTGCTTCACAGGCTCCGGGCCTTTTCCAAAACGCGATAGCTTCACAGGCACTTGCCTTGCTTCACAGGCTCTGGGCCTTTTTAGGGGTAGAACCTCCGGAGGTGCTGGATGTTCCATGCATTCTGGACCGGCACTCCCTCCTGAGTCTCCAAGCGCGCGGAGCCGGGCCTAGAAACATGAACAACCTTGAACGGGCCCTCCCAGATGGGAGAGAGCTTGTGCAGTCCCTCCCTGGAGAGAACCCGCCTGAGAACGAGGTCTCCTACCTCAAGAGTCTTGGGGCGGATGTTGCGGCAGTGATATCGCCGCAGCGCTTGTTGGTACCTCGCCGCTCGCAGCGCGGCTTCTCGGCGGCGTTCCTCCCCCAGCACGAGGTCCATCCCGCGCATGGCATCCTGCTGCGCCTCGTCGAACGCCAGGACCCGCACGGAGCGACGTCTCACCTCGTGAGGGAGGACCGCTTCCGCTCCGTAGACCAGGAAGAACGGGGTCTCTCCAGTCGGCTTGGTCGCGGTGGTGCGGATGGACCACAGCACGGACTGAAGCTCGTCGTACCAACCTCTGCCGCAGGCCTCTAGCTTCTTCTTGAACGTCCTGGTCTTGAGGCCCCTCAGGACCTCCGCGTTTTCCCGCTCGGCCTGGCCATTGCTTCGGGGGTGCGCCACTGAAGCGTAGCATATCTGCATTCCAAGGTTAGCACAGTATGTTTTGAACAGGTTACTGATGAACTGCGAACCGTTGTCCGTGATGATGCGATTCGGCACCCCGAACCGGCTCACGATGCCCTTGATGAACTTGACCGCGGAACCCGCGGGAATGGTGCGAACAGCCTCTACTTCAGCCCACTTGGTGAACTTGTCCACGGCAACATAAAGGTAGCGGTAGCCCCCTGGCGCCCGAGGAAATGGGCCCAAGATGTCCAGCCCCCAGACTGCGAATGGCCACGAAAGGGGGATAGTCTGCAAGCCTCCTGCTGGCTGATGGATCTGCTTGGCGTGGAATTGGCAGGCTTCACAAGCTTTCACTAGTTCCACGGCGTCATTGAGCACGGTGGGCCAATAAAACCCACTGCGGTCCGTGATGATGAATGATGTCCACAGTCTCCGCCGTGTATATCTTCCAGTAGTTCCTTCCCTTGCTCCCTGGAGATGCAGCACAGGGATACGTCGTTTGGTCGCTTTCGGTAGAGCTCTCCATCTTTGATGCAGTATGCCGTGGCCTGGCATGCCACTTGCTCTGCTTCCTCCTCCTTCTCCGGTAGGGTCCCTTGCGTTAAGTAGCTCAGAGCTCCGCGATCCAACATCCCTCCTGAGGTTCCATCGTCAGGAGCAGGCATGCTCCCGAGGCCGGGCCACAGGCCGGAGCTCCTCAGGCAGGTGGCTGGGGGAGCTCCTCCCGGGGCTGAGCCGTGTTTGATAATGACGGCATGGCTGAAGGCTTGAAGAGCCGCTCCTCAAAAACTCCAGGCTCCTGAGGTAACCGCCTGGACGCGCGTTTGGCGATGTCATCGGCTTCCTGATTGGTGCCACGGGGCACATGCTGCAACTCCAACCCCCAGAACTGCTTCTCCATCCTGCGGACCTCCGCAAGGTAGGCTTCCATGTGCTCATCCTTCGGCTCGTACACCTTGTTGGAGAAGTTGACAAGGAGCTGTGAATCGCCCTTGATGGTGAGGCGTTTCACCCCCAGGGCAGCTGCGGCCTTCAAGCCCGCTATTAAACCTTCATACTCCGCTATGTTGTTGGAGACCTTTTCACCTTGCTGGAAACAGAGCTGCACGGCGTAATAGAGCTTGTCCTGAGTGGACGATATAAGCACTGCCCCAGCCCCAGCGCCGTGCCTGGAGAACGCCCCATCGAAGTACATGACCCAGCCTTCTGGCGCCTCGCTTCCCGGGGACAAGGACCGATCCTCGTCGGCCTTGAGGCCTGGCGCCTCCGTCCATTCTGCCACAAAATCCGCCAACGCTGCTCCCTTGATGACTCTGGTCATGCTGAATTCGAGCTGAAACACTTGCAGCTTATGTTCCACTCAGCGACCCTCCCAGCTGAATTGGGGCTCCTGAGCACTCTCTCCAGGGGGTATGACGAGACGACCTTGATGGGGTGAACCTGAAAATAGTGCCCCAGCTTGCGCGAGGCCACCAGTAGCGCGAGGAGGAGTTTCTGAGGCATGGGGTACCGTGCCCTTACATCCTGCAACACCGTGCTGACGAAGTACACTGGGTCAACGAGGTGGAGTGCGTCGGTGCTGGTGGCTCCCTTCGGAGACCTTGGCGCCTCTTGAGGCAATGAGGCCTCCTGAGACTGGCCATCTGGGAGTGAGGCCTCTTCCGCCTCCGGTGCGCCCCTCTGCGATGGCTGATCCTCCTCAGTCGCTGTGGCGGTTTCTGTGGGCCTTCCCCGTTCCTGTTCCGCCTTGTCCCGGGCCGCTGCCACGGTCTTGATTCGATGCTCCTCTTTGGCTGCCACCAAGGCCGCGCTGGCGGAGTAGGGAGTGGCGGCGAGGTAAAGCACCAGGGGCTCTTGAGGGCGCGGAGCCAACATGACCGGTGGACTGGTCAGGTACCTCTTGAGATCCTGGAACGCCTTGTCGGCCTCTTCAGTCCACTCGAAGGGCCCCCTTTTCTTCATTAGCTGGAAGAAGGGTAGCGCTCGCTCCCCCTACATGGAGATGAAGCACCCTAGCGCGGTCACACACCCCGTGAGCTTCTGCATTTCTCTGAGGGTCTTTGGCGGGCTCATGTCTTCCACTGGCTTGACCTTCTCCAGGTTAGCCTCGATGCCTCGGTGGGACACGAGGAAACCCAAGAGCTTGCCCGAGGGGACTCCGAGCACACACTTCTCTGAGTTGAGCCGTAGGTTCCCTGCGTTGAGGCTCGCAAAGGTTTCCTCCAGGTCTTGTATCAAGGTCCTGGCCTCCCGAGATTTTACCACGATGTCATCGACATAAGCTTCAGCATTCTTCCCGAGCTGCGGGCCTAAGGCGATGTGCATCAGCTGCTGAAAGGTCGCCCCTGCATTACGCAGCCCGAATGGCATGCATGTGTAGCAGTATACCCCACACGGGGTTAGGAAGGCTGTCTTCTCGATGTCTTCTACCGCCATCTTGATCTGGTGATACCCAGAGAATGCATCCAGGAAGCATAACAGGTCGCACTCCGCAGTGGAATCGATGATCTGGTCGATGCGGGGGAGCAGGAATGGATCTTGAGGGCACGCTTTGTTGAGGTTGGTGAAGTCGACACACATGCGTTCCTTCCCTCCCTTCTTTGGCACAACGACAGGGTTGGCCAACCAATCTGGGTATCGGACCTCGCGAATGACCCCAGCGGCCTCTAATTTGCAGGTCTCTTGGACGATGAAGGCCTGCTTTTCTATGGACTGCCGCCTGGCCTTCTGCTTCACAGGGCGCACGTTGGGGCACACGCTGAGGTGACGCTCGATTACACTCCTGGGGATCCCTGCCAACTGGTCTGGCTCCCAAGCGAATACCTTCTTGTTTGCACACAGGAACCCCACCAGGGCCTCCTCCTGCTCGGGTTTGAGGTGAGTGCCTATGGTGAAAGTGCCGTTGGTGGACCCATCCTCATCGACGGGTATTTGCTTGGTTTCTGCCTTGTCTTGGGTGAACAACTGCTTCTTCTTGGCGGGCGCAGCTCCCTTGGGCTCGGGGGCCTCCGAGTCGGCGGGCTGTGGCGACGTCGCTGTCTTGAAGACGAGCTTGAGCACCCGCAGAGCATCCCCGGTGTACCCGTGCACAGTGAGGACACCGCTGCTCCCGGGCATCTTCATGAGGTTGTACGTCGGGTGCGTCGCTGCCATGAACTGGGCCAGCGCTGGGTAGCCGAGGATGGCGTTGTAGGGGAGGCCGATGGGGGCGATGTCGAAGTCGACCAGCTCCATGCGGAAGTTGTCGTAGGTGCCGAAGGTTACTGGGAGCCGGATCTGTCCCAAGGAGCTGGATGATCCGCCCCCAACGCCTGAGAAGGGCCGGCTGGGTCGCAGCCGTTCCTGGGGTATGCAGAGGAGATTGAAGGCCTCGACCGAGAGCATGCTGAGGCCCGCGCCGCCATCAATGAGGGTTCTGGTGATGGCCACCTGGCAGATGGTGGGGGTGCACAGCATGGGGAGCGCACCCGAGCAGGCCGAGTTGGAGGGGTGGTCCTCCGAGCTGAAGGTCAAGCCCGTCTCGGGCGCCGCCCGATCCAGGGGAGCCCCCTGCCGCGTGGAAGCAGCGCTGACCCGGCGGATGAACGGCTTGATGTGGTGACTTGTGGGCGGCGCCTGCGAGCCGCCCAAGAGGGCCACGACGACCGGGGGCGTTGATGCAGCATGATTGACGGGGGAGAGGTTGCGAGGCTCCATGGGCGCACGGAGCGCGCAGGGCGAAGAACCAGCTGGGGTGAGCGTGGGAGTTGTGGTGCGGCCGTCTTGCCGCACGGTCAGATGCTGGGACGATGCTTGCTGCGCGTCCCCCGCCGGGCCGGTGGCGGCGTTGACGGCAGGTGACGGGGAACGGCGAGGACGCCCGCCGACAGGGGCCATCTGGACGACGCGGGAAGCGGGCGCGGTCCGGCGCTCCGCGCGGGCCCGATGAGCGTCAAACATGGGCGTGATGGTCGGAGGAGAACAGGGTGGTGGTAGACGAATTTCGGTGCACCCCTACCTGCCGCGCCAAATGTCGGATTTCGGGTTCCGGCAGACCCTTGAGGTTCGAACACTGGGGTGCGCGCGGAGATTTCGCCTCCTACCTACCTACACCCCTCCGCCATGCTAGGATCTAAAACTAAGGAAAGAACAACACAAGAGACACAGGGTTTATACTGGTTCGGGCCACCGTTGTGGTGTAATACCCTACTCCAGTGTGTGGTGTGGTGGATTGCCTCTTGGGCTGATGATGATAAATAATACAAGGAAGAACAGCCTCACGAGGGTTTGTTCTTGGCTGGGGCAATGAACTGCTGGGTGGAGTTCAGTCACCTTTCTCTCTCTCTCTCTCTCTCTCTCTCTCTCTCTCTGCTTCCTCCAACCGACCGAACCCCCTTGCTATGTGGGTGGCTGGTCCTATTTATAGAGGCCCTGGTCCTCTTCCCAAATATTGATCGGGAAGGGAGCCAACAATGGCGGGCTAATTTGAAGGGGGACAGCAAGTATCAGCTATCCTGACAAAAGTAGTCTTCGCCTGCGCAAAGCTCTGGTGATGACGCCGTCTTGGGCTCCACAGTGACCTCCGTCTCATAGTCCTCCTGGTCTTGGTCTCGTTGCACCGAAATGGCAGCCTTTGCCTGATGCCTCGGTACTCCGCGGCTGCGCTTGCCCCCTTTGCACCAAAGAGGAAAGGAGGACGCTGCACGGGCTGGCACCCGCCTAGCGCCCTGAGTCGTCATGGCTTGCGTCACAGGCACCTCGTGAGGTACCCCGCCTTGATCTCTCCGCCTCCTCGTGAGCCAGCCTGACGAGGTCGTGCCTGAGGAAGCTCCGCATTGTCCGCCCCGCGAGGCTTGGCCCCTCACGAGGGTCTTGGGTTTGTGTTGGTGAAGACGGGCCGTGCTGGGCCCCCCTTTGAGCCACGCCGCAGGCCGCAGGTAGGCAAGTCTGGGGACCCCGTTCCCAGAACGCCGACATATAGTCTTTCACAATTGCTAACACTCATGCAATACTTATGGGTATGGAGTTTTAATCGGACACAGAGAAAGATAGGAGCTTATAGTTTTGCCTCCCAGCGTTTTACCTCAAGGGTAATGTCAACAAGAATAGTTCATGAAAACTCACATCTAATTAGCCATATATACCAGGATCTTTCCAACATGTTGTGCTTGCCAAAAGATAAAATGTAAAAGGGAAGGGTGAAGATCACCATGACTCTTATGTAAGGTAGGAGATCTAAGTAAAAAATAGGCCCTTCGTAGAGGGAAGCAGAGGTTGTCATGCGCTTTTATGGTTGTATGCACAAAATCTTAATGCGAAAGAACTCCACTTTATATTGCCACTTGTGATATGGACCTTTATTATGCAGTCTGTCGCTTTTATTTCTTCCATATCACACGATCATATAAAGCTTATTTTCTCCCACACTAACAAGTCATACATATTTAGAGAGAAATTTGTATTGCTTGCACCGATGACAACATACTTGCAGGATCTTACTCAATCCATAGGTCGGTATGGTGTACTCTCATGGCAAAACTGGTTTAAGGGTGTTTGGAAGCACAAGTAGTATCTCTACTTGGTGCATAGAATTTGGCTAGCATGAGGGGGAAAGGCAAGCTCAATCATGTTGGATGATTCATGACAATATAATTTATCTCGGATGTAAGCAAACATAACCCATTATGTTGTCTTCCTTGTCCAACGTCAACTTTTTAGCATGTCATATTTTAATGAGTGCTCACGATCATAAAAGATGTCCAAGATAGTATATTTATATGTGAAGACCTCTCTTTCTTCATTACTTCCTATCAATTGCAATGATGACTATGTTTGTCAACTCTCAACAACTTTTATTCATCATACTTTTTATATGTGAGCTCATTACTTTCCATAAGATCTATATGCTCTCTTTTATTTCCTTTTTATTCTTTCTATTTTCTTTTATTCACTTAAGATCATGGCAAAATAATCAAGCCCTTGACTCAACACTAATCTATATAACTCACAACTAGATCATACTAAAAACTTGCATTCTACTAGATCAAGATATTACCAAAAGGATCGAACTAAGAAAAATGGTAAAGATAGAAGTGATGGTGATACGATACCGGGGCACTCCCCCAAGCTTGGCAGTTGCCAAGGGGAGTGCCCAAACCCGATGCTCAGTTCTTCTTTGTTGGTGAAGAAGATGGTGGTTTTGTTGATGGCGTAGGCTTCTTCCTTAATTTGCACTCGAGGACAGAATTTTGGTCCCTTAGGTTCTCGATCTCCTGCTCCAGGCTCAGTATCTTTTTGCATAGTTCCTATTTGTTTTCCTGCAAGAGGAGAAAAGGGATAAACTCGATCTTAGGTTTCTTTACTCTATCAAGGATGCTTGACTTTTTGAACTCCACATGCATGTCCCCAGGTTGAGGTAGTGGGACTTCATCTTCACCCGAGCTCGTCTCCTCCTTTCCCTTAGGTTCATAGTCCTCTTCTTCTTCCGTAGTCCAACCACAATGCTCCACATCCCCATAGACTTTAGGATCTGCAAGGTAATCAGCCACATAGCTCTCTCCTTCCGAATACTGGGACGACATGTTGCTCAAATCTGTAGCAGGACAGCTCGAGACAAAGACAGGAGATATTTGCGTGATACGGGAGTCAAAACCTTCGGGAGGTTATATAATGAATTTTTACCGACCAAAATACGTGACGTGTAAGAAAATGGAGTCTGGAGAGCACGCGAGGTGCCCACGAGGTAGGGGGCACGCCCTCCACCCTCGTGGAGCCCTCGTGTCCTTCCCGGACTGCTCTTATTTTTCTATTTTTCTAAATATTCCATAACGGAAGAAAATTGCCATTAGAACTGTTTGGGAGTCGGTTTACTTACCGTACCACATACCTATTCCTTTTCGGAGTCTTTTCGGAGTCTGAAACGTTCCGGAAAGTGTCTCTTATGTATTCCTCCAGGGTTACAGTTTCAATAACATTGGTTTCAACATTTATAGGATTACCTGAGATATAATGTTTAATTCTTTGACCATTCACCACCTTTGGATTTGTGCCTTCGAAGTTGTTGATTTTTATGGCACCGAAACGATAGACCTCCTCGATAACGTAAGCACCTTCCCATTTAGAGAGAAGTTTTCCTGCAAAAAATTTTAACGAGAGTTGTATAAGAATACATAGTCACCTACATTAAACTCACGCTTTTGTATCCTTTTGTCATGCCATCTTTGAACTTTTTCTTTAAATAATTTGGCACTCTCATAGGCTTCGGTTCTCCATTCATGATGTGAGCTAATGTCAAATAACCTCTTCTCCGGCAAGTTTGAAATCATAATTGAGCTCTTTACTAGCCCAATATGCCTTATGTTATAGTTCTAGAGGTAAATGACATGCTTTTCCATAAACCATTTTATACGGAGACATACCCATAGGATTTTTATATGCAGTTCTATAGGCCCATAATGCATCATCAAGTTTCTTGGACCAATTCTTTCTAGATCTATTAACAGTCTTTTGCAAAATCAATTTGAGTTCTCTATTACTCAATTCTACTTGACCATTAGACTGTGGGTGATAAGGAGATGCAATTCTATGATTAACATCATATTTAGCAAGCATTTACGAAAAGCAACATGAATAAAATGTGAACCACCATCAGTCATTAAGTATCTATGGACTCCAAACCTTGGAAAAATAACTTCTTTAAGCATCTTAATAGAGGTGTTATGATCAACACTACTAGTTGGAATAGCTTCTACCCACTTACTAACGTAATCAATAGCAACTAAAATATGTGTATATCCATTAGAGGAAGGAAACGGTCCCATATAATCAAAGCCCCAAACATCAAATGGTTCAATAAGAAGTGAATAATTCATAGGCATTTCTTGACGTCTACTAATATTACCAATTCTTTGACATTCATCACAAGATACAACAAACTTACGGGCATCCTTGAAGAGAGTAGGCCAATAAAAACCGGATTGCAATACCTTATGTGCAGTTCTATCTCCAGCGTGGTGTCCTCCATAAGCCTCAGAGTGATAATTTCGTAGGATCTGTTCCTGTTCATGCTTAGGTACACAACGTCTAATCACACCATCTACTCCTTCTTTATAAAGATGTGGGTCATCCCAAAAGTAATGTCTCAAATCATAGAAAAACCTTTTTATTTTGCTGGTATGTGAAACTAGGTGGTATAAATTTAGCAACAATATAATTAGCATAATCAGCATACCATGGAGCAGTACGAGAAGCATTTATGACATTTAATTGTTCATCAGGAAAGGTATCATCAATAGGTAGTGGGTCATCAAGCACATTTTCTAACCTAGACAAGTTGTCTGCAACGGGGTTCTCAGCTCCCTTTCTATTAATAATATGCAAATCAAATTCTTATACCAAGAGAACCCATCTAATAAGTCTAGGCTTAGCATCTTTCTTTTCCATAAGATATTTAATAGCAGCATGATCCGTGTGAATAGTTACTTTAGAATCAACAATCTAAGGTCTGAACTTATCACAAGCAAATACAACTGCTAAGAATTCTTTTTCAGTACTAGCATAATTTCTCTGGGCATTATCTAGAGTCTTACTAGCATAATGGATAACATTTAATTTATTATCAACTCTTTACCCTAGAACAGCACCTACAGCATAATCACTAGCATCACGCATAATTTCAAAGGGTAAATTCCAATCAGGTGGCTGGACAATAGGTGCAGAGACTAATGCTTTCTTAAGTATTTCAAATGCTTCTACACAATCATCATCAAAAACAAATGGTATATCTTTTTGTAATAAATTAGTCAGAGGCCGAGAAATTTTGGAGAAGTCCTTAATGAACCTCCTATAAAAACCGGCGTGACCAAGGAAACTTCTTATACCTTTGATGTCCTTGGGACATGGCATCTTTTCAATAGCATCAACCTTGGCTTTATCAACCTCAATACCTCTTTCAGAAACTTTATGCCCCAAGACGATACGTTCATTAACTATAAAGTGGCACTTTTCCCAATTCAAGACAAGATTAGTTTCTTCACATCTCTACAAAACTCAGTCAAGGTTGCTTAAGCAATCATCAAAAGAGGATCCATAGACGGAAAAATCGTCCATGAAAACCTCACAAATCTTTTCACAGAAGTCAGAGAATATAGCCATCATGCATCTTTGAAAGGTAGAAGGTGCATTACATAAACCAAAAAGCATATGTCTATATGCAGAAGTACCAAACGGGCAAGTAAAAGTAGTCTTTGATTGATCATTGGCTGACACAGGTATTTGAGATAACCCAGAATAACCATCTAGAAAGCAGAAATGTGTATGCTTGGATAATCTTTCTAGCATTTGATAGATAAAAAGTAAGGGATAATGATCTTTTTTAGTAGCTTTATTTAATTTGCGGAAATAAATTACCATCCTATAACCCGTAATAACTCTTTGCAGGATCAACTCATCTTTATCATTTGGAACGACGGTAATACCTCCCTTCTTAGGGACACAATGGACAGGACTTACCCACTGACTATCGGCAACGGGATAAATTATACCTGCCTCAAGAAGCTTTAGTATTTCCTTTCTTACCACTTCCTTCATCTTAGGATTCAGCCTTCGTTGATGATCACGAACTGGTTTGGCATCTTCCTCCAAATTTATTTTGTGTTCACATAGAGTGGTGTAACGCCCCGTTGATACGTCTCCAACGTATCTATAATTTTTGATTGCTCCATGCTATCTACTGTTTTGGATGTTTATGGGCTTTATTATACACTTTTATATCATTTTTGGGACTAACCTATTAACCCAGAGCCCAGTGCCAGTTTCTGTTTTTACCTTGTTTTAGGGTTTCGAAGAAAAGGAAAATCAAACGGAGTCCAATTGACCTGAAACTTCATGGAACTCATTTTTGGAAGGAAATAAGCCCAGAAGACTTGAAGTGCACGTAAGGGAAGCTTCGAGGAGGCCACGAGGTAGGGGGCACGCCCACCCCCCTAGGGCGCGCCCTCCACCCTCGTGGGCCCCTCGTGGCTCCCCTGACGTACTTCTTCCGCCTATATATCTCCATATACCCTAAAAACATCCGAGAGCACAATAGATCGGGAGTTCCGCCGCCAGAAGCTTCCGTAGCCACTGAAAGACAATCTAGACCCGTTCCGGCACCCTGCCGGAGGGGGCAATCCCTCTCCGGTGGCCATCTTCATCATCCCGGTGCTCTCCGTGATGAGGAGGGAGTAGTTCTCCATCAGGGCTGAGGGTATGTACCACTAGCTATGTGTTTGATCTCTCTCTCTCTCTCGTGTTCTTGAGATGGTATGATCTTGATGTATCGCGAGCTTTGCTATTATATTTGAATCCTATGATGTTTCTTCCCCCCCTCTACTCTCATGTAATGGATTGAGTTTCCCCTTTGAAGTTATCTTATCGGATTGAGTCATTAAAGATTTGAGAACACTTGATGTATGTCTTGCCATGCGTATCTATGGTGACAATGGGATACCACGTGATTCACTTGTTGTATGTTTTGGTGATCAACTTGCGGGTTCCGCCATGAACCTATGCATAGGGGTTGGCACACGTTTTCGTAGTGATTCTCCGGTAGAACTTTGGGGCACTCTTTGAGGTCCTTTGTGTTGGTTTAATAGATGAATCTAAGATTGTGTGACGCATATCGTATAATCATACCCACGTATACTTGAGGTGACAATGGAGTATCTAGGTGACATTAGGGTTTTGGTTCATTTGTGTCTTAAGGTGTTATTCTAGTATGAACTCTAGGGCTGTTTGTGACACTTATAGGAATAGCCCAACGGATTGATTGGAAAGAATAAATTTGTGGTGGTTTCGTTCCCTACCATAATCTGTTTGTTTGTTCTCCGCTATTAGTGACTTTGGAGTGACTCTTTGTTGCATGTTGAGGGATAGTTATGTGATCCAATTATGTTATTATTGTTGATAGGACTTGCACTAGTGAAAGTATGAACCCTAGGCCTTGTTTCAACGCATTGCAATACCGTTTACGCTCATTTTTATCATTAGTTACCTTGCTGATTTTATATTTTCAGATTACAAAAACTATTATCTACCATCCATATACCACTTGTATCACCATCTCTTCGCCGAACTAGTGCACCTATACAATCTTACCATTGTATTGGGTGTGTTGGGGACACAAGAGACTCTTTGTTATTTGGTTGCAGGTTTGCTTGAGAGAGACCATCTTTATCCTACGCCTCCTATGGATTGATAAACCTTAGGTCATCCACTTGAGGGAAATTTGCTACTGTCCTACAAACCTCTGCACTTGGAGGCCCAACAACGTCTACAAGAAGAAGGTTGTGTAGTAGACATCAAGATCTTTTCTGGCGCCGTTGCCGGGGAGGTTAGCACTTGAAGGTATATCTTTAGATCTTGCAAGCGAGTCTTTTAGTTTCTTGTTTTATCACTAGTTTAGTTTATAAAAGAAAATTACAAAAAAATGGAATTAAGGTTACCTCATATGCTTCATCTTTTTAATATCTATCATGAAAATAAGGATTCCGATAATTGTGCTCAAGTGCTAGAAGAAGAATGCATTAGAATGTTTGGCACTAAATATTTGAATGATGAGCATGATTGCAATGTTGTTAGTACGAATTCTTTGAATATCCATGATGCTAATGATATGCAAAGCCACAAGCTTGGGGAAGCTATGTTTGATGAAGACGATATTTTTTGTCCCCCAAGTTTTGATGAGCAAATTTATTATGATGAAAGCATGCCTCCTATCTATGATTATTATTGTGATAACACGTATGCTTTAAAGAATAATAATAACAATGAACCTTGTCATCTTGATCTTAATTTTCAATCACATGATAGTTATTTTGTTGAGTTTGCTCCCACTATTATTCATGAGAAGAATTTTTCTTATGTGGAGAGTAGTAAATTTTCTATGCTTGTAGATCATGAAAAGAATGCTTTATGTGATGGATATATTGTTTAATTCATTCATGATGCTACTGAAAATTATTATGAGGGAGGAATATATGCTTGTAGGAATTGCAATAATATCAAGTTTCCTCTCTATGTGCTTAAAGTTTCGAAGTTATGCTTGTTTTGCCCTCCTATGCTAGTTGATTATTGTTCCCACAAGTTGTTTGCTCACAAAATCCCTATGCATAGGAAGTGGGTTAGACATAAATTTGCTAGTCATATTCTTCATGATGCTCTCTTTATGTTACAATTTTTATCCTTTATGTGAGCATCGTTCAAATCATCATGCCTAGCTAGGGGCGTTAAACGATAGCGCTTGTTGGGAGGCAACCCAACTTTATTTTCGTTCCTGTTTAGTAATAAATAATTCATATAGCCTCTTTTTAGATGTGGTTTTATGCTTTTAATTAGTGTTTGTGCCAAGTAGAACCTTTGGGAAGACTTGGGGAAAGTCTTGTTGATCATGCTGTCAAAAACAGAAACTTTAGCGCTCACGAGAATTGCTGCCATTTTTTATTGGAGAGTGATATTTAGTTAATTATTTTTTCAGGTGATTAATAGATAAATTCCTAAGGTCCAGAAATTTATTTTAGAATTTTGGGGTTCCAGAAGTATACGTTTGATCCAGATTACTACAGACTGTTCTGTTTTTGACAGATTCTGTTTTTCATGTGTTGTTTGCTTATTTTGATGAATCTATGGCTAGTAAAATAGTTTATAAACCATAGAGAAGTTGGAATACAGTAGTTTTAACACCAATATATATAAACAATGAGTTCATTACAGTACCTTGGAGTGGTGATTTATTTTCTTATACTAACTGAGCTCACAAGTTTTCTACTTTAAATTTTGTGTTGTGAAGTTTTCACGTTTTGGGTAAAAGATTTGATGGATTATGGAATAAGGAGTGGCAAGAGACTAAGCTTGGGAATGCCCAAGGCACCCCCAAGGTAATATTCAAGGATAGCCAAGAGCCTAAGCTTGGGGATGCCCCGGAAGGCATCCCCTTTTTCATCTTCGTTCATCGGTAACTTTACTTGGAGCTATATTTTTATTTACCACATGATATGTGTTTTGCTTGGAGCGTCAATTTATTTTGTTAGGATTTGCTTGCTGTTATTTATAACTTGTTTTGCATCTTTTATTTCAATAAAAGTGGCATTGATAGCCTTTACTATGCCTATTTTACAAGTCTTCATGTTGCTGTTTGAAAACAGAAAGTTTACCGCTGTTGCAATAATTCCCTAGAAAAGTCAGAATGTGATAAAATGTTGAAACCTTTTGCATATTAAGATATGATAAATTTACTACAGTGTTAATTTTATTTTATAATTTTTGGAGCTAGGGAACTATGGGTGTTGCTGCATTCTTTACAGACTGTCCTGTTTAGGCAGATCGCTGTTATGTTTGCATTGTTTGCATATGTTTGCTTCTTTAATGATTCTATTTGGGGATAGGACTATTAAATATGCAGAGGCATTTAGTATTCAATGTTGAATAATAATTTTAGTGATTTTCTAAAGTAGAGTATGATAAGGTTTTGGCAATGGTTTATACTAACTTATCTCATGAGTCCTTGTTGAGTTTTGTGTGGATGAAGCTTTTGAGATTTAGGGAGACCGTGATATGAGAGGAATTAAGGAGACACTAAAGCTCAAGCTTGGGGATGACCAAGGCATCCCAAGATAATATTTCAAGAAGTCTCAAGCATCTAAGCTTGGGGATGCCCCGGTTGGCATCCCACCTTTCTTCTTCAACAACTATCGGTTAGTTTCGGTTGATCCTAAATTTTTGCTTCTTCACATGATGTTTGCCATTCTTAGAATGTCATTTTCTTTTGCTTTTATTTCTATTTGAATAAAATACCAAGATATGAAATTATTAAATGTTAGATAGTCTTCACATAGTTGCATAATTATTCGACTACTCATTGATCTTCACTTATATCTTTCGAAGTAGTTTGTCATTTGCTCTAGTACTTCCCTTATATCATTTTAGAGCACGGTGGTGGTTTTATTTTATAGAAATAGATGAACTCTCATGCTTCACTTATATTTGTTGAGTCTTAAATAGCATGGTAATTTTCTTAAATAATCCTAATATGCTAGGTATTCAAGATTAGTAAAATTTTCTTGTGAGTGTTTTGAATACTAAGAGAGGTTTGATGCTTGATGATTGTTTTGAGATATGGAGGTAATAATATCAAAGTCGTGCTAGTTGAGTAGTTGTGAATTTGAGAAATGCTTGTGTTGAAGTTTGCAAGTCTCGTAGCATGCACGTATGGTAAACGTTGTGTAACAAATTTGAAACATGAGGTGTTATTTGATTGTCTTCCTTATGAGTGGCGGTCGGGGACGAGCGATGGTCTTTTCCTACCAATCTATCCCCCTAGGAGCATGCGCGTAGTTCCGAGGTTTTTGATGACTTGTAGATTTTTGCAATAAGTATGTGAGTTCTTTATGACTAATGTTGAGTCCATGGATTATACGCACTCTCACCCTTCCATCCTTGCTAGCCTCTTCCATACAATGCACTGCCCTTTCTCACATTGAGAGTTGGCGCAAACTTCGCCGGTGTATCCAAACCCCGTGATATGATACGCTCTTTCACACATAAACCTCCTTATATCTTCCTCAAAACAGCCACCATACCTACCTATTATGGCATTTCCATAGCCATTCCGAGATATATTGCCATGCAACTTTCCACCATTCTGTTTATCATGACACATTCATCATTGTCATGTTGCTTAGCATGATCATGTAGTTGACATAGTATTTGTGGCAAAGCCACCGTTCATAATTCTTTCATACATGTCACTCTTGGTTCATTGCATATCCCGGTACACCGCCGGAGGCATTCATATAGAGTCATCTTTGTTCTAGTATCGAGTTGTAATCATTGAGTTGTAAATAAATAGAAATGTGATGATCATCATTTTCTAGAGCATTGTCCCAAGTGAGGAATTAAAAAAGAGAAAGGCCATAAAAAAGAGAAGCCCCCCAAAAAATAGAAAGGCCATAAAAAAGAGAAGGCCCAAAAAATGAAATGAGAGAAAAAGAGAGAAGGGTCAATGCTACTATCCTTTGCCACACTTGTGCTTCAAAGTGGCACCATAACCTTCATGATAGAGAGTATCTTGTTTTGTCACTTTCATATAGTAGTGGGAATTTTTCATTATGGAACTTGGCTGGTATATTCCAACAATGGGCCTCCTCAAGTGCCCTAGGTCTTCGTGAGCAAGCAAGTTGGATGCACATCCACTTAGTTTCTTTTGTTGATCTTTCATACATTTATAGCTCTAGTGCATCCATTGCATGGAAATCCCTACTCCTTGCATTAACATCAATCGGTGGGCATCTCCATAGCCCATTGATTAGCCTCGTTGATGTGAGACTTTCTCCTTTTTGTCTTGTCCACATAACCCCCCTCATTATATTCTATTCCACCCATAGTGCTATGTCCATGGCTCATGCTCATATATTGCATGAAAGTTTATAGGTTTGAGATTACTAGGGTATGAAACAATTGCTTGGCTTGTCATCGGGGTTGTGCATGATGAGAGCATTCTTGTGTGATGAAAATGGAGCATGACCAAACTATATGATTTTGTAGGGATGAACTTTCTTTGGCATGTTATTTTGAGAAGACATGATTTCTTAGGTACTATGCTTGAAGTATTATTGTTTTTATGTCAATATGAACTTTCAGATCTGAATATTCATGCCACAATTAAGAAGAATTACATTGAAATTATGCGAAGTAGCATTCCACATCAAAAATTCTGTTTTTATCATTTACCTACTCAAGGACGAGCAGGAATTAAGCTTGGGGATGCTGATACGTCTACAACGCATCTATAATTTTTGATTGCTCCATGCTATATTATCCACTGTTTTGGATGTTTATGGGCTTTATTATACACTTTTATATCATTTTTGGGACTAACCTATTAACCCAGAGCCCAGTGCCAGTTTCTGTTTTTTACCTTGTTTTAGGGTTTCGAAGAAAAGGAAAATCAAACGGAGTCCAATTGACCTGAAACTTCACGGAACACATTTTTGGAAGGGAAGAAGCCCAGAAGACTTGAAGTGCACGTAAGGGAAGCTTTGAGGAGGACACGAGGTAGGGGGTGTGCCCACCCCCCTAGGGCGCGCCCTCCGCCCTCGTGGGCCCCTCGTGGCTCCCCTGACGTACTTCTTCCGCCTATATATCTCCATCTACCCTAAAAACATCTAAGAGCACAATAGATTGGGAGTTCCGCCACCAGAATCCTCCGTAGCCACCGAAAGCCAATCTAGACCCGTTCTGGCACCCTGCCGGAGGGGGCAATCCCTCTCCGGTGGCCATATTCATCATCCCGGTGCTCTCCATGATGAGGAGGGAGTAGTTCTCCCTCGGGGCTGAGGGTATGTACCAGTGGCTATGTGTTTGATCTCTCTCTCTCTCTCTCATGTTCTTGAGATGGTACGATCTTGATGTATCGCGAGCTTTTCTATTATATTTGGATCCTATGATGTTTCTTCCCCCCCCCCTCTACTCTCTTGTAATGGATTGAGTTTCCCCTTTGAAGTTATCTTATCGGATTGAGTCTTTAAAGATTTGAGAACACTTGATGTATGTCTTGCCGTGCGTATCTGTGGTGACAATGGGATACCACGTGATTCACTTGATGTATGTTTTGGTGATCAACTTGCGGGTTCCGCCCATGAACCTATGCATAGGGGTTGGTACACGTTTTCGTTGTTATTCTCCGGTAGAACTTTGGGGCACTCTTTGAGGTCCATTGTGTTGGTTGAATAGATGAATCTGAGATTGTGTGATGCATATCGTATAATCATACCCACAGATACATGAGGTGACAATGGAGTATCTAGGTGACATTAGGGTTTTGGTTGATTTGTGTCTTAAGGTGTTATTCTAGTACGAACTCTCGGGCTGTTTGTGACACTTATAGGAATAGCCCAACGGATTGATTGGAAAGAATAACTTTGAGGTGGTTTCGTACCCTACCATAATCTCTTCGTTTGTTCTCCGCTATTAGTGACTTTGGAGTGACTCTTTGTTGCATGTTGACGGATAGTTATGTGATCCAATTATGTTATTATTGTTGAGAGGACTTGCACTAGTGAACGTATGAACCCTAGACCTTGTTTCAACGCATTGCAATACCTTTTACGCTCATTTTTATCATTAGTTACCTTGCTTTTTTATATTTTCAGATTACAAAAACTATTATCTACCATCCATATACCACTTGTATAACCATCTCTTCGCCGAACTAGTGCACCTATACAATTTACCATTTTATTGGGTGTTATGGGGAGACAAGAGACAGTTTGTTATTTGGTTGCAGGGTTGCTTGAGAGAGACCATGTTCATCCTACGCCTCCTACGGATTGATAAACCTTAGGTCATCCACTTGAGGGAAATTTGCTCCTATCCTACAAACCTCTACACATGGAGGCCCAACAACGTCTACAAGAAGAAGGTTGTGTAGTAGACATAACCCGTATGTAACTTGCCATATTTGTATTCCAACTCTTGCCATTTTCGGCTCTAAGTAATGATATTCCCTCATGGTTGGGTTTTGTCTTCTTTTTGCTTTTTGGCCATGTCATGCATCTCTTGTCATGTCATCATGTGCATCGCATTTGCATACGTGCTCGTCTCATGCATCCGAGCATTTTCCCCGTTCTCCATTTTGCATTCCGGCACTCCTACGTCCTCCGGCGCCCCCTTTTGCCTTTTTTCATGTGCGGGTGTTAAATGTTCTCGGATTGGACCAAGATTTGTCAAGCGGCCTTAGTTCACTACCGGTAGACCGCCTGCCAAGTTTCATTCCATTTGGAGTCCGTTTGATACTCCAACGGTTAACCGAGGAACCGTAAAGCCTCGTGTGTGTTGCAGCCCAACACCCCTCCAAAGTGGCCCAAAACCCTTTCAAACCCCCTCCATCCTCTCGTCCATTCGATGACGATCGCGTGGCCGAAAACCACACTCAATTTGGACTCTCCTAGCTCCCAGAATCTATAAATAGGCGTCCCCTCCGAAATTCGCGGTTGAAACCAACCCTAACCTAGTCCCTCTCCGCGCCGGACATGTCCGGACGGTGCCGGACACGTCAGCCACCACGCCCCGACCACTCGCAGGCCGCCACGTGGCGCCCGCGCCCACTTCCCCGCCGAAGCCCGCCGGGCCCATCTCGGGCCCTCGCGGCCCGCTCCGCCCCGCCGCCTGCCCGGCTCCGCTCCCGCGCGCGCGCCGCCCGCGCCCTCCGCCGCTCGTCGTCGCCAGCCACCGCGCCGCCACAGCAGCCATCGCCGGCCCGATCGAAGCCGGAGCTCCCCGCTGCCCGAGGTCGCCGCCAGCCTTCGCCCGTCGCCTCGCCCGCCGCGAACCTCGCCGCCCGCCGTCCCACGGCCGGATCCGGCCTCCCCGTCCCGGGATCCGGCAAGTCCCCTCCTCTCCGGCGAGTCCCACCTCGTTTCCGGCGAGATCCCAGCTGCCTCGACTTCCATGCACCGAAACCCTAGATCTGATTCTGGAGAGGTTGGTTTTTTTCTCCAAGTCCTTTTTTCCCTCATAATATATGCCCATGTTCATCGCATCATATCTCATCATCCGTAGCTCCGTTTTGCGCGTGTGAGATATCAAATTGTTCGTTAGGATGTCCTCTTCATTTTATTCCATTGCATCATTCTTGTTTGAGTCCATCTTGAGGCCTAAAATGCTGTTGCAAGAGTGCTATAAAATGTTAGTTCCTGATTCTTATTAGGTTATGGGCATTTGTTATTTTTGCCATGATTATTGTGTGCCTCCTATGAACTTGAGCCCTACATGTGTTTTGGGCTATACCATGCCATCTTTACAGGGGTGTATGCCATGTATGTTTGTGATCCATGTGGTGACTATCACAAGCATGCAAAGTAGCTCTCGTGATGTTGCTGTTTTCAGGGACTTCGAATTCTTCTAAGTCATTTCCCTGATGTTATTTTTATGCCATGTATTCTTGTTGCTACAGAGTGATCCGTGCCTCTTTTGAGCATGTTCAGTAAGGATGATTTTTAGATATTGTTATGTTATATCCATCCATGTATCTGTTTGCAATTATGGAGTACCCTAGCATGACTCAATCTTGCTCTACTTTTGCTATAAAATATTCCTGGCAGATTGTTTACATGTTATTCAATTTTGCCAAGGTTGTTGTAGTTGATCCATGCATGCTTTGAGTAGTTTCATGCCATGCCTTGCTTTGCCATGATATGTTCCTATAGCATGTTGTTATCTTGCTCTAAACATTGCTTCCTGATGTTAGTTCCTGGCATGTTGTTATTTTCACCAAGTCTGTGAACCTGATATCTTTTGCACTTTTGCCATGCTTGTTTGAACCTGCTATTGTGTGATTTAGCCGTAGATCAGTGTTCATCTTTTGTCAAGCATCTTGAGTGGATCACTGCCATGTGCTTTGTTGCTATGTTAGAGTGCAGTAGCTTAGTTTCTTGCTGCATTCTAGATAGCATCGTGCTGTTAATCGCAGATTTGTGCCATTATTGTTTTGCTTGCCATTTGCAAACCGTGCATCCGATTCCGGTGATCTTGATATCAATTTCGACTGAAATCAACTCACCTTCCTAGTGGAACTCTTAGTTTGTCAATTTGAGGCCTAGTTCAATATTTTCCTTCCGGAGCACGCATATGCATTGCATATTACATCCCGCATATCATGCCATGTTTTGCATCATGTTGTTTGTGCATTGAACCATGGTTGATTGTGTTTCCCTTGCTTGTGTTCTTGCCTTGGGTAGAGCCGGGAGACGAGTACATGATCGAGGAACCCATTGAGTACGCTTACGAGGATCAAGCTTACGTCAACTCGGAGAACTTTGCAGGCAAGATGACCATACCCTCGAAATCACTTCTATCTTTGCTTGCTAGTTGCTCGCTCTATTGCTATGCCTATGCCGTGATACCTACCACATGCTTTATCATGCCTCCCATATTTCCATGTCAAACCTCTAACCCACCTTGTCCTAGCAAACTGTTGTTTGGCTATGTTACCGCTTTGCTCAGCCCCTCATGTAGCGTTGCTAGTTGCAGGTGAAGATTGGAGTTTGTTCCTTGCTGGAACATGTTTATTGTTGGGATTTCACTATTATATCTTGTTTACTTTAAAGCACCTATATACTTGGTAAAGGGTAGAAGGCTCGGCCTTCTGCCTTGTGTTTTGTTCCACTCTTGCTGCCCTAGTTTCCGTCATACCGGTGTTATGTTCCTTGATTTTGCGTTCCTTACGCGGTTGGGTTATAATGGGAACCCCTTGACAGTTTGCCTTGAATAAAACTCCTCCAGCAAGGCCCAACCTTGGTTTTACCATTTGCCACCTAGCCTTTTTCCCTTGGGTTTCGCGGACTCAAGGGTCATCCTTATTTTAACCCCCCCGGGCCAGTGCTTCTCTAAGTGTTGGTCCAACCTAGAGCACCATGTGGGGCTGTCCCTTGGCAACTTGGGTTAGATTGGCTCCCGTCCTCTTAGCTTATCCAGTGTGCCCTGAGAACGAGATATGTGCAGCTCCTATCGGGATTTGTCGGCACAGCGGGTGGCTTTGATGGTCTTGTTTTACCATTGGTGAGATGTATTGTACCCGGGATTCCGAGTCTGATCGGGTCGTCCTGGGAGAAGAAATATCCTTCGTTGACCGTGAGAGCTTGTGATGGGCTAAGCTGGGACACCCCTGCAGGGTTTTTAACTTTCGAAATCCGTGCCCGCGGTTATGGGAAGATGGGAATTTGTTAATATCCGGTTGTAGAAAACCTGAAACTTAACTTAATAAAAATGTATCAACAACGTGTGTAGCCGTGATGGTCTCTTTTCGGCGGAGTCCGGGAAGAGAACACGGTCTCGTGTTATGCTTGAACGTAAGTAGTTTTCAGGATCACTTCTTGATCGTTGTAGCTTCTCGACCGTGCTTTGCCTTCTATTCTTGATCTCATTTCCGTATGTTAGCCACCATATATGCTAGTGCTTGCTGCAACTCCACCTCACATACCTTTTCCCTACCCATAAGCTTAAATAGTCTTGATCGCGAGGGTGTAGATTGCTGAGTCCCCGTGACTCACAGATTACTTCCAAAACCAGATGCAGGTGCCGATGATGCCATTCCAGGGGATGCGACTGAACTCAAGTGGGAGTTCGACGAGGACTTAGGACGTTACTATGTTTCCTTTCCAGACAATCAGTAGTGGAGCCCAGTTGGGGCGACTAGAGATCTTATGCATTTGGGGTTGTCTTTATTTTGGTTCCGTAGTCGGACCTTGATTGTATTCTGGATGATGTAATGCTATATTTATGTATTGTGTGAAGTGGCGATTGTAAGCCAACTCTGTACCTCTTTCTTATTCAGTACATGGGATGTGTAAAGATTACCCCTCTTGCGACATGCCTACAATGCGGTTATGCCTCTAAGTCGTGCTCCGACACGTGGGAGATATAGCCGCATCGTGGGTGTTACAAGTTGGTAATCAGAGCCTTCCCTGACTTAGGAGCCCCCTGCTTGATCGAATCGTTGGCGTTGTTGAGTCTAGAAAATGTTTTGAGTCTTATAGGATTATATATATCGGAGAGTAGGATTCTTTTTACTCCTCAGTCCCTTCGTCGCTCTGGTGAGGCATCCTGACGTAGAGTTTTGACTCTTCTCTTCTCAAATTTCACAAAAAAAATTTAGGATCATGCGGGTATATTGGAATCGTTCCGATGGTTTTGTGACGAGAACATTGTTCTTGGTGCCTCCTGACATTTAGGGGTTGTGGCAGTGTCCCGGGGAGTTGAGATCCGAGGTGTTGTTGTCACAATTTTATCGTTGCAGTTCTGGAATACCTGAGTTCGCCGACATCAAAAATCTCTTTTATGCAGTTGTTGGTGAGATAACCTCGACGCCACCCAGTACTGGGGCGGGAGTTCGGGAGTATTGCCATAACTCGTATAACGGATGCTTTTCGAAGGTTGAGGTAAATGATTTCCGAAGGTTTCTTGGTTATGTGTTGAAGGATGGATACAACTGGATGTAGGATTTGCTAGTTTTGGGTGATATATTATGCTTCCCCTGTATCCCCAACACCTGATTGCATAATCGGAAAATTTCGGGAGTTTCATTGGTGGGAATTCATGTAGCTCTAGTATTTCTTCCGCAGATATTTGGTTCGTGATTGGGTAATCCGTACCAAGTATTTGTTCATATCCGTACCTTGTTGTATTATTCATCTACCTCTATCTAAGTGGCTTCTCAATTTATGGAAGTGTGATCATTTATTTTGGAATTCATTCGTTCATTCTTGCTCATATGTTAAGGCTATATGTTGCAATTTCGACCCATTGATTCAGCTTGAATATATGTCTGTCAAGATGCTAACGGATGTCACCCTCTTCAGGATGGCTCCTCCAACGCGTCAGAATCCGGAACCTCCACCAGCTCCTCCACCTCCGGAGGCATGGCAAGCTGTGATGGCCGCTACCAACGCCAACACGCAGTTGATTAAGCAACTCTTGCAAGAGCGCAACCAAGGAAATCAAGGCCATGGCAACAATCAAACTCAGTTTGCTACCCTCAACCAGTTCCTCGCAAACCAGCCAAAGTCTTTCAGTAACTGTGTCGAGGCCACAGACGCTGATGATTGGCTCATGGATATCTGCAAACATTTTGAATGTAGCTACATCAGGCCTGAGGACTTTGTCAAGTTTGCTTCGTTCCAACTCAAAGACCAAGCTGCTGAGTGGTATGAACAATACAAAGATTCCAGTGGAGGTCGTGTGATTACCTAGGATGATTTCTGCCAAGACTTCAAAGCTCACCACATTCCTCAGAGTGTTGTTGAGAGTAAGCGTGAGGAGTTCCGCAACCTGAAGCATGGCAGCTTGTCTGTTTACCAATACAACATCATGTTCCAGAGGCTCGCTCTCTTCGCCAAACAAGACGTCCCTGACAAGAAGAGCATGATTTATCAGTTCAGAGGTGGCCTCAGAGAAGATCTACAACTAGCTCTTGTGCTTTTTGAGCCGAAAAAGTATGATGAGTTCTACAACATGGCACCAAAGCAAGAGCCTGCTCAGCCCAAGTGCAATGCTTCCTAGAAGAGAATTAGGGATGCAACTCCTTCTTCTTCTTCAACTCAAGTGGCAGCTAAGCAGCAAAAGTACTGGTTGTCTCCTACTCCTCCGTTCTGTCAGCCTTATCAGCAGAAGAGCAAAGGTGGCAATGGATCTTCCCACTCAACCAACCCAGCTTTTCAGAACAAAGCTTCATCTCATGCTCCAAGGTCAAGTGCTCCGTATCACCGGCCGCTCTCAGAGGTTACGTGCAACAAGTGTCAGTAGAAGGGTCACTATGCAAACAAATGCTTCAACCAGAGGTGTCTTCTGCCTCCTCCTCCTGTGAGATCTCCTAGCAATGCAGTGGTCAAGCATAATCCCAAGTTTGCAAAGGTCAACATGATGAATGCAGCTCAGGCAGAGGACTCTTCAGAAGTGATCATGGGTAACCTTCCTATTAACGATACTCCTGCAAAAGTCCTTTTTGATACTGGTGCATCACATTCTTTCATTTCAAGACCTTTTGTGGCTATGCATGATTTGGTTACTCAAGTTTTGCCGAGACCTCTGTCTATTGTTTCTCCAACCCGACAAATGACTTCTCGAGTTTTCGTTCTAGATGTGTCTATCAAGATGGGCGACTATAAGTTTCTGTCTTCTCCAATGGTCCTTGGTGACTCAGATATTGATCTAATTCTCGGAATGGACTGGCTTTCTAAGCACAAGGCCCAACTTGATTGTGCTGCCAGACAGATTCAATTGACACACTCGTCTGAGGATGTGATCGTCTTTGCCACTCGTGATGATACCATTCGACTGTTTTCTCTCAATGAGAAGGGCGAGTTGAATGCCATCTCTCAGATTCCAGTCGTTTGTGAATATCAAGACGTCTTTCCAGAAGAGCTTCAAGGAATGCCTCCTCACCGGCCAGTTGAATTTGTCATTGATCTTGAGCCTGGCACGGAACCTGTTTGCAAACGTCCTTACAAGCTTGTACCAGAAGAGTTGAAGGTGCTGAAGAAACAACTCGATATACAAGAGCGTATGGGTCTGATCCGACCAAGTTCTTCTCCTTGGGGTTGTGGTGTTCTTTTTGTCAAGAAGAAGGATGGCACAGACCGACTTTGTGTCGACTACCGTCCATTGTACAAGAAGACCATAAAGAACAAGTACCCACTTCCCAACATCAATGAGCTTTTCGAACAACTCAAAGGTGCTCAAGTATTCTCCAAGCTTGACCTCCATATGGGCTATCATCAGATTCACATTTGTGAACAAGATATCCCCAAGACAGCATTCAGAACAAGCTATGGTTCCTACGAATACACTATCATGTCTTTCGGCCTTGCCAATGCTCCTCCAACATTCTCTCGCATGATGAACTTCATCTTCAACCCTTACACAAATGACTTCGTCTTGGTCTAGCTCGATGACATTTTGGTCTTTTCCAAGAACAAGGAGGATCATGCCAAGCACTTGAGATTGGTGCTGGACAAACTCAAAGAACATCAGTTCTATGCGAAGTTTTCAAAGTGCGAGTTTTGGCTCGATGAGGTTCTCTACCTTGGGCATATCATCTCCGCCAAGGGTATATCAATTAATCCTGAGAAGGTGTCTGCAATTGTGAATTGGGAACCGCCTCAGAATGTGAAGCAGCTCCGCAGCTTTCTTGGGCTCGCAGGCTATTGTCGAAGATTCATTGAGAATTTCTCTAAGATCGTGAAGCCTCTTTCCAACCTCCTCCAGAAGCATGTGAAGTATGTCTGGACGCCTGAATGTGACGTGGCTTTGAACACCCTCAAAGAGAGGATAGTCACAGCTCCAGTTCTGACTCCTCCTGATGAATCCAAACCATTTCAGGTTTTCTGTGATGCTTCCTTGCAAGGTCTCGGTGCTGTGTTAATGCAAGAGAAGAAAGTTGTGGCCTATACCTGTCGCCAGTCGAAGCCCAACGAAAAGAACTACCCCACTCATGACCTCGAGTTGGCGGCAGTTGTCCATGCTCTTTCAACATGGAGACATCTCTTGTTGGGAAGAAAAGTGGACATCTTCATTGATCATAAGAGTGTCAAGTACATCTTCACTCAGCCCAACCTCAACCTCAGGCAGACTCGTTGGGTCGAAATGACTCAAGAGTATAATCCGAGTATTGAATATACTCCAGGCAAGGCCAATTTCATTCCTGACGCTTTGAGAAGGAAGGATTACTGCAACAGTTTGATTCTGAAGCCCTTCCAACCGGATCTTTGTGAAGCTTTCCGCAAACTTAATCTCCAAGTTGTTCCTCAAGGATTCCTTTCCAAACTCCAAGTCTCTCCTACTTTGGAAGATCAGATTCGTGAGGCTCAACTTCTTGATGCAATGGTGAAAAAGGTGAAGATTGGGATTGCCAAGACCCAACCCAAGTACAAGTGCTATCGCCTTGATGACAAAGATACTCTATTCTTCGAGGATCAAATTTTTGTTCCTAAGGGTGACCTTCGTAAAGTCATTATGAACGAGGCTCACAATTCACTCCTTTCTATTCATCCTGGTAGTACAAAGATGTACCATGACCTCAAGCAGTCATATTGGTGGACTCAATTGAAGCACGAGATTTCTCAGTTCGTGAATGAATGTGATGTCTGCAGAAGAGTGAAAGAAGAACACCAACGGCCAGCTGGTCTCCTCCAACCTCTTGCCATTCTAGAATGGAAGTTTAACCATATTGAGATGGACTTCGTGACTGGATTTCCCAAGTCCAAGCGTGGCAATGATGCTATCTTTGTTGTCATCGACAAGCTCACTAAAGTGGCTCATTTTCTTCCTATCAAAGAATCTATCACAGCTTAGTTGGCAGAGCTATATACCTCCAGGATTGTCTCCTTGCACGGCATTCCGCAGTTGATATCTTCAGATCGTGGAAGCATCTTTACCTCTAAGTTTTGGGATTCCTTCCAGAAGGCCATGGACTCCAGCATTCACTTCAGCACAGCCTTTCATCCTCAAACTAGTGGCCAAGTCGAGCGAGTAAATTAAATTCTTGAAGATATGCTTAGGGCTTGTGTCATTTCTTTCGGCATGAAGTGGGAAGATTGTCTTCCATATGCCGAGTTCTCCTACAACAACAGCTTCCAAGCGAGTTCGAGCAAGGCCCCATTCGAGATTCTCTATGGCAGAAAGTGCCGTACTCCTCTTAATTGGTAGAGACTGGTGAACACCAACTTCTTGGCAATGACTTGATTACAGAGGCTGAAGAAATGTGCAAAGTCATTTGTGAAAATCTCAAAGCCGCGCAATCGCGCCAGAAGAGTTACTATGATAGCAAGCATCGTGACTTGGATTTCGAGATCGGAGATCATGTCTACCTCCGCGTCTCTCCAATGAAAGGTACTCGTCACTTCGGTATCAAAGGGAAGCTTGCCCCTACATATGTGTGTCCTTTCAAGATCATTGGCAAAAGAGGTGATCTCGCCTATCAACTTGAGCTTCTGTCCAATTTTGCAAACGTGCACGACGTGTTTCACGTGTCTCAGCTACGCAAGTGTTTCAAGACTCCTGACTGCACCATCAACTTCGAAGAGATTGATCTCCAAGAAGACCTGTCTTATCATGAGCATCCCATTGCTATTCTTGAAGAAACCGAGTGCAAGACTCGCAACAAGTCTATCAAATTCCTGAAAGTGAAGTGGTCACATCATTCCGATCGTGAAGCCACTTGGGAATGCGAGGACCACCTCCGTTCCGAATATCCGGAGTTTTTCCAGTCCTAGATCTCCGGACGAGATCCTTTCATAGTGGTGGAGTGTTGTAACGCCCCGTATGTAACTTGCCATATTTGTATTCCAACTCTTGCCATTTTCGGCTCTAAGTTATGATATTTCCTCGTGGTTGGTTTTTGTCTTCGTTTTGCTTTTTGTCCATGTCATGCATCTCTTATCATGTCATCATGTCCATCGCATTTGCATACGTGCTCGTCTCATGCATCCGAGCATTTTCCCCGTTGTCCGTTTTGCATTCCGACACTCCTCCGTCCTCCGGCGCCCCCTTTTGCCTTTTTTCATGTGCGGGTGTTAAATGTTCTCAGATTGGACCGAGATTTTCCAGGCGTCCTTGGTTCACTACCGGTAGACCGCCTGTCAAGTTTCGTTCCATTTGGAGTCCGTTTGATACTCCAACGGTTAACCGAGGAACCGTAAAGGCCTCGTGTGTGTTGCAGCCGAACACCCCTCCAAGGTGGCCCAAAACCGTTTCAAACCCCCTCCATCCTCTCGGCCGTTCGATCATGATCGCGTGGCCAAAAACCGCACTCCATTTGGACTCTCCTAGCTCCCAGAATCTATAAATAGGCCTCCCCTCCGAAATTCGCGGCTGAAACCAACCCTAACCTAGTCCCTCTCCGCGCCGAACACGTCCGGACGGCACCAGACGCATCCGCCGCCGCGCCCCATCCACTCGCAGGCCGCCACGTGGCGCCCGCGCCCACTTCCCTGCCGAAGCCCGCCGGGCCCGTCTCCGGCCCCCGCGGCCCACTCCACCCCGCCGCCTGCCCGGCTCCGCCCCCGCGCGCGCCGCCCGCGCCCTCCGCCGCTCGTCGCCGCTAGCCACCGCGCCGCCGCAGCCGCCATCGCCGGCCACTGTCCAAGCCGGAGCTTCCCGTCGCCCGAGGTCACCGCCAGCCTTCGCCCGTCGCCTCGCTCGCCGTGGACGTCGCCACCCACCGTCCCATGGCCGGATCTAGCGAATCCCCACCTCTCCAGCGAGTCCCACCTCGTTTCCAGCGAGATCCGGGATGCCTCGACTTCCGTGCACCGAAACCCTAGATCTGATTTTGGAGAGGTTGATTTCTATCTCCAAGTCCTTTTTCCCTCATAATATATGCCCCTTTTCATCGCATCATATCTCATCATCCGTAGCTCCGTTTTGCGCGTGTGAGATATCAAATTGTTAGTTAGGATGTCCTCTTCACTTCATTCCATTGCACAACGCTAGTCCATCTTGATGCATAAAATGCTGTTGCAAGAGTGCTATAAAATGTTAGTTCCTAATTCTTACCAGGTTATGAGCATTTGTCATTTTTGCCATGATTATTGTGTGCCTCCTATGAACTTGAGCCCTACATGTGCTTTGGGTTATGCCATGCCATCTTTACAGGGGTGTATGCCATGTATTTTTGTGATCCATGTGGTGACTAGCACAAGCATGCAAAGTAGCTCTCGTGATGTTGTTGTTTTCAGGGGCTTAGAATTCTTCCAAGTCATTTCCCTGATGTTATTTTTATGCCATGTATTCTTGTTGCTACAGAGTGATCCATGCCTCTTTTGAGCATGTTCAGTAAGGATGATTTTGAGATATTGTTATGTTCTATCCATCCATGTCCTTGTTTGCAATTATGGAGTACCATAGCATGACTCAATCTTGCTCTACTTTTGCTATAAAATATTCCTGGCAGATTTTTTACATGTTATTCAATTTTGCCAAGGTTGTTGTAGTTGATCCATGCATGCTATGAGATGGTTCTTGCCATGGATATCTTCTTGACCATGTCTTCTTGCTGGTTGTATGCTTAGTTTGTCATGCAATGCCTTGTCGTGAGTGCATCGAGCTCGCCAACATGCCTACGTAACTCTGTTTAAGTCCATGTCCAGTTTTCTGCTAAGTCTGGATCTGTTAACGAAATTTGCTATGTTTACATGGGTGCCATCGTATTTTCGGATCCCTTTTGGTTTATGGTCAATAAGGGACTTTTGTTATCTGCTTTGAGTAGTTTCATGCCATGCCTTGCTTTCCATGATATGTTCCTGTAGCATGTTGTTATCTTGCTCTAAACATTGCTTCCTGATGTTAGTTCCTGGCATGTTGTTATTTTCACCAAGTCTGTGAACCTGATATCTTTTGCACTTTTGCCATGCTTGTTTGAACCTGCTATTGTGTGATTTAGCCGTAGATCAGTGTTCATCTTTTGTCAAGAATCTTGAGTGGATCACTGCCATGTGCTTTGTTGCTATGTTAGAGTGCAGTAGCTTAGTTTCTTGCTGCATTCTAGATGGCATCATGCTGTTAATCGCAGATTTGTGCCATTATTGTTTTGCTTGCCATTTGCAAACCGTGCATCCGATTCCGGTGATCTTGATATCGATTTCGACCTAAATCAACTCACCTTCCTAGTGGCACTCTTAGTTTGTCAATTTGAGGCCTAGTTCAATATTTTCCTTCCGGAGCACGCATATGCTTTGCATATTACATCCCGCATATCATGCCATGTTTTGCATCATGTTGTTTGTGCATTGAACCATGGTTGATTGTGTTTCCCTTACTTGTGTTCTTGCCTTGGGTAGAGCCGGGAGACGAGTACGTGATCGAGGAACCCATTGAGTACGCTTACGAGGATCAAGCTTACGTCAACTCGGAGAACTTTGCAGGCAAGATGACCATACCCTCGAAATCACTTCTATCTTTGCTTGCTAGTTGCTCGCTCTATTGCTATGCCTATGCCGTGATACCTACCACATGCTTTATCATGCCTCCCATATTTCCATGTCAAACCTCTAACCCACCTTGTCCTAGCAAACCATTGTTTGGCTATGTTACCGCTTTGCTCAGCCCCTCATGTAGCGTTGCTAGTTGCAGGTGAAGATTGGAGTTTGTTCCTTGTTGGAACATGTTTATTGTTGGGATATCACTATTATATCTTGTTTACTTTAATGCACCTATATACTTGGTAAAGGGTGGAAGGCTCGGCCTTATGTCTGGTGTTTTGTTCCACTCTTGCCGCCCTAGTTTCCGTCATACCAGTGTTATGTTCCTTGATTTTGCGTTCCTTACGTGGTTGGGTTATAATGGGAACCCCTTGTCAGTTCGGCTTGAATAAAACTCCTCCAGCAAGGCCCAACCTTTGTTTTACCATTTGCCACCTACCCTTTCCCTTGGGTTTCGCGGACTCAAGGGTCATTTTTATTTTAATCCCCCCGGGCCAGTGCTTCTCTAAGTGTTGGTCCAACCTAGAGCACCATGTGGGGCCGTCCCTTGGCAACTTGGGTTACGTTGGCTCCCGTACGCTTAGATTATCCGGTGTGCCCTGAGAACGAGATATGTGCAGCTCCTATCGGGATTTGTCGGCACAGCGGGTGGCTTTGCTGGTCTTTTTTTACCATTGTCGAGATGTCTTGTAACCGGGATTCCGAGTCTGATCGGGTCGTCTTGGGAGAAGGAATATCCTTCGTTGACCGTGAGAGTTTGTGATGGGCTAAGTTGGTTCACCCCTGCAGGGTTTTGAACTTTCGAAAGTCGTGCCCGCGGTTATGGGCAGACGGGAATTTGTTAATATCCGATTGTAGAAAACCTGAAACTCAACTTAATTAAAATGTAACAACAGCGTGTGTAGCCGTGATGGTCTCTTTTCGGCGGAGTCCGGGAAGAGAACACGGTCTCGTGTTATGCTTGAACTTAAGTAGTTTTCAGGATCACTTCTTGATCATTGTAGCTTCTCGACCGTGCTTTGCCTTCTCTTCTCGCTCTCATTTGCGTATGTTAGCCACCATATATGCTAGTGCTTGCTGCAGCTCCACCTCACATACCTTTTCCCTACCCATAAGCTTAAATAGTCTTGATCGCGAGGGTGTGAGATTGCTGAGTCCCCGTGACTCACAGATTACTTACAAAACTAGATGCAGGTGCCGATGATGCCATTCCAGGGGATGCGACTGAAATCAAGTGGGAGTTCGACGAGGACTCAGGACGTTACTATGTTTCCTTTCCAGACGATCAGTAGTGGAGCCCAGTTGAGGCGATCGGGGATCTTATGCATTTGGGGTTGTCTTTATTTTTGTTCCGTAGTCGGGCCTTGATTGTATTCTGGATGACGTAATGCTATATTTATGTATTGTGTGAAGTGGCGATTGTGATCCAACTATGTACCTCTTTATTATTCAGTACATGTGATGTGTAAAGATTACCCCTCTTCCGACATGCCTACAATGCGGTTATGCCTCTAAGTCGTGCTCCGACACGTGGGAGATATAGCCGCATCGCGGGTGTTACAAGTGGGACTAATGCCCTTAAGATCATCAAGAGTATATCGAATAGCAGCACGATGCTTCTTCAAAGTTTTCAATAATCTTTCTTCTTCATGCTCTGAAAGTTAGCACTAATAATAACAGGATATATCTTCTTTTCATCAAGATAAGCATATTTAAGAGTATCAGGTAACGGTTTAAGCTAAAACACGAGATCACCCTTGGGTGGAGGAGGATCCCCTAGGATTTCAACATGCAAATTGTGTTTCAGGATGGGTTCCTGTTTAAAGAATACTTCATCTATTTCCCTTCTTTCATTCATAAACATATCATTTTCATGGTCTAGCAAATATTGTTGTAAAGTATCACTAGGAGGCACGTCAATAGAAGGAAGACCACTAATTTCATCTTTACTAGGCAATTCCTCTTCACGGTGTTGTCTATGAAATTTAGAGAAATTAAATTCCTGAGACATATCACCTAAACCAATAGTAACAACATCCTTTTTGCAATCTATCTTAGCATTAACAGTGTTCAAGAAGGGTCTACCAAATATAATAGGACAAAAGCTATCTTGTGGGGAACCAAGAACAAGAAAATCAGCAGGATATTTAGTTTTCCCACACAAGACTTCAACATCTCTAACAATTCCAATTCGTGAAATAGTATCTCTATTGGCAAGTTTAATTGTGACATCAATATCTTCTATCTCAGCAGGTGCAATATCATGCATAATTTCTTTGTATAAGTCAAGAGGTATAGCACTACCACGGGCACCCATATCACATAAGCCATGATAACAATGATCTCCTATTTTAACAGAAATAACAGGCATGCCTACCAAAGATCTAGGTTTATCTTTAGCACAAGGTTTAGCAATTCTAGCAGTTCCATCACGGAAATGAATAACATCCCCATCAACATTATCAGACAAGAGATCTTTAACAATAGCAATATTAGGTTCAACTTTAATTTGCTTAGGAGGTGTATAAGTTCTAATATTCCTTTTACGAACCACAGTTGAAGCTTTAGCATGATCCTTTATCCTAATAGGGAAAGGTGGTTTCTCAACATAAGAAGTAGGAACAATAGGATCATTATAAGTGATAGTCTTTTCTTCAACTTTAATAGGTGCAGCTACTTTTACTTTTATGGGAGGATGATATTTAAACCACTTCTCCCTAGGGAGATCAACATGAGTAGCAAAAGATTCACAGAAAGAAGCTACTATCTCAGAGTCAAGTCCATATTTAGTGCTAAATTTACGGAAAACATCGGTATCCATAAAAGATTTAACACAATCATACTTAGGTGTCATACCTGACTCCTTACCTTCGTCGAGGTCCCAATCTTCAGAGTTGAGTTTAATTCTTTCCAATAAATCCCACTTGAATTCAATAGTCTTCATCATAAAAGAGCCAGCACAAGAAGTATCGAGCATGGTGCGATTGTTATCAGAAAGCCGAGCATATAAATTTTGAATAATCATTTCTCTTGAGAGCTCATGATTGGGGCATGAATATAACATTGATTTAAGCCTCCC